>NC_086161.1:2500-323437 GCF_035149785.1 Candoia aspera
CCTGCGGTACCGTGCGCGGGGTTCCGCGCCTCCCCAGGCGGGGGCTCGCGCCTGTGGGCGATCCTGGGGGGGCGGCCGCCGGGGGCGGGGGCTGCGTCTTGGCGGGAGGAGGACGGCGGGTACTTCTGGGATGCAGGGAGCCTGGAGCTCCTCCCGCAGTCCGGGCAGGCCGCCGCGCCCGCCGACTTCTCTCGAGGCCGGGCGAGGGCCGTCGCGCGGCCCGCGCCCAGGAGTCGCAGTGCCGGGGGCGGGGGGGGGTCTCGCGACCGCTCCCCGCTGCAGGGGCGCAGCTGCTCGCAGGAGTCGCGCGCCCCTCCACGGGCATCGCCCGCCCCGTGCCGCTCGGGCAGCGTGCCGGACGTGCGCGCGGCCCCGGAGCCCATGGAGCTGGAGGAGGGGGGGGCGGCTGCCCACCCCCCAGCTGCCTCCCCGGTCTCCAGGGAGTACCGGATCAGGCAGGAGTGGCTGGAGCAATGTGCCCAGCCGCTCTCCTCGATGGCGGCGACGTTCCTCGCAGGGGAGGAGCTGGGGAGGCACCGCCTCCTTAAGGTTTGGGGTGCGCTCGCGGCGCACGTCTCCCTCCCAGAGGTGCCCACCGTCAACCTGGCCAAATATGGCCAGGCGAAGATCTGGGAGGCTCTTGAAGGGGCGGCGGATGGCGTCCTCCGGGTCCTCTTTGAGGGCATAGATCCGGGGGACGAAGCGAGCTGGACGGCTGCCGCACACGCCCGCTCGCTGACCGTGCAGGCAGTGGAGCGCCTGCTGGTCTCCCGCCGCCCGCGGACCCCGGCGCCGTGGCCTGTCTGGTTGGACGAGGGCAGCCTCGTCCGCATCCTGCAGGCGCTGCGCCGGGAGTGGCTCGGCCGCCCGGAGGGCATGGCCCCGCTGGCTGAGCGGGTGGGGGTGGTCTCCTCCGTCCTCACAGCGGAGGAGTATGTTGCCTGGCTGGACGGGCTGGTGGCGGCGCTCCAGCACCGAGCCAGGCTCCTCCGCCAGAGAGGGGTGGAGACCGACCGGCAGCTGGCCGCTGCGGGGGGGGCGGCCGTCCCTGCGCCTGTGGCAGAGGCACCGGCGGCATCACCGCCTGGAGGGGCGGCCGCGGGGCGGCAGCGCCAGTCCCAACGGCCGCAGCAACAGCAGCGGCAGGCGCCGGGCGCCAGCCGTGGCGGCTCTCCCCCCGCTGTGCCCCCGCCGCTCCCCCGATCGCCCCCTGAGTGCTCCCGCCTGGCCCAGGCCCGGCGGGAGCAGCGTCGCCAGCAGCACGATCAGCTGCTGGACTCCCGCAGGGGCATCCCTCAGGAGGGGGGGTCCCCGCCGCCGCCAGGGCGGTCGGGGGCGGAGCCAGATCCGTCCGGCTCTGGGCAGGCCGGCCCCCGCCTTGTGTGGCCCGCCGCCCTCCCCGCCAGTCGCTCCAGGGCCGGCTTCACCAGGCCACGGGAGCGAGCCGGCGCGGCCCAAGCGCCCGCGCCTCGAGCCACCTGCGGGGGACGGGGGCGGCCCTGGGGTGGACGACCCCGGGGAGGGGTGCAGTCACTGGGCGGTCCCCTCGGAGCCACCGCAGGGGCGGCAGCCCAGGGGCCCTTCGCCCCCATCGCCCCGTGTCCCGGAGCCGGACGCTCCCTCGTACGCCTCCGTCGCGAGGGGGCAGGCCCGGGGCCGGGTGTCGGACTGCCCAGTGCCAGTGCCTCCGGCCGAGGCCGTGGAGCACGAGCCTGAGCCCAGGGGCGTGCGCAGTGCGGAGCAGGACCGTCCCGGCCCAGGGGCCGGCGGTGCCCGCCCGGCCGCGCGCGGCATTGCCGAGGAAGGCGACGCCGAGGTCGACGACCCGCGGAGGCGCTTCGTCGTGCGCTTCCGCTACCGCGGGCTGGATGCGCGGATAGCCGTCCGCGCGTTCGTGGTCCGCACGCTCATCCGGGGGGAGCTCCGCTTCCCCCGCGAGCGTGTGGCCGCGGTCATCCAGCCCGCGGGGTCCCGGGAGGTGGACGTCTGCCTCACGGACCACGTTGCCTGCCGGGCCTTCCTGGGCGCCGTCCAGCAGCTCAGCAGGGCCCGGCCGGAAGTCCTGCGGGACTTCTCCTGGCAGTCGTTGGTCCGTGAGGACACGCGGGACGTCCTGGTGGCCTTCCGGACCTCGGTCGTCGCGGCCGAGGACGTGGCGCTGTGGCTCGGCCGATACGTGGCCGTGCGCGCCGGCCCCGTGAAGGTGCTCGACCCGGACGGCTTCTGGACGGGCGCCTTCCGGGCCCTCGTGACATTCCCCCCTGCGGGGAGCCGCCGGCTCCCCAAGTTCTTCTATCTCGGAGCGGACAGGGGGGAGACGTCCTACGAGGGCCAGCCGGCGGCCTGCTTTAGTTGCGGCGGCTACGACCACCGCCGCCGCGACTGCGCCACGCCCCTGTGCGCCAAGTGTGGCGCCAGGGGGCACGTCGCTGGGACCTGCCTGGCGGCCCTCCGCTGCAACCTGTGCCAGCGTGAGGGCCACGCCTTCGTGTGGTGCCCCCCTGGCCCACCACAATGCCAGGTCGGAGGCCCGGGCGCGCCGGGCCGAGCAGCTGGCCCGGCAGGGCGAGGAGGCGGCCGCGCGGCATGCCAGGGCCCCGCCCGCTGGCCAGGAGGACCCGGGGCCCGGACGCCCGCGGCGGCCACGGACCCGCCCGCCACCGCCCCCACCGCCCGCAGGAGGAGCAGCGGCAGCAGCCGCCGGCGAGCGGAGCCGGCCCGGCGGCGCCGGGAGGCGCGCCGGCCACCCCGGCGGCTTCAGGTACGTCCACGCGGGGGTCCCGGCTGGCCGCCGGCGCCCCGGACGCGTCTCCCCCATGGAGTCGGCCGCAGGGTTCGCCCGCGGCTGCCCCCACCACGGCCCTTTCTCTCCCCAGCTCGGGCCTTCCGAGTCCCGTCCCGCCTTCCGCCCCCCCATCCCCGCGCCCTCCCGCTCCGTCCCCTCGTTCTCGCCCGGTCCTCGACCCTCCCCCTGGCCCCGGCCCTGCCCCTCCCTCTCTCCCGCTCCCTGCCGCTGCTCCTCCCGTTTCCCCTGACCAGCTCCCTATCCCTCACCCCAGGCCCCGCCCTAACCCTAACCCTACCCCTCGCCCTAACCCTAACCCTCCCCCTGCCCCTCCCCGTGCCCTCGGCCCTGACCCTAACCCTAGCCTTCCCCCTGGCCCTTACCCTACCCCTCCTCCTCGCCCTAGCCCTGACCCAGATCCTCCCCCTGCTCCTCCCCGTGCCCTCCCTCCCGCCCCTAACCCTAACCCTAACCCTAACCATAACCCTCACCCTAACCCTAACCCTCCCCCTGCCCCTTCCCATGCCCTCAGCCCTGACCCTAACCCTAGCTTTGGCCCTCCCCCTAACCCTCACCCAGCCCCTCGCCGTGGCCCTGCCCCTACCCCTAACCCTCCCCATTCCCCTGGCCCTCGCCCTGGCCCTGGCCCTCCCCCCTCCCCTGCTCCTCGCCCTCGCCCTGGCCCCCGCCCTGCCCCCGACCCGGTCCGCCCTTCCGTTCCCCCCCCCGTAGCTGGTGCCTCCTTCAGCATCGGCCCCGGGGGGTGCTTTTCATTCGGCGGGGCCCCCGCGTTGCCGCAGCGAGCGGAGTGGCTCCGGCCTCGCGCCGGACGGCCCGGCGGAGCAAAGGAGCCCGGCGCAGGCGGCGGCGGAGCGACCGGCGGCGCGGCGGGGGTCTCCTTGGGGATCCCCGTTTCCCGCAACCCCTTCGCGCCCCTGCTGTTGGAGGTGGCGGCGGAAGAGGACCGGCAGCGCGGGGCGGTGACGGCGGAGCCGGCGGCGGCCGGCATGGCGACGGCGTCGGGGGACGGCGCTCCGGAGACGGGTGAGCCCCCCTCCTCGACCCGCACCCCCGCCCCATCCCCTGCTCCCCGGGGCGGCCCATCCCGCTCCCCTCTCCCCGGGCCCCTCCTCGCCGCTTCCCCGCCCGCCCCTGCCCCGGCGGCCCGTGGCGGCTCGTCTCTCCTCGCCGGGGGCGCCCTCGCGGAGGAGCCCCTGTGGCCCTCCCCCCCGTTGGGCTCCTGGGGGGCTTCCTCTAGTGGCTCGGGGGGCGTCACGCCGAGGTCGGAGGAGGAGGAGGCGGACTCCTCGTTTTGCCTGGCGCTCTCCCCGGCGCCGGGGAGCTCGGAGGAGGAGAGGGGTCCGTCGCGGGCCGTCGGGGGCGCCCCGCGGGGCGCCGACAGGTGAGTGGCCACGCGATGGCGGACGTCCAGGGGTCTCCCTCCGCGCCCGCGTCCCCCGCGGGGGGCGTCGGCCGCGCCCCCCCGAGCGTTCCCTGCGGCTCTGCAGCTGGAACGTGGGGGGCCTCCGGCAGCCGGACCGCCGGGCCGAGGTGCTCGACGCGCTGGCCGGGCTGCCCTTCGACCTGGCGGTCCTGCAGGAGACGGCCTTCGTCTCCGAGCGCCAGCGGGCGGCGGCCCAGCGCCAGTGGCGCGAGGGCCCCTCCTTCTGGAGCTACGGCGACGAGGCCCGGGCGGGGGTCGGCGTGCTGGTGCGGGCACGGCCGGGCCTCCGCCTGGACGCCTTCGTGGAGCGGGTCCCGGGGCGCCTGGTCCAGCTCGACCTGGCGCTCACGGGGCCCTGGGAGGGCGCGGGCGTGGCGGCAGGGGGGGCCGGGGCGGGGCGCGGGGGCGGCGGGCGGACGGGTGCAGGCCTTCCGCCTGCTGGGCGTCTATGCGCCGTCGGCGTCCGCGACTGCCCGTGCCGCCCTCTGGGGAGAGCTGCGGGGCGCCTGCGCCACCTGGCGGGACGTGCTCGTGGCGGGCGACTTCAACAACCGGGCCTCCATGTCCGACCGCGTGCCGGTCTGCTTCGGGCGCGGCGGCGGCGGCGGGGCCGGGGGCGGGCCGCTCGAGCTGGCGGCCGCCTCGCGGCCCTCCCCGCCGCTGGCGGCGGAGGAGCGGGCGCTGGAGGCCGTCCGGCGGGGACCGGGGGCTGGCCGACGCGGCGGTGGAGGCCGCGCCGAACGCGCTGGGGTATTTCCCCGAGCGGTTCGCGGCGCGGCCGCCGCCGGGCCCGCGCGCCCTCGCCGCCGCCCTCGCCGCGCTTCGGCTCGCCGCTCCCGCGCCGCCTGGCGGTGGTCGGGCGGCGGCGGGCCGGCGCGCGGGGGGCGGCGGCGCCGCTGGCGCGGCCGGAGTCGGCGGGGCCGCGGGGCCGGGGGGGCCGCCGCCCGGCTCGGCCCCCCTCGGCGCCGCCGCCCCGGCCCCGGGCGCCCGTGCGCGCGTGCCTGGGCCCGCGCCGCCGGCGCCCCCCCCGGCGGGCGCCGCCCCGGCCCGCCCGCTGCTCACGTGCTACCTGGCGGGCACGGCGAGCCGGGTGGACCGGGTGTGGGTGCCGCGGGGGGCGGCCGGTGCGCGCCTGCGAGGTGCTCGTGACGCCCTGGTCGGTGCACGGGCTCCTCGCCGTGGCCGTGGAGGTCGCGGGTTGGGCGGGGGCGCAGCGGCCGCTGTGGCGGCTGGCGCCGGACGCGCTGGACGCCGAGGAGGCCCTGCGCGTCGCGCTGGGCGGGCTCCTGGAGGACCGGGCCTCGCTGCTCGACCTCTACGAGGGCGGCGAGGGCGGGCTCGGCGCCTGGTGGGAGCGCGCCAAGGCGGACGTGCGGGCCTTCTGCGTCGCGTGGCGCCGCCGCCGCCGGGACGCGGCCTTCCGCCGCTACCGGGCCGCGGTGCGCGCCTTCGTCGCCTGCCACGCGCACGTCCGCGAGGGCCGCCCCGTGCGGCTGGAGGACCTCGAGGCGGCGCGGGCGGAGATCGCGGCGTTCCGCGGGGCCGAGCGCCGGCGGCGCCTCTGGGCGCGCTGCGCCCGGGCCACGGGCGGGGTTGTGGGCCGGCGCGAGTGGGAGCCGGCGGCGCGCGACGGCGAGAGCCGGCTGGCGGGCGAGGACGTGTCCTTCGTGCGCGCGCACGCCTTCATGGAGGGCCTCCGCGACGACGCCGGCGCGCCGCTGCGCACGGACTCGCGCGGCATGCTCGGCGTCTTCGAGCGCTACCTGGGGGGGCTCTTCGCGGGGCGCGGGGGCGCCGCGGCGGCGGAGCTGGACGCCTTCTTCGCGGCGCTCCCGCCCGCGGAGGCAGGGCTCTCCCGGGAGGAGGCGGAGGGGGCCCGGAAGGCGCTCGGCGCGCTGGCCGACCCGCTGCGGGAGGACGAGGTGCGGCGGGCCATCGCGTGCGGCGGGCGGCGGCGCTCCGCGCCCGGGCCGGACGGCCTCGGCTGGTCCTTTTACAGGGCGTTCGCGCCGCTGCTGGCCGGCCCGCTCGCGGCGCTCTTCAACGAGTGCGGCGGTGCGGGGCGCGCGCCGCGGCTGGCGGCGGCGGCGGCGGCGGAGGCGGCCGCCGGGGACGGGGGGGCGGGGCGCGGCGGCGGCGGCGGCGGGGGCCCGCCTGCCGCCCTCCATGTACCGCTCCGTCCTCCTGTTCTTCGGCAAGCCGGGCGGGCTGGACCCGTCGCTGCCGACCAGCTGGCGCCCCATCGCCCTCACCAACGTGGACTACAGGATCCTGGCCAGGGTCCTGTCCGACCGGTTGGCGGGGGCGGTGGCGCCGCTGGTGGGGCGGACGCAGACCAGCGCCGTCCCGGGCCGCGCGCTGCCCGACTCGCTGTGCCTGCTGCGCGAGGTCTTCCTGGCGGCCGGGTCGGGCCGGTGGGAGGGCTTCCTGGTCCAGCTGGACCAGTCGAAGGCCTTCGACCGGGTGCGCCACGCCTTCCTGTGGCGGGCGCTGCGCTGGCACGGGCGCGCCGGCCGGCTTCGTGGCACTCGTGCGGCAGCTGTACGCCGCGGCGACCGTCACCCCGCAGGTGAACGGCTGCCGTGGGCGGGCGCTGCCGATGCGGGCGGGCGTGCGCCAGGGCTGCCCCATGAGCCCGCTGCTGTACGTGCTCTCCCTGAACGTGGCGCTGCGGGCGATCGAGGCGGACGGCCGGCTGGCCGGCTTCCCGTGCCCGCGGCGCGGCGCGGCGGGGGGGGGCGCGGCGGCGGGCGGCGGCGGCGGCGGCCGTCAAGTTCGTGGCGCACGCCGACGACGTCTCGCTGCTCGTGCGCTCGCCGGCGGAGGCTCGCGCCGCGCGGGCCGTCCTCGAGGCCTTCGGCCGCGTCTCGGGCGCCCAAGTGAACGCCCGCAAGAGCTGGGTGGTGCGCCTGGGGCGGCCCGCGGCGGGGCCGGGCGGCCCGGGGGGCGGCCTGCGCCGCCGGCCCCTGGAGGGCTGGTGGGCCGGGGAGGGGGGCGGCGGGGACGGCGGGGAGGACGGCGGCTGGGACGGCGGCGGCGGCGCGGCCGCGGCGGGCGACGCGCCGCCGGCCGGCCCGCCGCGCGTCGCGGCCTGGGCGCGGGACGGGGCCGCCCCGTCGACGGTCAGGGTGCTGGGCGTGCGCTTCGGGACGGAGGCGCAGGCCTGGCGCGAGAACTGGGACAGGGCGGCGGAGTGCTGGGCGGCGCGGGTGGGGCGGTGGCGGCGGGGCGGGCTGGCGCCTCGGCCTGTACCACCGCGCCCGCTACGTGGCCACCTATCTGCTGCCGCAGGTGCTGCAGCTGGCCGCGGTGTTCCCCCCCGCCGGCGGCCTTCGTGCGCTCCATGGACGGCCTCCTCTTCCGCTTCCTCTGGGGGGCGGAGCGCTTCCCGCTGGCCCGCGCCGCGGCCCACCAGCCGGTGGCCGAGGGCGGCCTGGCCGTGCCGCAGCTCTCCCTGGCCCTCTGGTCGGTGTTCCTCACCCAGAACTTCGGCGGCGCGTCCGTCGAGCTGGGTGGGGGGCGCGGGCGGCGGCGGAGGCGGGGCGCCGGGCCACGGGTCGGCTCGGGCGCGCCCGCCCCGCCCGCGGCGCCGGGGGCCGGGGCCGAGGGCCCGCTCTGGGCGGGGCTCTTCCTCGCCCACTGGCGGGGGCGAGCGCTGGGCGGAGCCGCGAGTGGGTGGGGACGTGGGCCGGCTGGACTTCCGCCTCTCGGCGGAGGCGCGCCGCCGCCTGCCCGCCTTCCTGGCCGAGCTGCCGGACGCGCTGCGGCGCTTCGCCATCCCCGCCGCCCACTTCCGGGAGTCGTTCTGGGCGCGGCGCCCGCCGCCGGTCCCGAGGGCACATGGGCCGTCCTCCCGGACGGAGCCGGCGACGGCGGCGGCCACCCGCGCTCCCGGGGCGGTGGAGGAGGTCCGGCAGCGGCGGCGGGCCATGCGGCGGGACGTCTACGAGGAGGCGCTGGAGCGCGCGGTGGTGGGCCCTGGCGGGCGGCCCAGCTGCGGCGGCGGCAGGGTGGCTGGGGGCGGCGGGCGCGGTGCGGCCGGGGCGGCGGGGGGGGCGGGCACGGGATCAGGGGCGGGGCACGGGTGTGGGGGCGGGCGCGGGTGGGGGGGGCGGGCACGGGCGGGGGGGGCGGACGACCCCCGCCTGGAGGCCTTCCGCGAACGGCGCGTGCCCTACGCGCTCTGGGTGGTGCGCTGGCGCTTCTTCCACGGGGTGCCGGCCGAGCTGCCGGCGGCGGTGCGGCCCTGGCTGACGGGCGGGGCGCGGCTGTGCCCGCGGGCGCTCTGCCGGCGGGACGCGCTCGCCCGGGGGGGTCGCGCTGGAGGGCTCGGGTCGCGCACTTCGTGGGGGAGTGCTGCGTGGCTGCGGGCGGTGTGGGCGGCGCTGGCGGGGCTGCTGGACTGGCCGGACCTGCTCCGGCAGCCCTGGGAGGCGGTCGCCACCGGCGTGGAGCCGGCCGGGCTGGCGCCGCCCTTGCGAGGGCCGCGCCGCCGCGGGCCGGCCGCGCCGGACCCCCTCTCACGCCGTCCTCTCCCAGCAGGGCAGCGCCGGGCGGACGGAGCCGCGGAGGAGCGGCGAGCGGCCGGGGCGGAGGAGGAGGCTGCCGGAGCGGAGGAGCCGTCGACCCGCGCGGGGAGGAGCGCCTCCGCGGCGCAGGAGCGCCAGCCGGATCCGGATGCGTCGCGGAGGAGCAAGCGGCCACGGACGGCGCCCCGCCAGGGCCGCGGGAGCCCGCAGAGCCCGGGACCGGAGGACGGCGGCGCCCGCGGCGCAGGCAGCGGCGGCGGGGGCGGCGCAGCCCCGGCAGGAGACGGCGGCGGAGACGGCGGCAGTGCGGGCGGCTTCTGGGCCGTGCCGTGGAGCACCGTCCGGCTCCTCAACTACGTCGTGCTGGCGGTGCTCCTGGCCGAGCGGCGGAGGGAGCTGCCCCGGGAGCGGCGGCGCGGAGGCGTCGCGTCGCCGGACTGGTCGGCGACCCGCGCGGCCCGGGACGCGGCGGCGCAGCTGGACGTCATCTGCGCCGCCGAGCGGGACAGACTGCCGGCCGCGCGGTGGCGGCGCTTCTGGCCGTGGAAGTCGGCGGCGGCCACCCCGCCCATCACCTGAGGGGCCGGGCCCGCGTCGGCGGGCCGGCGGCGGGGCGGGCCGCGCCGGCGGATCGCGGCCGGCGGCGGGGCGGGCCGCGCCGGCGGATCGCGGCCGGCCGCCGGGACCTGGATCGTCGTCGTCGGGGTCGTCGTCGCGCTGGGCGTTGCTGCCCCAGACCGGCGATCGGGGGCCGCGGGACTTTGCTGGGGCGGCCCCCGTGGACTCTTTTCCCCGTGGCCGTGGCTCCTCCCTCCATCTCTCCTCCCTCCTCCCGTCCCCCTCCTCCCCCTGCCCTCCTGCCGCTCCTCCTTCCCATCCCACGGCGGGGGCCTGAGGGTGGGTTGGGGCGGGGGCAGCACGGTGTGGGGTGGGGGGCTTGTGCACGGGGGTTCTGCGGGCGGGCAGCTGGCCGGGCCTGCGAGCCGGCCGGGGTGGGTGTGGGGTCTGTTTGTGTGGGCGTTCGTGCGGGGGGCGGGGCGGGCGGGGGGCTTCTTGGCGTGGGGGAGGGGGCGCGTGAGGGCCGCACTTTGGGGGGTGGTGGGCTTGGGGTATCTGTTTTTTGTGGTCCTCGGGGGGTGGCGGGTTTGTGTGTTTTGATTTCTTTTCTGTCTGCCTGTGTGCAGTTTGTCGGCCCGGCCGCCCGTTTAGGGGCGGTCAGGGCCTTGTAGAAGGGTTTTTCTTTAAATAAAAAAAGGTGTGTTGACCTAAAAAAGGTGTGTTGACCTAACCCTAACCCTAACCCTAACCCTAACCCTAACTCTAACCCTAACCCTAACCCTAACCCTCTAACCCTAACCCTAACCCTAACCCTAACCCTAACCCTAACTCTAACTCTAACGCTTCTTGGCGTGGGGGAGGGGGCGTGTGAGGGATGCACTTGGGGGGGCGGTGGGCTTGGGGTATTCGTTTTTTGTGGACCTCGGGGGGTGGCGGGTTTGTGTGTTTTGATTTATTTTCTGTCTGCCTGTGTGCAGTTTGTCGGCCCGGCCGCCCGTTTAGGTGCGGTCAGGGCCTTGTAGAAGGGTTTTTCTTTAATAAAAAAAGGTGTGTTGCCCTAAAAAGGTGTGTTGCCCTAACCTAAAAAAGGTGTGTTGACCTAACCCTAACCCTAACCCTAACCCTTCGGTCGCTAAGCAAAGGGGTCATTAAGGGAATCCACCCCGATTTCATGAACTTTCTTGCTACGTTGGTTAAGCAAATCCCAATCTTCATTAAGCAAAGCACATGGTGGTTTGGCCAATCACAGGGTTCCCTCTTGGCTTTGCTTGCCGGAAGCTGGGTGGGGAGGTGGGAAACTGTGATTGCGTGACTGCTGGATGCCGCAAGGGCGATAGATGGGAACCAGTTGCCTAGCACCCAAATCGTAATGACGTGAGTGTGGGGCTGCTGCGGCAGCCGTACGTGTGAGGATCAGCCACAAGTCTTTTTCTCCAGCACCGTCTTAAGTCCAAACTGTCACTAAACGAAAGACCATTAAGCGAGGAGTGCCTTTAAATGCAAAATTGTGTCGGATGTTCTGTCTGTGTCTATACAGCAGCTGCCCTGCCAATTTAGGTGGGAGGGTGGTTTCCTTCTTGGTGGCTGTTTTTTTTCAAAGAACTTTATTATTTTTCAAAGTATTCTTCAAGGTTATCCATTCCTTCATCCAAAGGAAACAAGAAGCATAGACATACAACCTTACATCAGGTAAACCCATCCAGTTATGAGTCTACTACTGTATCCCCTCAGAACTTTTGTGTATAATCATGTGGACTGTGTGTATGTAGTTGCCTTTCCCTTGTCATGTACTCATCATACGCTGTGTGTGTGCATGCAGGTGTCTGTGTGTGTAAACCCAGACTTCCTCATTCTTTGGCATCTTGTAACAATTTATATTTAATTCTTGGTTTCTTGTGTCCAGGGTTCTTTCTCCACTTCTGCCGCGGGCAGAGATGGTGGCTGGTCCCAGGATGCCGGGGCCCAAGTCCCTGCTGTGGGCGGTGTTCTTCCATGAGCATTGGTGGGGGAGCAACTAGGGCAAGGCACGCTGGTGGCACAGGGGGCTGTGCATCTTCCGCATCTCGGGGCCTGATTGTGGCTGCCTGCCCTCCTTCCTCTCCGAGCTGCCGGCCTTCCTCTGCTGCTACTCCATCCCGGCTGCACACTTTCATCCCTCATATAGGGAGGGAGGGCGGGGCGGCAGAGGGGGTGCTGGCGGGGAGGACCACAGGCTTGTTGCACACCTCTGCCACACGATGCACATTGAGCTGTGCGCAGAGGCAACGGAGCGCATGATTCTTGGGCCTTGGAGGCAGGTATGCCGATGGGCAGTCAAGGGGTGGCTGCCAGGCGGTTCAGCCAGGCGGCCTGCTGGAGCTCTTTGCTGACTGGCAGCTCCTGTACTTGTATTGGGAGGTCTGCCGGCAGCTGTAGCACCTCGTCCCACAGGAGCCCTCGGCACAGCCCTGGGCCCGCAGGGCGGTGCGCCTCTGCCTGCGGACAGAGGGCACCAAGGAGGCGTCTCAGGCGGGCATCGTGCTGCCGGAGGACACCGTCTGCCAATTTGTCGCCGACTGCCCAGTGGTGCAGGCGCTCTGGGTGGAGGTGGCGCGGCACTTCGGGTGGCCAGAGCTGGGAGGCCAGCCATGGCTGAGCCTCGTCTCAGGCCTGGAGGTGCCTGAGGCCTTTTGATGCCCCCCTCCCTGCTTCCCTCCTCTGCAGGGGCGGCCAGACAGCACAGTGGTGGTGCTAAGCGACAGGAAGAACCGCAGACCAGAGCCGGCAGCAGTGGAGCCGGCAGCGGCGGCAGACGTGGTGACAGCAGCAGCGGAGGCAGTGGAGGAGACTCGGGCCAAAGCAGCAGGCAGCATGGAGCCAGTGTGTACCCCGAGGACCAGGGCGAGGAGGCTGGATTAGCACGGTGGCAGCTGCCAGTGCTGCCATGGACGATGCGCCACCTCCTCAGCTACATCATCCTCCACTCCCTGTGCCTGCTGTGGCCGTGACACCTGTGGCTGCAGTGCAGCAGCGGGGAGCTGCCAGCCAACTGGGCCGCGGCCGAGGCAGAGTGGGTTGTCGACCGGGTGGCTTGGGTCCACGAGGCCGAGCAGGAATTGCTCCCAGAGGAGCACTGGCAGTGACTATGGCTGTGGCTGTTGCAGGAGCGGGTGCTGGCACCAGCTCCAATTACCTGAGGTGGCCTGAGGAGCGGACTTGTCCAGCAGAGCATGTTCGCCCAAGCCCGGACTGGGATCATGCCCTTGGCAGCTCGACACGGCTGCACAGAGACAGTGGGGGAGTTTTATATTGCAGGTCTTGTTTTTTGTTTGGTTTTTTGTTGTTTTTTGTTTTTGTTCTTGTTGTACCTTCAGTTGGAGTTCTTTGGGTTTCTATTTGTGTATCGATGAGCCCGGCCACCTGCGTTTAGGGGTATGCCTGTGGACAATGTAGGAGGGTCTTTTAAATAAAAAATTGTGTCATTTCCTAACCCTAACCCTAACCCTTTCTCTCGTTCTGGCACCTCTTGCCGGTAGCCCTCTTCCCAAGTCATCCCGCTCATCCTCTCCTTCCTCAAGTCCCTGGGGGGATCGTTCCTGCAGGGCGAGGAGCACATTAGGATCTGATGGAGGGTCGGTGGTCGTCTCTTTCACCTTGGAGCTCTCCCCATCTCCAGCATGTTTGGAGGCAGATGAGGAGGTCTCTGTTGATGGGAGCACCTCACGTGGCATGGCCAGGTAAGGTTTCCTGTTCACGGCTTCATTTTCATGTCTGACGGGGGGGCCCTAGACAGATGGAGGGGTAGACACAGGTTGCGTGGGGCTCTTGGGCCAGGCCTCAAGGTGCAGTGGTCTCAAGGCTGTGACACCCCTGTTGGTGGGTGCCCGTCCCTGGTCTTTTCATCTGCCTCGTTTCCTGTGCCCCAATCGAGTTCCCTGCACTTGTGCTGTTGGAATGTGGGGGGCACCCTAACCCTAACCCGTCCTCACCGCGTCTCAGCTCTGCGGTGGTGCATGCCTTCATCTCCTACCACACACGGGTATGTGAGGGCTGCCCCATGGAGCTGGCCGACCTGGAGGCAGCTCACATGGCAATTGTGTTTCCACGATGCACAGAGCCAGTGGCGACACTATGTGCACTGCTCCCAGGCTATGGGGAACGTGGTAGGCCCGCGGGAGTGGGAGCCGAGGGTAGAGCATGGTGAGAGCCGGCTGGTGGGGGAGGACATCTCCTTCGTCCAAGTCCTGGCCTACATAGAGGCCTTGCATGACAACGCTGCGGCCCCGCAGCGCACGGATGTGCGCGGCATGCTGGGCGTTGTCAAGCGCTATTATGAGTGGCTCTTCACGAGGTGTGGGGACATCTCAGAGGCGGACCTGGATGCCTATTTCAAGGTGCTGCCGCCCCTGGGCGGTGGTCTCTCCCAGCAGTAGGTGGAAGACGTGTGCCGCGCCCTAGGTGTGCTGCTCGAGCCCTTGAGGGACGATGAGGTGCACCAGGCCATCGCAGGGGGTGGGCGGGCGGCACCCAAGCTGGATGGCCTCAGCTGGTCCTTCTACCATGCGTTTTCACCACTGTTGGCAGGGCCGCTCATGGTGCCCTTCAACAAGTGCTGTGGGTGTGTGCGCATGGTGGCTATGGGAGCGGACTGGGAGTCGGGTGGTGGCAGTGGAGGGGACGGTAGGCATGGCATGCCTGCCACCTTCCATGTACTACTCCGTCCTCCTGTTCTTCGGGAAGCCAGGCGGCCTCAACCTGATCTTGCCCACCAGCTGGCGGCCCATCGCCCTCACCAATGTTGACTACCACATGCTGGCGCACATGCTGTCAGACTGATTGGCAGCGGTGGAAGGTGCACATGCTGCCCGACTCGCTCTATCTGCTGCGTGAGGTCTTCTGGGCAGCAGGCATGGGGCACTGGGAGGGCTTCCTTGTCCAGGTGGACCAGTTGAAGGCCTTCAACAGGGCCCACCACGCCTTTCTCTGGCACAGGCTCTGCTGGCACAGGGTGCCAGCCGGCTTTGTGGCGCTCTTACAGCAGTTCTACACAGCGGTGACAGTGACGCCACAGGTGAATGGCTGCCATGGATGGGCCCTGCTGGTGCGCTCCGGCGTGCAGCAGGGCTGCCCAATGAGCCTGCCACTGTATGTGCTCTCCCTCAATGTGGCACTGCGGGCGCTCAAGATGGATGGCCAGGGGAGCATGCCAGATGGAGGCGAAGTTCATGGCACATGCCGACAATGTCCCCCTGCTGGTGTGGTCAGCGGAGGCACGCACCACCTGGTCTGTCTTCCAGGCCTTCAGCTGAGAGTCTGGTGCCCAGTTGAATGCCCAGAAGAGCTGGGTCGTGAGCCTACAGTGGCCACTGCTGGGAAAAGTGCACAACCTCTGCTGGTGGCCGCCGGAGGGCTGGTGGGACGAGGGGGTGGCAGGGGCATCCCTGGGCCAGGACAGCATGGATGGTCTGCTCGCACTGGGCCTGCCGCACATCACAGCCATGGCAGAGGCCAGCACCCTCACGTCGGTGTGCGTGCTGGGCATGCAATTCGGCATGGCCCCACATGCGTGGCAGGAGACCTGGGACCAGGTGGCAGAGTGCTGGCATGCGTGCGTGGCCCACTGGCAGCATTCCGGCTGGCACCTGAGCATTTTCCACCATGCCCACTACATGGGCACCTACCTTCTCCCACAGGTGCTGCAGCTGGCGGTGGTATTCCCCCAGCTGGAGGCCTTCGTGCAGGCCATGGTGGGGCTGCTCTTCCTCTGGGGGTTGGAGTGCTTCTCGTTGGCATGGGCTGTGACCTACCAGCCAGTGGCAGAGGTCGGTCTGGCCATGCCAGAGCTCTCCCTGGCCCTCTGGTTGGCCTTCCTCACCCAGAACTTCGGGGGGGGGCATCCATCTGTCTGGGTGGGGGAGCAGCAACTGGGGGGCACCATCTGTGCCTGCAGGTGGAGCTGTGGCTATGGGAGCCGTGGGGGGGTGGGGGGCTTAGGGGTGGGCTGTTGGGCTCCTCCCGTGCCTCCTCCCTGGCCGCCATTCCCCCCCCCCTCTGGGCAGGTGTGTCAAGGGCCCCCTGTGGGCCTCGCTGTTTCTGGACCACTGGCAGTCTGAGGAGTGGGATGTCTGTGCGTGGTGGGATGAGGGCCGGCTGGGTTAGGGTTAGGGTTAGGGTTAGGGTTAGGGTTAGGGTTAGGGTTAGGGTTAGGGTTAGGGTTAGGGTTAGGGTTAGGGTTAGGGTTAGGGTTAGGGTGCACTGGTTGGCCCCACCTGCCTGGAGCTCATCTATGACATTTCCCCTTACAGGGCATCAGCGGGGCAATGGGGCAGAGCAGGACAGGGAGGAGGCCCATGGAGCGGAGAGGAGGAGCGCTTCCACAGCCTGGTGTGCCAAGGCTCAGGAGCATCAGTTGCAGCAGCAGCAGCACCCATCGAGGGGGCAGGGGAAGCAGCTGCGAAGCGAGCCACAGAGGAGCCAGCAGCAGCGCCCATGGCAGCAGCAGGGTCCAGCAGGGAGGCTTCACCTGAGGAGTGGGACTGTGGACGCAGCCCGAGGAGGCAGCAGCTGTGCAGCAGTTCCGCAGCAGTCGGCCACAGCGGCGGTGGACATCTTTTGTGACTCGGCAGTCCCAGAAGGCAGCGGCCAGTTCTGGACCGTGCTGGAGCACTGTCCGGCTGTTGAACTACATCGTGCTGGCAGTGCTTCTGGCAGAGCGGCGGCTGGAGTTGCCCTGGGAGTGGCAGCGCAGTGGAGTCGCCTCTCTGGTTGGCAACCCATGTGGCCGAGGTCATGGTGGTGCACCTGGAGGTCGTCTCTGCTGTGGAGCAGGACCGGTGGCCAGCTGTGTGCTGGTCGTGCTTCTGGCCATGGAAGTGGGCAATGGCCACCCTGCCCTTCACCTGAGGGACTGCAGACTGGGCCGGGCGGCCTTGTTGGATGGCAGGCTGGGGGTCGGACTGACTCCGGAACAGGGCTGGCCTGTGACTTTTGTCCCTGTTTTGGCCTTGGCTGCAGGTGGACCTCGGTTGCTGGAGGTTCTGGACTCTGGCAGGTGCTCCTCCTCCCCCTCCTCCCCTTCCTCCTCCTCCTTCTCTTCCTCCTCCCAAGAGGGGGCCCTTGGGGGTCCTGGGTGGGGCAGGGGTGAGCAGGATTCTGGGAGGGGATTTTCAGGCAGGTGAGGGCAGGGTGGGATCTTGGCTTGGGCCGCTGGACAGGCCTGTGGTGCAGGTCCTCAGCCTCTGCTTCAGGGTGGACTGCTCAGCCCTACCAACTTTCCTTACAAGACTACTGGAGGTGCGTCAATGGTATCAAGTATCAGCTATGCACTTCTGGCCTTCCTATCACACATCAGTGGGGGCCCCTCCTCATATGATTGTGGGGCGATGGCCACAATGGCAGCAGTCCTTCAACGAACAATGAGGGAGATATACGAACAGGCAGTAGAGAGGGAAATCATTGGCCAGGAGCAGGCGACCCGCAAACATCAAGCAGCAGAAGGCTGTATGTCAGAGTATCTGGGTGGCCAAAACTACCCCATAGAGCCCTTTTGGGATCACAGTCTCCCCTACACATATTGGGAAACACAGCAGTTCTGTCATCAGATATCTGGGGAGCTGTGTGCCCAACCTTGGTGACATTCTATGGCTGACTGACTCTGTCCACAAGCAGTCTGTAACAGAGCAATGCTGGCAGATGGGAATCCATGGGAGAACACAGCTGAACATTTCGTGTCCTCCTGTCTGGTGGCCCAGGTGCTCTGGGTGGCAGTAGCGCACCACCTCACTCTTCCACAACTCACAACACAGAACTGACTGGTAGTGCTCTCCGGCTTAGAGGATCCTGATCGAGTGGCGGACACAGCCCCAGCAATGATGATGGCGACAAACACAGCGATGATGACAGGGACTGTGGCAGTGACAGGAGCCATGGCAAAAACAGTGCCCTCTGCCGGCTGCTAAATCACAGGAAGTAGTGCCACCACATGACTGGGCCTGCTGCCTCAGAAATCCAGCATCCTAAGCCTGGAGGACTTCCTGGTACCAAAGGGTGGTCATGTGACCCAATCTGACCACCTCTGGGATGGCCAAATCCTGATCACGTGACAGCAGAGGCCTTGTGAGGGTTGTAATTTCGGGCCCCAGTCAGAAATCTACTTTTGGATTACCATTGTAACTTCAAACAGCCTTTAAACAGCCAGTCAGTAAGTAAAGACTACCTGTAATTTTAAGCAGTCCCTAGCACAACTGGCAAGGAGTGATTAATTCGTGCCCCATCTCTCACTCAGGTCTCTCTACTAAATGCCATGTTGGCACTTTCATCCAGGATCTTTTAAGTTTGAAAACCCACCCAAACTTCCTTGGTAAAACTGCAAGTCGTAAAGAAGGGAGGCCAATCACCCTCATTCTCCTTCTGACAGCACCACCCAGGCGCAAGTGATGGGCTGTCGCCACAACCCCCTCCCTGCCCCAGAGAACAGAACTCTTACTCTGAATGCTGGTAGGTAGACACAAGACTACTGCCTGATAACAACTGCCAAGTCTGGCCCAGTTTTGGTATTGTTGGCCCCAAACAGGAGCAGGTCTGCCCTTTTACCTTCCTGTGGCTCAGGTTGGCACTAGCACTCAAAAAGGCAAAAATTAAACAGCTACTCAAAAGGAGTGAAATTAGGGCTAGTTGCTTTCACATATGCAAATGACTGTCCTTTTGAATAGCTCTTGATCTTTTGGCTTTTTAGTTGAAATGCTAATCTGAGCCCTTAGTTATATTCATTTATGTATTTACCAAATGCTTAGCTATTAAATGTAGGCGGCCACCTGACTCCATGCAGGGTACAATATAAAACAATTCACCAACACAAACAGGCATCCACGGAAAAGAAACCGCACCACCTTTTAAAAGAACCATATAACACGTGAGGGGACCACACCCACTCTAGCCCAGGAGTAGCCAGGTTGGAGCTCTTTTCATTAACTTCCCAGGACAGCAGGTGGGCGTCGGAAGCGCCGAACATATCCCCAAAGTCTGCAG
Organism: Candoia aspera; assembly: GCF_035149785.1. Lineage (NCBI taxonomy): Eukaryota > Metazoa > Chordata > Lepidosauria > Squamata > Candoiidae > Candoia > Candoia aspera. The sequence continues at coordinate 20,823 of NC_086161.1, forward strand.
TGCAGACAAAAGAACTGTAGCTCTGGCAGGCAACGTTCCAGAGCTGAGACTGCCCCCGCCCCTGATGTCTCGAACCATCGCTACCGGTTCTCGGGCGCTCGCTAGAGCAGCCGGCAGAGGCCAGAAACAGGCGGGCAGCCGCGTCAGCAGGATTCCCGAATGAATGGATGCAGGCGGGCAAGGTCAAGTGTGTTTCCCCCGATGCGTAGACAGTGTGGACCCGTGGTCGCTTACTCCCTCCCCAGAGTGAGCTTCGGGGCCGTTTTCAGAGCGAAGGGCCTCTCGCACCGAGAGCTGTGAACCTGTAGGGCTTCAGTAAGGGGCAGCCCCAGCGGACGGCTACAGAAGTGTGCGGCCATAATGAGTGGGGAGTTGAAAGCGGAAGTGGCGGACAGCTATGCTGATGGACCGGAAGAAGTAATCAGCCATGTGAGGGGCCTCGAGTGGAAAGAGGTGACGAGAGTTAGGATTAGCCAACTATGCCAAAGGCTAGTCGACCTGGGATCATCCATGTGACGAACGTTACCGCCAACTTGTGATCCAGGAAAGGGAAAAAAATTCTGGAGGAACGTTGTGCCCATCGCAGACTTCGGGAACTCGTTGGATCCATTGGTCAAGCTGCTGGTCGATCGTGCGCCAGGTAGGGGGGAGGCGAGAACGCTCCTCCAACTTCCTAGCAGTGGTGCGATCTGTGCTGCCCCCTTCCGGCTAGTAGGCAGCAGGGCAAGCACACCCAGTCCGACCCATCGCCGTTGGCCGCGGGACATGGTGGGGGGGAATGCGGTGAATCCCCCCGTGACTCAGGAGCGTGAAGTCTTCTCTGTTGTGCGCCTGGCTCGCCGCGGTGAAAAGGGAAGCGAGGCAGCCATGCGGGCGGGCGGAGGGGCTTCGCTCGGGTGCTTGTAGACTCGGGGCCCGAGGAACGCGGAGGACAGCAACAGGCTTCTCAGCGGCCGGCGCGCGCCACGTCGCTAGGAGACGCGCGGCGTCATGGCAACGGCCGCGTCGCTTTCCGGGGGTGGGGCGCGGCCGCCAGGCGACGCGAGCACCCGGAGCGCGCCGGTGGGGGAGCGGGGCCCGTCGCCCCGAGTCCCCTCCCTCGGCGGCCGCCCCCGCGGGCCATGGCCGGGCCTGCCCTGCGCATCGGCGACCAGCTCATCCTGGAGGAGGACTACGACGAGACGTACATCCCCAGCGAGCAAGGTAGGCGGGCCGCCGCGGCCGGGCCCCTCTCTGTGTCGCGGCCGCCCGGCGCGTCTCACCGCGCCCCCGGTGTATCTCTCCCGCAGAGATCCAGGAGTTCGCGCGCGTGCTGGGGATCGACCCCGAGAACGAGCCGGAGCTGATGTGGCTGGCCCGGGAGGGCATCGTGGCCCCGCTGCCTGCCGAGTGGAAGCCGTGGTAAGGCCCAGACGCCCGCCCCGGCCAGGGAGGAGGCTCCGCCCGCGTCCCTGGGAGGAGGCCCATTCCTCCTGCGGAGGAAGCGGCGTGGGGGGGTGCCTCTTCCCACTCCTCCTGCTGCTGCGCGGAGGGCGCGGGTCACCCGGGGCGTTCTGGCCGGCCCTGCCCCGCCCCAGAGGTCCTTAGCGGAGGCGAAGCTGCCCGGCTGCCGCTCATGGTGTGCCGACTGGAAAGGGGCCTGGTGGAAGGTGGCTCCGGAACACTGTAACGGTTCAGCCTCCTGTGGGCCCCCCCAAACATACTCTTGCCCGTAACAATTACGAGTTGACCAGGGGCTTTAGGTGTTCTGGCGACCGCATTTTCCATCGACTTATACAATCCAATCCATCAATCCAATACGTGAGATAGTTTTCAGAGGCAAAAGAAAGCATGTTGTATTCAAGGTACTGTGATGAAATCTGACTCTTCCAGAAAGGGCAAAGCAGAACTGTTGCTGCTGTTTGAACCCCTCCCACCCACCCACGACAAGCCCAGGCATAGGTCTTTTGGGTCCGCTTTTTTGGGCCTCCATGTACCTTCTAGGAAGGCAGGGTTCTACCTAAGTGGTTGCTACTTAGTCTGTCTCTGTTTTCAGCCAAGACATCACTGGCGATATCTATTATTTCAACTTTGCCAACGGCCAGTCGACCTGGGATCATCCATGTGATGAGCGCTACCGCCAACTTGTGATCCAGGAAAGGGAAAAAATTCTGGAACATGGAGACCTTAGAAAGAAAGAAAAAAAGAAAAAAAGAGCAGAAAAGAAGAAAGACAAGAAAGAAAGAGACCTGTTGAAATATCCTGCAGTGAGTACCTGAACGAGCAGTAGCTTTCTGCTATTAGTGTAGGAAAGCAGATAAAATCTTTAAGTCCTGGTTTATCATTTTGTTTTTGCTCTTCTGTTCATCTCCATTTCTCCGTATATCCATCTCCTCATGGGATAAAGGAGCGAGGATTTTAATCTTATGTTCAGGTTTAACTACAGCTGACTAGCAGTATCTGTTGCTACATAGTCAAAGCTTTCTCAGTTTCAATTTTGTGTAACCTCTTCCTAACATGGTTGGGTAAGTTTTTTTTTAATCTAAAAAATAGCTAGAGATAATGCTGCAATTTGTACAGCTTTTTCAAATCATTCCAGAAGCTTAGAGGCCAATTCTGGCTTTGGAACTTGTTCTTGTTTCAGGTCTGTTTCTTCCAGTCTCTGGTGCTGGAGAAGAATTGACAGGGTTTGAATCTAAATTAGCTGCCTTGTATTTTTTTCCCCATGAAAAGTATTGTATATGTTATTCTAACAGCTGAATACCATATCCAAGTTGATATCAGTAGTCTGCCAACCATCATGGTGGGTTCCTCTGGCAAGCAGGAGCAAGAAAAGCAGGCTTTTTTTCCCTTGCATGGCTCATATAGGAGAAAGGTTAGTCTGTTTACAAAATAAGTAAATCTTCAGTGAGCTGATGATTTTTGCCTACTTAGGAGGTGCAGTCAGAGCCAGGGATTCTTCCGTCAACATCCTTTTATCGAGTGTCATCTCCTATCCTGTCTTCAGAGCATGCTAGTCCTGACCTAGAGCAACAGGGCAGCCTGGTGACACAGAATGACTCCTTCCTGAAAAACCACAAGGGGAAGGTTTCAGATACAGGTGATCTGTCCAGGCTGCTACCAAACCCTGCTCCAGGGAAACTACAGCCTCTTCTGCCAGCAAAGCCAACCCGGACTCACCAAATCCTTGCAGATGTGGAGAAAATTCTTGGAAGAGCTGCATCTTCCAGCAGGTCAGATATTAATCATCAAACATACCAAGATGTGACTACAGAAATCAGATGTGCAGCTGCTACTGGTGTTTTTTCAGACCTGGAAGCTGAGGACTTAGACAGCATCCACCTTGTAAAGCCTCTTTTCCAAACATTGAAGAAACCCTCCCAAACTATAGCAGGTGCTACAACTGTGTTAGACCTGGAGGGAGTCAAGGAGAAAAGACAGTTCTTAGAGGGAGAAAAGCAAAGTGAGGACCATGGGGAAGATCATGCGGAAGGAGATGGGCTCCAATCCCTGGTCAGGAAGGAAGATTTGTTGCAAATGGTTGAAAAGGAAATGCAGTTTCATCCTCCTGCCACTGCTTTCACATTAATCCGCCAGATGTCCAGGACTTTGGAGGGACAAGGTGACATTCATTATTTTCAGAATGAAGTCTTAAGGCCTCTGGAGCGAATAAAGGAGAGCAGAAGGAAGAAGAAGAAACTTTCAGAGCAATGCCAGGCCACAGAGCCCAGTACATGGCAGATCAAGGCTCCTGTTCCTCATTCTCAGCTGCAGGCATTTGTTGAGCTTGGAGCCAAGACAGGAACTTGTGGGAGCGATGGGCTTTCATTAGCAGCAGTGTCATCTCCTACACCAGGCCAACTTGTAGAGGAAAAAAAGCGTACTCAAAGGACAGATTCTGACAGTGGCAATAGCATCAGTGTGGCTAGCAGTCTATCTGACCACCTTGCCTCTCAGGTCTTGGGTGAAGTGGACAATTTCTCCTGGGACTTACAGAGCTCTTGTGACACTGAACATCCCACAAAGCCCCTGCCATCTCCCCAAAGACCATTTTTGGAAGCTAGAAATACCCAAGCACAAAGCTCTCCAGACAATCAGTCAGCTAGTGAGTGCTATTCGGAGGATCAGAAGTTCTATCAACACGTACTCCATATGGTGAAGAAGTCTCGGAGAGCGGAATCGAGTGCACCCGAGCCTCTCAGGAGTCAGAAAGGCAGCAGCAAATGGCCCGGTGCTGATCAGGCAGTTGAGCCTGTTGCTGGAGAAACGACTATAGAAACGGCAGCAGCAAAGCTCAAACAAGAAGCAGCGGCTCCTGAAGTGGAGAGGTTGAAACCCAGTGAGGGTCAGGCATGCACCCTTCAAGACAACCAGTCAGGAGGACAGCTGGTCTGCAACGTAGCCCTGACAGAGGAAGCCTGCGGGCCTGGGCTTTCACCAGAAGGAAATGGAATTAAAGAGGTAGGCAGAGGTAGCTGATAATGCTTTTTATTTATCTTTTTTAAATCTTTGATTACAAAAAGAGAAGGAAAAAAAAACATAAAAAGTGCTTTAACAAAAAAGTGAAGTATAACAAAGAAAAAAAACATGTTAATATGTCATTATAACAGTAAACTGTTCCTATATATACTTACCCGATGCAAATACGTACGTATATGTTTCTAATAGATTTATATGGCTATCATTTTTTTTACCTTACTGTGTTTTGTATAAATGAGTCCCGTATTTCATTACACTTGTCCATACAAAGTCTACGTCTATAGGCAATCCACTCATAAGTAGCAAGCGCAGTCAGGTCTTCAATCCATTGAATAAATGGGGCCATACATTTATCTTTTCAATGCTGCAATATCAGTCTTTTGGCCACAGTAAGGGCACGGAAAACCCATTTATGTTGCCCGGTTGTCAAGTTCATTTGCTTATTTATTTATTTATATTTCAAACTTAGTCATTGCCCATCTCACTCAAACAGTGACAAGTTCCAAGTACTAGGTATATATTGATTGGCTCCTGATTACTTAAAAGAACAGTAGGAATATCTCCAATTGGGTAGCTCTAAGAAGGAAAATGCTTATATTTTTAACTTGTTCAGAAATTATCTGGAGTTAGAAGTGAGCAACAGAGTGTTTCAATAGCTCCAAAAGAACCTATTTAAACTTGGGGAACAGACATTAATGTGGTAGATATGTTTCTATGTCTGCAAGTACAAAGTGATGCATCTTGGGGGGGGGGGGCAGTTCCTATCCTGATTGCATGGAAAGTAACTAGTGAGCAGCCAGAGAAGGGATCTCAGGATTATGTTGGGTAGCTCAGTGAAAAGACTGTTCTATTATGACAGCTGAAAAAAGAATAGAGACCATATAAAGTGATTGAAATAAAACTCTCTACATTGTTTTTCCTTTATATTTTTATATTATATTTGGTGGTGTGTGACTGCATGTGGAATTCTATGTACCAGTCTAAACCCAAAAAAGAGTGAAATTGGCAAAGATGTAGCTTACAATTAAAAGACTAGACAAGGCTGGAGAGATGATCAGGATATTATTTATTTCAAATTTCTATCACCACCCATCTCTCCCAAAAAGGGGACTTATAATTATTTATTAAAGTTATACACAATGTGAATAAAAGGGAGAGGAAACTTTTTCCCTCTCTCATAATGCATAACAATATAATACTCCTGTATCGGGCCAAAGGCAATGATATTCCAACATTTAGTTGCTCACAGTGCCCAACCAGATGTTCTCTTTTTCCCCCCCTCTGGTCCAGGCTTTCCAAGAAAGTGTTGTGTCCTTATTATGTGACATTGTAGATGACCAGTGCTCTTCACAGCTCCTCAGAACAAATTAAAGAAGCTCGGTGGGACTAGTGTGCTGTCTTAAACCATTGCAAGGCATGTGGCTGCAAGTTGAGCTTGCTTTGTGGTTCCTTTCCTTATCTTAATGCACTGATGTCTTGATTGGCTTTCCTTTGGTAGCCCAGCAGCTACAGAAAAAATCTTTTGAAATCCAAAAACGAGGAGGAAAAAGAAGAGGCTTGTTTGCATCATCTGGTGTCTGGTGTGGCAGAGAAGAAAGAAGTCAGTGAGGTAGTATTTTTTTTCATCAACCACATCTGATGTGTCTCTGAAGGGAACATATGAACTCAGTCATATCCTAGAAGGGTCTTTGAGAAAGACTTCCCCCATCTGTGGGACTGGGAAATCAGTCTTGAGCTCCCAGATGGCAGGTGAGGGATGATGCATTCCTCCAAAAGAAATGTAGCAAGAGTGTATTTAGTGCTATGGCTGCCAGCTTTTCTAGTCTATCATCTGATTGGCATGGTTGAATGACACATACTCTCTTTAGTAGGGCTTGGCATATCATACACTGTTTAGATGATTCGGCGGCTGTTATGTTCCTTTTAATTTTGTTTTTGGATGTTTGTGTTGGTTTCTTAGTGTACCATTAGCCACCCAGAGTCATGAGAACAAGATGCACAGCCATATACGTTGTTTAATTAAATACATCCACACAAAACATTGAAGGGAGAAATCAGAGCAGATTGCAGAGAACAGGTGCCATATCTCATCCAGTATTTTGCCAAGCTTCGCAACTGGGGCTTCCAGCCTCTCATCAAAGGCAACCAATATGCTGATGATGGTGCAGGACGGCTGACATGCATTTTGAGATCTGGTGCACCTCACTCAGTGGTAATGCTAATACTACTTCATTCATCACACTCTGTCTTCAGCCCACTTGCTTGCCAGCTTGGCAGTCCTTTAAGAAGAGACAGCTCATGGATAGAAATCCTAATCTCTGCTCCACAGCCCTTTGACTGATCCCTTTATTATCTTGTGGAGAGGAGAAAGGCTGATCAGAGGCCAACATTGCCTAGTTTGTCTCTGATGCCACACTATCAAACATGACTTGGGATGTGAAGCTAAAGCATCTTTGCTCTTTTTGTCTGTCAGAGTATGCATGAAAGAGCTGGAATCCTCCAGAATCCATGTGTGGATATTGGTGTTACCTTTGAACAAAAGGGATGTGTTTACAATTTGGAAAGCATAGGCTCATGCTTGGGAGCTGAATTTCCCAAGCCAATCATCTCTAGAAAAGCAGCAATGTTTAAGCTGCCTCATATTGAAAGGATGAATGTTTTAGACCTCTTTTGGTAGAAAACTTTGAGTTTATTTGAAATGGTGAATTCTTGTCCAGGGTTGATGTATACTGGAATAAGAAGCATGCATGTTTTGGAGAGATTAATTTCTTGCATTAATCTTCAGACAGTACTGTGATATATTGAGCAAGATCATGCAGAATTTTTGATCAAATGTGTTGTATGTGGTTCACCAACTATACTTACCGTGAAATGCAGCAGTTGCCTTGTTTCATGGTGTGCCCTTTGTAGACTAGATAACAGAATCTGATATTGATCCTAAAGTCATTGTGCTGCTTACAGAAGGCTTCCAGACCCAGTTCAAACTGCTGGTCGTTATCTTTAAAACCTAAATGGTGCAGGACCAGGAAGCATCAGGCAGAACCTTGCCAGAACTGAATTTGCCCATCCAGGCAGGTCAAGAGAGGACCTGTTGAGAGTCCCCCTCTGAGAGGTACACAGGCATGGACCAGATCACAGGAGAGCTTGAATCAAGTTAATGAGGGTGATAGACAAAGTTGGAAGGAACCCTCAGCAACTAATTTTTTTGAAAACCCATCAGTGTTTTAAAATGTTTGTTGAGCAATTTGACAGCAACGCCTATAACTCAAGGAGGTGGTGTGTTCCCCATTCTCTGAATGAGTTCTGTGGAGGATGAAAGCCATCTGTTAGGGAAGCTTTTACTTAGGTTCCTGTATTGAGCAGAGGCTTGGATTCCTTTCATTTCTATGATTCCATGCTCAGAGCTGGTTCTTCATTGGCTTGCTTTTTTACCCAAACTGAGCTGGTGCTTTGGCACTTCCACACTTGTTACCTTGAAATTACTTCTTTGAACTCAGGATTCAGTAGTTCCTTAACAACATACTCAGGGATGCAGTCCTAGAAATATCCCAAATCATCTACTGCCCATAATTTGTTTTCCTTTTTACTTTTCAAGGGCCTTGTGTCAGTTTTAGGCCATCTGGGAAAACTAAATGGTGTAATGATTGCCTGAACCCAAATAAAATGCTCAGACTCAAAATCCAAGTTTAAGTTCTGATTTTATTTAGAATAGAGTGCGAACAGAAAGAAAGCTGAGAATGAGAAAAGCGCGCCTAAAGTCAAACTAAATAGCCCCGTTACAAACAGCGTCCCACCCACCCCCCTTCAATCATACCAACCCCACATTCCCAGGTGCTCCTAACGAGCTCTGCTGATCAACGGGCAAAAAGACCTTGACGTTAAAAAGATAACCCAAACACATTCCTGCATGGCACAGAGAGATACAGCTTTCAATACAAGGTTTATCAGCAGCACCCTCCCAGCCAGGAATGCGCATCAACACTCTGGCATGCGAACCGTTACGATGTACAAACACATTGAAACGATGAACATGACAAATGGTCTCCAAGATAAACTTCCTTTTTTGTGTGCTTTTTTTCTCTTCTATGGTCTTTGGTTTCTAGAGTTCTATGCTAGAAAATGTCCTGGATGTAGCCGAGCTATCTCCAGTCCTGAACAGTCCAAAATTTGGGGTGAACAGAGCCACTGCTGAGAGCATTTGGAAAGAGGAAGTAAGTTGTTGGGTTTTTTAACCAGTTAGCAATCCATGAAATGACAACTTCTCTTATCCATGGCCAGAAGTTTACATAAGAGCCTTTGATAAGGAACTTTGTCAAAGGAAGTTTTTGGAAGTCTATGTTCGTTGACGCTCAGAAACACTAGCTATTTGCTGAGGCAGTATTTGTAGAGGAGTACAGAGATAGCCTTGAAGAAGGAATGCAACAACAATTTCAGAAACATCAGCTTAGCCCAGAAAGACAGGAGGAGGGGGTGAGAAAGAAATTCAGGACTTCTCTGCCTTGACTCTCTTGGGTATATGAGGGAAGGAAAAGGAAACTTGGTCAGGCTTTCAAAGTCTGATATATTCTCTAATAAAATAGAGTACCAGGAGTTCCTGTAGTGTGTGTTTTCTGACTTGGCCTACCTCAAAGGGCAGCCAGGATTTACCTTTGTAGAATCCGTGCAGATTTTCCTTCCACCAGGTTTATTCCTCTATGCTTGATTATTTCCACCGATTTCTCAAGAGCAGACAGTAAGCTAATCAGCCTATAATTTTCTGGATCTTCTTGGGATCTCTATATTATCCTTGAGCATTCCTTTGGCTCCTTTGTTGGCTGACACCCAACCACTTCCTTGGACAGTTTTCTGCTTCAAATATATATATTTAAAAGTTTAATGTTTAACATTTCTTGCTATATACTACTGAAATTCTTCTTTGCATTCCATATGTGTGCTCCTGTCATGCTCCCCGATCAAACGTTCCCAGAACATCTGATTGGATTCGCGTGCATGAATGGTGTCAACACATGTTGGACTTGCGAGTCAGGAAATTGGGAGGGGGGCACGCCAGGAGTGTGAAAGCATCTTGTTTGGACTATGTCCGATAGCCAAGGTCAAGCCGAGCCGTTGGAGACATCTGCATGGAAACTGCCTGCATGAAGACGGGGGCTGTGTACCTGAGAAAGGGAGGGGGTTGAACTCATTAGGTTGTTTAGCTTGGGGAAAATGCAGGAACGTTCATTCACAACTTTTTGCTGTTCTCTGTGCTACTCTCCATTAAACAGATTTCTATTGTAATCACATACGAATCTAATTTAATGGCAGATTGAGTAATACAGTCATTACATAAAGTTGCAAATCACAGTTCGACTCTTCCTGGAGACATTCGTACCCAGAAGAGAGTCCAAAATCCTACAGGATGTCAAAGTCGACATCTGGAAATGCAACACAACTGAGTGGGGAAGAAGAAACGATGACTCAGCCGACAGAGCCAGAGGCAGCGGTTGAGTCAATGGCTGAATCTGATGGAGATTCGGAAACAGAAGGAGCTGTTGGAATCTCCATGCCTCCACAAAGCTGCAGGGTGGAGGTAGACGCAGAGCTGATTACTTTAGATGACACTCGGGGATCCAATGCGGCAGCCTCCTGGTCACAACCCAGCCACCCAGATCTCACGGGAGTAGAGTGGACACCACCCAGTGATCAACGGCGAAGCACCCAAGACTGGGAAGCTAGGATGGAGAGTGAAGCCGCACCGGCTATCCATCAATCAACGGACGTATGACCGAAAGGTATGAGACTTCATCTCAAGGACCCTGGAACTGAACAAGGGGTCATGCCTGAGCGGATGCAATTTTTAGACGCTCAAGTAGCCTCTATGGAGACAATTCTTCAAAACATTTCAGTATCGTTGGACTGCGTGTTAACCCAACTGGAAATAGATTCCAGCATCTCCTCTAAAAGATCAACTCCTGAGCCAACCCCCGATCCAAGGCACCCATCCCTGACATCAGAGAGCAAGAAAAGCAGTTGAGCTTCGGTAACATGGGGTGAGCCGCTGACGAGTCATGTAAGTCTCCCCCCCAAAGGGGGGCCCCATGGATTGCATGTTTAATGGGGATCCCCAACAATTAGCTTTTTTCCTGACTAACGTGGGAGCTTATATGGAAGTATTCGGAGCCACTTTCCCCATGGAATGCACCGAAGTGAACTTAGTGGGGTCCATACTGAAGGGACCAGCAGGTGACTGGCTGGTGCAACGGCATGATGCTGCAGCCCCTGAGCTTTGCAACTTCGATGATTTTATGAGAGCTCTAAGAGACCGTTTCAAAGACCCACTAGCAAAGCTTCGGGCCAAAACAGCTCTCCAGCAACTTAGACAAGGGTCCAGAACTGTGTAGAATACGCTATGGAATTTAAACCTTTGGCTGGAAAAGGGACTGATTGGTCGGAGTCAACCAAAGTGGATTACTTCAAAGGTGGACTGCAACCAGAATTATTACGTTGGTCATTGGGACAGGGGGATCCTAACACTGTAAGAGAATGGATATGTTTAGCGGGAGAAGTAGAGAATATCCAGTTTTAGTTTTAAATATCCTCGAGACCTTTTGGAGAGATTTGGTCGTCTTGATTTTTTTTTTCAGTCTTTTCCATCGGTTCACTCATTTTTTATTCTCTTTCGTAGTGAAATGTGAAGTATTGGACATTACTTGCAGTTTCTCACACGCATAACAGTGTTATGGTGACTGCTTCCTGTTGATTCCATAGCACTTAAAATCTTGCACCAGATCATGCTATCGCTTAGAATTTAAAAAAAAGAACTTTATTATTTTTCAAAGTATAGTTAAAATACACAGTGTAGAATATAGATAAGACAGAGTAACAAACTAAAGAAGAAAAGCTATAAAAGTGCAAAGTTAGAAACAAAGCAGAAAAAGGTGACTTTCGACTTTCTCCAATACAGATATAAATGCACTTACAAATATAATCTCATAATCTCTTATCGTTAGTTATACCTTGGTAACATTATTTCTATAAAATCAAACCATTTAATCATCAAAACCCAAAATCAAAACTTCATTTTCTTCCGACACAAGCAAATAGTCTAAAAGTGGTTGCCGAGTAGAAACAAATCCAGACATGGTATTTTCTCATAACAGCGTTGATAAGAGAAAATACCGTGTCTGGATTTGTTTCTACTCGGCAACCACTTTTAGACTATTTGCTCGTGTCGGAAAAACTTGGCCATTTGGGCCAGTTCCAGCAATTTAATCATCCATTCCTCCACTGTAGGGATTTGTGGATCTTTCCATCTTTGTGCATATAAAAGTCTTGCTGCTGTAATCATGTAAAAAAGCAAAGTCCCATGTTGTTTCTCAAGCTGTTTCTCCATCAGTCCCAAGAGAAACAGTTCTGGTTTTTTTTGTAAATCCACTTTAAGGATCTTTTGGATATTAACACATATTTGATCCCAGAATTTTATGGCCTTGTCACAAGTCCACCAAAGATGATAAAACGTTCCTTCACAAAGAGAACCTTTCCAACAAGCATTCATTACTGCATTATACATTTTTGACAACTTATTGGGAGTTAAATACCAACATCATTTTATAAAAATTCTCTTAAGTTATAATTCAAAGTAAATTTCAAACCTTTGTTTCTCATGTTCTCCCATTGCTCCAACATAATATTATATCCAAAATTCTTAGCCCATTTAATCATACATTCTTGTTAATCTTCTAAATTCATCTGTAACAACATCTTATACATCTTTGTAATAACATGTTCCTCATTTATACAGAGTCATCACACCATTTCAAATTGAGTTGTTTCATTAACAAATTTAAAATTCTTTTTATCCACTGTAAAGCATTCTGACAATTGCACACATGTAAGCCAATGACATGTAAAACCTTCCACCTGTAACTGTTACCTTGTTTTAAGTTTAGGTTCACCCTCTTCAAAGTTTAACAACTGTTTATAATTTAACCAGCTTGTTTTCCCCACATTTTCTCTTCTAACAAATGCTTCTTGAGGTGACAACCACAATGGTACATTAGGAGACAATCTTGCTTTATATTTATTCCAAACCCTCAGTATGGCACTCCTAACAAAATGATTTTTGAAATCTTTATTAACTTTAACCTTATACCACAAATAAGCGTGCCACCCAAATCAGTTCATGTCCTTCAAGTTGCAATAATTTCCTGTTTTTCAAAGTTATCCACTCCTTCATCCAAAGAAAACAACAGGCATCAAAATACAATTTTAAATCAGGTAAACCCAAACTTCCTTGTTCTTTGGCATCTTGTAACAACTTATATTTAATTCTTGGTTTTTTGCCTTGCCAGAATTAAATTTAGAAGTATCTATAGGCAGGAGCTGAGAAGAATTAGTATGGTGGCTTGAGGTTTCAGCTGGGTTAATGAGAGACATGGGGAGGAGTCTAGGACTATATGGTTGTATGTAAGAGTAAAGGCAAAACTGAAATACTTTGGCCACATAATGAGAAGACAGGACATCCTGGAGAAGATGCTGATGCTAGGGAGAGTGGAAGGCAAAAGGAAGAGGGGCCGACCAAGGGCAAGATGGATGGATGATATTCTAGAGGTGACGGACTCGTCCCTGGGGGAGCTGGGGGTGTTGACGACCGACAGGAAGCTCTGGCGTGGGCTGGTCCATGAAGTCACGAAGAGTCGGAAGTGACTAAACGAATAAACAACAACAAGAGTAGTCACCCCTGAGTGAGAGACAGGAGGTGGGTAGGAGTGGGTAGGGTGCCCCCCTGTGACCAGTAAGAGAGGTTGAGGGAGGGCACAGTGAGTGTGTAGGTGATGGTTAGACCCTAACAGTGCCAAGTGTTGGAGGTGGTGCGCTGGGGGGCCTGCCATCACCTGAGGTTGAGGGCAGGAAGATGTGTGCATGGGGGAGGGGACCCTTGTTTCAATCCAGGGTTTCCGGAGGTCCAGGATTGGAGGCACCTGGGCCTGGGAACTCTGGGGGCTACAGAGCGGGTTATCCCATTGAGGTGATGGACCAGAGATGTTACAACGGGAACTGGAGGGCAGGCTATCTTCAGGTAAGACGCCCCCAGTGTTTGTTACCGGTGGCATGTTCTGGCCCTCCGGGTTCAGACCTTAACCCTGGACAGCAGATCCTTGAGGGCCCTGGTCTCCTGCTGCTGCTTCTTAACACCAGTCAGTTAACAACAAGGCCTCCCTCTGTAATGATTGCCTACCCTAACAGAACCAGACTCACAAGTAGAAGCTTAATGATATCTGATTTATTAAAGAATAGTATGCAAATACAAAGAAAGCTGAGAATGAGGAAAAGCGCGCCAAATACAAACTAAAAACCCTCGGCACAAACGTAATCCCTCCCCTCGCCCAACCGTTTCAAATTCCCCACCCCAGGTGCTGGTAACAATTTCTGCTGATGTCCTGGGAAGAAAACCTTGAACACACAAGATAACCCAAACACATTCCAACCTTGCTGAATACAGATAACATCCCAGGAGACAGAGTCCTCCTCCCCTCCCAACCGAAACACGCATCAGCCAAATGACATGCAAAATGTTACGATGCACTTTAACATTGAAACGATGAACATGACAATCAAGGCAGACCTGGCGTGTATCACCAAGACCTGGCTGGGCCCAGAAGGAGGGGTATCCCTCTCGGAAATGTGCCTGGCCGGGTTTCAGGCACCAGCTGAGACACTGGGGCAGGGGAGGAGGGGGGGGGGTTGTCATCCGAGAGTCTCTAGTGGCCTTCAGGGGCGCTGCTCAGCAAGTGGCCGGTTGTGAGACCCTGTTTTTTCAAGTTGGGTTCCCAAGAACAGTTGGGAGTGTGGCTGCTGTACCAACCTCCCTGCCTGAGCTGCTGGAGGCCGTCGCGTGGCTGGTGGTGGAGTTCCCCAGGCTTATGGTTCTGGGGGACTTCAACCTGCCGTCCCTGGGGCATGCCTCAGAGGCAGCCCGGGAGTTCATGGCTACCATGGCAGCCATGGGCCTGTCCTAGATTATTCGGGACCTGACTCGAGACAGTGGCCTCACTCCAGACTTGGTTTTCTTGTTGGAGCAGTGGCGATGTGATCTGAGGGGAGAGTTAGATCTGTCCCCATTGTCATGGTCAGACCATGCCCTGGTGGCCCTGAGATTCTCTTATGCTGCCCCACTCTGCAGGGAGGCAGAACCCATTCAATTGGTCTGCCCCCGGCAACTGATGGACCCAGTGGGTTTTCAAAATGAGGTGGGGGGGTTATACCCGAGGATCTACTGCACGGTCCAGCGGAGGTCCTGGCCACAACCTGGAATAGGGAAGCAGCTGGGGTCTTGGACAGGATCGCACCTGTGCGACCTCTCTTGCCCCATTCAACCCGACCCTCCCTGTGGTTTACAGAGGAGTTGAGGGTTTTGAAGAGGGTTAAGAGACATCTAGAGTGCCACTGGAGGAAGACAAAGACTGAATCTGACCTAACACAAGCTAGAGCCGCTCTTAAGGCCTACCTTGTGGTGATAAGAGTTGCGAAATGTCAATATTTCTCCGTTCTTATTGCATCCGTGGAATGCCACCCAATGGCCCTGTTTAAGATTACTCAATCCCTTTTCGGCAAGGTGGGCTCAGTAACCCACCTACAGGGCCATGAGTATGTGGTACCGCAGGATTTGGTGCTTTCCCCTCTACGATTTAAAGTCTATATAAAACTGCTGGGAGAGGTCATTAGTCAGTTTTGGGTGAGATGCTTTCAGTATATAAATACTACCTAGCTATGCATGGTTACCCTAGACCAAGGTGGGGATGACATGAAAAGCATGAATTGGTCTCTGGAGCCTGCCAGTGTCTGGCAGTAAGCACCAAATCCTGTGGTACCACATATATCAGAGCGAAACTTTGGGCACCCTAGGACCACACACTCAGATAGGAAGGAGCATAGCTGCCAAAGAGCAATGCCTTCAACTCCCAGTCTTTGTAGGGGTTCCAGCAGGGTACAGTGGTATTGAATGCCAGGGTCCTGATGAAGTTCAGTGGTCAGGGCAACTGATGCTGTTTCCATCCCATGACTAGGCCTGAGTGATGGAGATCCAGGTAATGTTTCTTCAGTGGTTCTCTATGTGAGATGCCACTGCCTTCCCACCAACCTTCTGGAGAAAGAGAAGGTTGGAGATTGGGCAGAAGTTACCCAGATCAGTCAGATCAAGGGAAGGCTTATTCAAGACAGGACACACAACCAACTGTTTTTATGCAGTTGGCATAACTCCCACCTTCACAGGTGGGTTGACTGTTTTCCTGATCCAGGCA
This sequence comes from Candoia aspera, assembly GCF_035149785.1. Lineage (NCBI taxonomy): Eukaryota > Metazoa > Chordata > Lepidosauria > Squamata > Candoiidae > Candoia > Candoia aspera. The sequence goes on from NC_086161.1 coordinate 36,560, forward strand.
CTCACAATCTGTTGAGCCACCCAAAGGAGATCTAGTCCACAGCTCCCTTCTTCAGTTTTATCCTAAACTAAAAATAAAATTGTTATTTTTTTCTTCCTTTGTGGAAACGCTTCTGTTCAAAGGAGTGGGGATGGCCTTAACCAACTTTGGGGATGCAAGAGGTGTGTGTGATGTCAGGAAGTGTATTAGGTTGGGCTTCTGTCTCTTATCAGAGGCTTTATCAAGGTCTTACTTTTCCAAGACCCCAGATGCCCTGCTATAGCATGTCTGAATTGTTCAGATGTGTTTGAAATGTTACAGTAGCTTGGCCCAACAGAGGAATCCCAACACATGGAAAAGGCTACAAGTTTCAAGCTTCATCCTCTTGCTCAGGTTGGATCTGTGATATTCATCAGCTTTTCACTGAAATACAGTGCTGTGGCAAAACCTCCACCCTCACTTTCTTTTGCAGGACAAAAGCTGGTTGGTGCAGGGGAAAAATCAGAACGAAGACAGCTTGGGAGAGGAGCAAAACAGAGGCTCTGCTGTGGCAACCGAGAGGTATAGAAGCAAAAATCCCTTGCAGAAAGCATGGGTATTGCACATCTATCACCAAAGGACGTGCCTGACTTTCTGCGGTACACTCTTCCTTTAATTCCATCCTGTCCCCACGAGCTTCCCACCCTCCTCTTGGCAGCACTGCCTGCAAGTGCTCATGTGTAGTAGAGCTTCACTTGGACACATTTTGAGGAGCCAATTATTTTGGTTGCTGGTGTCACTTGCCAGCTCATCATAGGCTGGCATTTAATGGCCAATGACTTCACACTGGGCTGCTGGAAGCCCAGTACTGGCCCTTTCTGAAGATCAGCTTGTGACCAGGGGTTAACTGAACAGTCTCTAAGAGAGCACCATCTCTGAAAACAACAGTTTCCGGGCACTGGTTTTCAAGACTGCCTTTGAGCACAGAAGTGAGACTGCAGCAACACTATACATTTTATTTATTTACTTATTTGTTCATCATTATACTACTGATGTCTCTTGGTACTTTACAGTGCAGAATAAAACCAAAGTTAAAGCCAAATATTTATAAATAAAATTGAAATAGTCAACTATTAAAAATCTGCTCAAAAACATGCATTTTATACATTTTCTAAAATGCCAGTAAAGCAGGTCAGTTCCTTCACCTTAGCAGGGAGACCATACTAGAGGCCAGGAGAAACTGCAAAACAGGCTTAATTCTCCATGCCTGCAAGGTAAGCTGTGGTGGCTGTAGGCAAACTTCTTCCAGTGAGCTCAATGAGCAGGATGGAGTGTGAAATCATATAGAAAAAGGCAGTCTCTCAGGTACCCTGTCTCAAGCCTTTTCAACCAATGCCTTGAATTTCTCCAAGAATTGTGACCAGGGGTTAACTGAACAGTCTCTAAGAGAGCACCATCTCTGAAAACAACAGTTTCCGGGCACTGGTTTTCAAGACTGCCCAAGTATAAATGAAACACACTTTCTTTTGACTCCTTCCAGAGACCAGTTGGCTGCTGAATTCTGCAGTAATTAAAATTTCTAGACTAGTTGCAAAGGCATTCCCACAAATAACTATTTTAATTTTATTTATTTTTTATTTTTATCCTGCCTTTATTATTTTTATAAATAACTCAAAGCGGTGAACATACCTAACACTTCTTCCTCCTCCTATTTGCCCCACAACAACCACCCTGTGAGGTGAGTTGGGCTGAGAGAGAGTGACTGGCCCAAGGTCACCCAGCCGGCTTTCATGCTTAAGGCAGGACTAGAACTCACAGTCTCCTGGTTTCTAGCCCAGCATCTTAATCACTAGACCAAACTGGCTTAATGCTTATAAGGCATACCTGAAAACTTTAAACAAGCCAGGAAAACAAACATTGTTTTAACGAAGAGCCTTTTATATTGTATCATGTTAGCACTTTTCCCCCATAATGTTGGTATCCAGAATCTAGATGGTTAGGAAAATTAAAAACTACGCAAGATATGTTGCATTTAAAGGAGTTCAAACCATTCCTGGAATGTGGTACTGATATGTGATTATAGTATTATATGAATTATCATGATATTGTAAGAAGAGTGTGCCACAGTATTATTCTCCTGTGAAACCACATACCAAAATAAGCATCCCTTCCCCGTCTCTGTCCTGGGGATTTGGAGAAAAGAGGCATTTTGCCCTGCTGCTGCTGCTGCCTTAATGGGGAAGGACATGTCAAAGTGTGCAGATAGAAGCCTCACTGCTATATTGAGTTGAACAATTGATTAAAGAGTGCTTTCTGGGTCCTTGCCATATTTTGATTCTCTGGGTCACTCTCATGTTGGTATTTGAGAAGCTCGGCTGTGGATGTAAGGAAGTGATGTGGCTGCAAATGATAGAAGTAATTATGAGGTTAAAGTGCATCAGATTAAAATGGTTGTTGATGTTCAGACATCTTGGTGTGAGCTGGAAGCAACCTGAGGATATCAGAATTGATTGGATTGGCATTTGCCTTGTTGAGTGGCAAGGAATTGTCCTAAGTAGGCTTCAGTTTGCTCACTTGCCTGTAGGCTTCAGTTTGCTCACTTGCCTGCATCAAGTATCTTTTTCTTCCAGAGTCAAACTAGCAGCAGCTGCTTCTTGGTTTTTGGGAATAGCCCAAATATAACCAAGTATAATATAATCAAGTCAAACATTGCATCCGTCTCAGGTAGCAAAGGGGCATCTTCATTTCCTTCCAGCCTTCTGATGGTTCTGCCTTTTCCTGTTCTTCGTACCTTGTCAAGCCTTGTGCCAGTGCACTTGAACAGGACTACATTTTGCAGAATAGCTACAACAAGCATATCATTCAAGCCTTCCTCTCAAGGAATTCCTCAAGAGAAAGTATCATTGCCTGTCCATCAATAATAAAGGAATGCTTCATGTAGAATGATGGAGAGATCTGAATGTCTCCAAGACTTCTGTATTTGCCCTGGTCAATTCATTTCAAGCAACAATTAGTGTGAACTTGTTTCTCTTAATAGCAGGCAGTTTGAGACTGAAATTAAGCCAATAAAGCCCTGGAAGATCCATACTGGGGGGTCGCTGAAGGAAATAACCAAAGTGGAAGAAGCAAACATGTATTTGCTGCAAGAAAAACAGACACATATTCAGAATTTGCAGGAAGAACTGCAACAAGAAAAGGAAGAGGAGATCCTGATATTATATCAGCAGAAAGAGTCTGCCCTTTGGTGAGTTTCTTTCCACCTATGCTGCAGATACTTGCTTTCCCTTCCTTCCCTTCCCCCCCCCCCCCTGCTGTAAATGCCAGTAGTGGTCATCTTCGGTCACATAGATCAAAGGTGCAAATCCAGAGCCTTGGCATTTTAGGATTCTTTCCTGGAAGGAGGCAAGGAGTATTTCTTGCAACACTGAGATCCAAAATCCCAACAGAAAATAGCAAAGAAGCTATTTAATTGGAAAGTTTTTAGGAAAAGCTCATCCACTAAGAGGATAAGTGACTGTCTTGATGTGACACACCCCCTGGGCTTCTGGTATTTGGGGGGTTGGATCTGTACTGATTTGTGTTCTGCATAGGACTCTGGTAAACATTGGCATCCAACTCTTGTGTTGCTTGATATTTTGGTTGTTCTCTTCCTTCCATTCTTTTTCCTCTTCCTGCATTGAGGTAGTGTGCATCTTTTCTGTCTTAACCAGAATAACTTACAAAGTAGTAAGTTTTGAACATGACACTTCCTGTTCTATTTGTATTGGTCATGGCAGTTTTTTTTTTTTTATTACATTATATCCAGCTTTTCTTCTGGGAGATGAAGGTGGCACACATGGGATCTTCCTGTATTTTATCCCCACGAAAGCAGCCCTATGAGATTCAGTAGACTGAGAAATAGCAATTACAATAAAGTCATTAAGTGACCTCTGTCCATATGAAGACTTGAACCTCCTCCTGCTGGGTTTCAGTCTAATGCTTTCAGCAATACACTACATTGGCCCTCAATTATCAGTGCTTAAAATCATAGAGTGCAAGGACTGGAAAGGATCTTGTAGAACATCTGATCCAACCCTCTGCATAGTTCAGGAATTCATTACTTCAGCATCTGCGACAGATGCCATACAGCCTGTTTAAAGACTTCCAGTGAAGATGATTCCACTTCCTCCCATGGCAGACTGTTCCATTATCTGTTCCATTTTTCTAATGTCCAACCAAACTTTATTCCCATTGCTTTTTGTCCCATCTTCTGGACCAACTTTGAACAATTCTGCCCTGTCTTCTACATCAGCTATCATGTCTCCTCACATTTCTCTCTTCTCCAGACTAAACATCCAGCACCTCTGTTCCTCAAAAGTTTTTCCTTCCAGCTTCTTTATAATTTTGCTTGCTTACCTCTGGATTTAATCCAGTAGATCAGTATCCCAGAGTCCTTCCTAAAACATGCTGGCCAAAACTGGACTCAGTATTCTAGGTGCAGTCTGATCAATGTTCAATGAGGAACGATGGCTTATCTTGATTTTGCCATTATGTGATCCATCCAGACACTTCTCTATAAACTGCTGCCCAGTATGGTCTCCCCGTCCTAAATTCATGCCTTTGTTATTTCCTATCTTTTCTATTAGTCCCTGTTGAAATTCAGCTCGCTGATTTCTGCCCATAGTTGCAGCATATCAAAAACCTCCTTAATCTGGATCCTGTCCTCTGTTTGTTTTCACCCCATCTTTCTTTGTGTGCAAATTTTATAATCATGCTTTCTAATCCATTTTCCAAGTTGTCTATAGATATATTGAACAGGGCCTAAGTGGATACAGTATACCATTCCATTGAGTACAATTATTCAGCCAGCTCTGTAGCCAACTAATTGGTAGTGTAGGTCAGGCCAGCCCACATTCTGTCATTTTCTTTACTGGAATCTCATTCTGTTAGATGGTTTGCCAAAGACATGGTACATGATACCCACTCCACTCCCATGGTCAACTAGATTGGTAGTCCTCTCAAAAAAAGGAAATCAGTTTGGTTTGGTGTGATTTCTTGATAAACCCATGTTGGCTCCTGCCAAGCAAGGCATTCTTTTCAAAGTACTCACACATCAACTACTCAGTAATCTAATCCAGAGTTAACCTTATCCGTCTGTATTTACTTGAGTCTTCTTTTTTATCCCTTTTAAAGAAGGGAACATTATTTGCTCTTCTCCAGTCTTCTGATACTACATCTGTCTTCCATGATTTCTCAAATATCACAGAAGGGGCTCACGGCTCTCTGTTTTAGTTGGTCCTGGAGATTTGTTTGTGATAACCAGATGCCCCCTAACTATCTCTTTACTTATCTTAAGTTATCACTTCTTCCTTTTATGCATTGTTTTACTTAGGTCCATTTGAACACAATTCTCTTTGGGGAGAAGACTGAAGCAAAGTAGTAGTTGGAGCTCTGTCTTACCATCCATTCTTCCTTTTCCTTTCTTTTACTACTGAAATAGAAAACAGTATTTTTACCATTACTACAACTTCTAGTTGTAAAAATTAGAATGACGTATGAAAAATTTCATAGCTTACTTTACATGGTTGATTCTGCATACTGTTTTCCACTGTTTTCCAAGCATGTTTCTTCTCTACATCTGCCAGTGTCTTCATTGAACATCTGCTATAGGATATTCCAGAAAGAGCTTCAAAATCACCAATCTAGACACATTTGTAAATGGTGAAGCAAGATATCTAAAAGGAGCGTTGACAAGGCTGACTCCTAAATACATGCAGGATGGCTTTTTAAAATCTTTCCCTACAACCATATTTACTGATTCACAGTTCTTGCTTGCTTGGAAATCACACAATAGGCTTACACTGTAAATTGCTGAAGGTTTCTCTCAGGCTTTCGTGGCAGTCCTTTTGTTTTGAGGAACTAGTTTCATATCCAAACCACTATCTGCTTATCTGTTAGGTCACTGAGAACTGAGTTGGAGAGAACTAGGCAGGAGGAGGACATTCGCTTGAGGGATGAGGTCCAGGTGGAACTTCAAAAATTCCAAACTGAGATGCTTTCTGAGATGGATGCGGAGAAGGAGAAGATCAGGTACCAGATTGCATTTAAGTCTGTATATTGTCCTCTGCTGTGGAAGACATGGTGAAGATTGTAGGACTGGAGTCAGCTTTATGTTTAGATTAGTGCTGCCTGATGTGTGCATTCTCCTTAGTCTGAAATGTTTGTAAATGGGAGGGCGACTGCCTCTCGGATGAGATTGCTTTTTATGTCAGACAAGGGCCTTTGGAGTATAGGTGAGATAGGATTGATTTTGCAGTTTCATCTCACTTAAGCAGCAAAGTTCAATAATTTATTTATTTGTTTAAATTATATATATGGACACGCATCTCAGCACTATACTCTAGGCAGCATACAAAATTAAAATACATCAACAATCCAGGTAACAAATATCTGAGGTCACAGAAATCATTCCCAACTTACAGTAGAAACAACAGCAATAAAAACAACCACTCAGCAGAATTAGCTCAATTTTCCAGCCCATATACCTGGGGGAACAGCTAGGATTGTAGTGACTTATGAAAGGTGATCAGAGCTGGAGTCATCCAGATCTCCAGAGGGCTGTTGATCCACAGGCGGGCACTGCAACGAAGAAGGCAAGACTCCAGGGTCCAGCAAGATCATACTGTTTAATAGAAGGGACCCAAAGCAGGCTCTCTCTGCTAGATCTGGTGGGGCAAGCAGAAACAGGTGGTGTCACAAATAGCCTGGCCCTGTGCTGTGTAGGCCTGTATAGGTGAGGACTGGCACCTTGAATTGCACCCCAGTGACTACTAGAGTTGAGCAAAGTAGGGTGGTATTTCCCTGATCTGCCTTCCACCATTAACTGATAGTCCTCCTGAGTCTCTGGGCTTGCACTTTGTGAACACCTTCCTCTACTAGTTGATGCTGGATGTTTCTTAGAATTGGGAAATTCAGAGGCTGAAATGTGAGGCTCTGTCCCTGAAATATTTGCACTGCGTACAAATGGAAGAGCTCACAGGGTCCCTTCGTGCACAAGTGTACGTGGTCTGATCACAGAGGTCTGTGATAAAATCCCCTTCCCTCTACAAAAGCTATTGCTATGCTGGCAGAACTCCCACCATTAGCACCACCAAAAGAAAAAAAATGTTGTAAAAACATTGGCAGCTTTGCATGCTATTTTCTGGTGACAGAATTCTATATTCTCTGCCCTTGAATTCAAATTTTGGGTTGCCTCGGCCATATTGCACTGGTCAAGATGTTCATCCAAAGGGAGGCATCTGGGGCCAAGATATTCTAAAGACCTTGGCTTCATTCTTTGTCTCTTGCTACCTCTCAAGAGAAAATGTGGAAAAGTTTTCTCACCATCCCTTACTAACTTCTTTATCCCTTACTAACGTCTTTTCAGGCTGGCACAGGAAGCTGCACTGAACCAGCTGAAAGAAGACCTAGAATCCTTTCAGCAAGCCAAGAGAGAAAAGCTTAAAGAACAGAAGTTGCTTTCTCTAGAAAGAATAAAAAAAGAAGCTGAAGCTGTTGTGCAGGCTGAACAGATGGAGCTGGAGCAGAAGAACCAGAGGGCCCTGAATGAATTGAAGGAGAAGCTGTGTAGAGAAAAGGAATTGGTGAGGACCTCTGGGTTGCAGATTCAGTATCCACCACCAGGGCTAGGAAACAAGAAGAACCCCTCTGGTGCAAGACTGAAGTATTATCATGCTGCTCAGGACCAAATGAAAACTTCCATATTACAGGGATACTTAGCCTCAAAGGGGAGAATCATTCTTAGAAAATGTGTACATGAAGAAATTAATTCAGTGAACTGATAATCATGATGTTCAAACTCATTCAGGAAGCTTAGTGGTAATAGAAAAGCAGTGTCTTAGAGTATTAGAAAGTTGGACCACGATGGAAAGATCCATGTTCAGGTGTTCACTTTGGATGGAACTCACTACATGAAATTCGGTGAGTTCTATCTAGTTCTGGTCTTACTATTATTGAGAAAAGAATTTGGCTGTCAGTACAAAAAAAGTTTTCCATCCCTGCTTGTAACCCTGGAACTCTTGCCTAGTAAGGAAAATTAAGGTGATAGATTCTAGTGGTAGATTAGGACCTAAGTCAGGACCACTAGGCATACAAAATGACTGCAAAAAATGCTTATGGATATATCAGGGATATCTGCCAGTCTTCTAATTTGGAAGCTATAAATGGTTTTAGTTACAAGCTGTCTTCTTGATTCTTTGGCAGGCCATGCAGGAACTACAGGTACAGTTCGCAGCAGAGATCCAGCAACAGAAAACTGCAGCAAAAGAAGAACACCAGAAGGTAATACATATATATATCAGAAGGGAAGGAGCAAGGTATGTCCTTTTTTTGCAGCTGCAATGGAGTCTCTAATTCTCATCCCAATTTCACAAGCTGAGCAGATGCTTCCTTCATGCTGTCTCTGCAGTCTCACAGAGAGGCCTGTGCAGGACCTCATTTGTGAACTTTCTAAACCTATAGAAGAGTTTTGGAGGCCCTTTTTGCTTCATGCTCAGGTGGAAAAGAGAGACCACTGCTGCCCCTCAGGTTTTCTTTATTTGATGGCCTTGTTCTTCCCTCAGTTTCATTTTGTCTATTTTGCTATTACATCTTATTTTCTGAGGTGCTGGGAACTTCGTAATTCTTTCTCTTTTTTCCCCTTTAATTTCTACACTGAAGCAGCCATTCTCTGTGTCTCTTGTATCTGGCTGGTATTAGTGCTGTCTGTCAGGAGGTGTGTATGTTCTCAGGATTGGACAGGCAAAATGCAGAATGCAATGTCACACTTGTCAAGCAGATCAGATTTTTTTTCTTTTATCCCTAATATTTCAAGTTTGAAAAGATGATAGAGAAAGATAGAGTTCTCTGAGTTTGGCTTTTACAGACAGAAACTACAAGCAGCATTCAGCTAAAGCAGATAAACTAATCCCTCCTCCCTGCTACACTTTCCTGCAAAAAAGGTTGGTATGCATTCACCTGATTTGCCATTCCAGGGTAACCATCTCCCTGCCCACAATAATAAAGCTTCTGTTCACTTCTTTAGTGCATGTGTCTCTTCTGAAAGGTAGTTATGCTATGTTTTCCTTAGGCTTATCAAGGGAAACCTGATTACAACCTTTCACTGCCACTAGAATGTTGATCATTCATCTCATTTCTTCAGATCCTATTCTCCTTCAGATTTCTGCACCAGATAGACACAACCCCTTGAACCAAAATCTTCTGCACACACAATGACCCTTGTGCCAACCCCTCTTCAGTGATCTTTCATCACCTGTCATTTTTCCAGCAATCAAGACTGCCTAAATCTAACAGTGCTTGCTAACCATCTTATTTTACCCCCTTTCTTAACCTGTAGATGAACGGTTTCTAAAAGGTTTGCCCAGTCGACATCTACCAGTATTTACCTGAAGCCTGTCACTCAGTTTCACACAATTAATGAAGCCATGTTTTGAACTACTTGCTTCTTACCTATCTTATGCAACTCCAGTCTTGGAAAGTTGCCTTTCTTCTATAACAAACCATAAAGTAGACAAACAAATGTGCTATTAAGTAACATCTATTGTTATTCATGCCCGGTCATGAGGAAGGAAGTCCTAAGGCCAGCCATTTCAGGTCTTCCTTTCGGACTTTATTGAGGTATTGTGCTTCCAGTCTTCTGTCACGCTTCCTTATGTCCCAGTTCTTTGTTCTGTATCTTGGATATTAACAGCTACGGCAGGTAGTAAGAAACCAGATTGTACAATTTCACAGACTGTAAAAGATTATTCCTTGGTAGTGATGGAAAAGGCAGTCTGTATGCACGACTTATCCCACTGAGTCCCAACTGTCCAGTTGTTCTGCCAGTGATGATCAGAGTTGCGATTCTTTGGGGAATTTCCTATGAGGGACCTTTGCCAAGGTGTGATATGGTTGTATATTTTTTGTGATGTGTGATATTTTTTGGTTGAATGAATGCCTTGCCTGCTCAGGCACCTCTTTTGGAAACTTGATGTTCAGCTCTTTGGCTTCTTAGCATCTGATGATAATCCTATATAATCTGCAATATTGCACAGAGCTCATGGAAATGAAAGACCAACTCCTTGCCTTCAGCCATAGTTCTGCCAGTGGACATCCATGTAATCTGTTTTGTGCCCCGTAGTTAATGCTTCACTTCGCAGCTATTCTTATAGGCACTAGGTGGGTTGGACTTTGAAACAGCAAGAAGGTACAAGCCACACTTTCTTGAGAGTGCAGTTGAGGGTGGTGAGAGATGCTGTCCAAAGTCTTCTTCAGCTTTGTAAGTTTCTCATGCAGGTACAGTCTTATTTCTGTGAGCACACACGTAAATACTTAGTGAAGTACAGGTAGCTTAAGAAAAGCAACCTGTCTTTCCCACTAGCCAGGAAAAAAACTCTAGTAGGCTACATACCATACATATTGGATGGAAGTGTCTGAAGGTTCCTGCTTTGCCTCCTGGGCAGGTAATTCTAACCCTCCAGATGGAAATAATGGAGGCTCAGAGAAGAGAGGAAGCAGAATTTCAGAAGGAACTTGAGAGTGTGGAGCAAAAGGTTCAGCAGAAGAGACATCAAGTAGCAGAGTATGAGCGAGAGGTAATGAGCAAACACTAACACTTCTTACAACGTGGTCTCTAATGTGCAGTATCAAATTATTCTGAGGCACTCTGTACTGACAGAGGATATGCTGCTTAGTCAGATTCTTAAACTCCTTCCCTCTCAGTGCATTGTGAAGGAATTGAAACTTATGCCCTAAGTTAGTTATTTCAGAACAGGTCCTTAAAGGCAGGCAAGCAACTACACCACCAGCAGAGGGCTTCTGGGTAGAGTAGCCTTGTTAAGGGCCTGTCACTTCTGCTGCACTAAAACAGAAAGACAGGTGCTATTAAAACCCACATGATTTATCAGAGATATCCTGGGGCTACAGGGGTGTGTCTCTAGTTAGGCTCTGATGCTGTTGTGAAAGGCAAGAGAAGATGGTGTAGAGAGTAAGAGGTGACCTTGACAGAAATATGTAAGAACTCTTATCTAGGCTCAGGCAAACGCCTCCCTGATTCACTGGAGTATAAGAAGGAGGGGAGGTACAGCACAGACAGATTTGCAAGATTATTATAGCCAATCTCAATAAAGTGTAGTTCTGGTCTTCCTGTAGAGTTGATTTTCTGGTCTGGTCCACCTGGTGGGTAGCACTCTGAAGTCCCAGAAAGCCTCAACTTCTTTCTTGAAGAGGAGGATGGAGGCAGGTGGTCCACCATCATAAATATAATGATGGCCATTTAGAACTCAATTGCTGAGCTTGCATAACATATTAGACAACCTATGCTTGCACAAGGGTCACAGTAGCTCACATGTGCTGAGAGATGGTGTACTGTGCTGTTCCTTGGCTGCAGCTTTGGAGCATTTTTTGTTGTTAGTGTCTTATGATGGTGGGGATAATAGTAGTTTAATCTGGATGCCTTTACCCCAACTGTAGCTCACTGACCTCCTGAAGGAGAAGCGTCAAGAGGTTGAGCGAGAGCATGTGAGAGAATTGGAAAAAATGCAGAAGATACACCAGGAGGCACTAGCTAGGATTCAGGCACAACATGAGGACAAGGTAAGCTTACAAACAAGTTGGATGCAGCAGCAAAAGTTCCAATGGGCATATAGCTGTTTTGCTCACAGCATCTGAGGAAGAGATGGGGCTAACTTACAGGCGTTATTTATCTATCTATCTGACTGTCAGACTTTTATGCCGCTACAGTATAATCTATTAAAGACTCTCAGCTGTTAACAGTAGTGAACATCCAAAATAACGTCCACATTAAGAAATAATAAAATACAGCATAAAACTTCCATAGTAAATTTCATTAAAAATATGAACAGTGTGCAGAACAACAGGCAGCATTTATTTGTTTGTTTGTTTAATCATATTTATATGACCGCCCACCTCACAAGATGTGACTGGGCAGCATGCAATAAAAAACCATGAAATAACTATTAAAAACATTCCACGTTTTTTTTTTAAAGTAATATTAAAAAACTAAGAGAGCATTATGTGTTACAAACAATGTAGCCACCTCATTAAATAGCCATTTCCCTGAGACCCACAAGCCTGTTGACCCAGCCAAGTTTTCAGGGACTTCCAGAAGGACATCAAGCAATACTTGAACTTTCTCCAAATGCTCTCTTTTAACTAATCTCCAGAAAGTTAAAGAAAGGGAGGCTATTCTGTCAAGTGAGTGCTGCAACTGAAAATTAAGGTCTCAGGCCTTAGGCCCCTGCATCTCCCAAAAGTGGGAAATCCCAAGCAGTTTCTCCTAAGAAGAATATATCGATTCAGGCTAGAGAAGACAGTCCTGCAAGTAAGCACCAAGCCTTATAGGGCCTTAGAAGTTAAAACTAAGGTTTTGAATTGCACTCACAAACATATTGACAGCTAATGCAGGGCCTGCAGAGCTGATGTAACATCAGTGCAAGCACACACCCTCCAGGAAGAGGCCACTGCACTCTGTAGTGTCTGCCTTTCAAAGATAGCCTCGTGTAGAGCATATGCGGAAGTCCAGACGGGGTGATAGACTGAGTTACTGTTTCCCTCCCTCACCTTGAATAATGTCAACTCTTGTACCTCTGATAACATGGCAGGAGAGGAAACAGAAGGCTGAGTTGCTTGCAGCATTGCAAAATGAGCTGGAGCACATGAGGCTGCTCCACAAGGCAGAGCTAGAGGCTTTCCTGAAGAAACATGTGGAACAGCTGGAGGACCTGCATCAGAGACATCAGGAGCAGGTAGGGAAAAAGGGCAAGAGGGGAACACCTAAAGCCTCTGTGCCTGGAGCCCTTTGGAGGGCAAGACGACCTCCTTTGCAGTTTTTTCATGGGGCCCTTTAAATGTGGCTCAGTTCACAAAAAAGCCATTTCCAACGGACCACAGTAATGCTTAAAGAGCTCAAGGGTGCCTCTCTAACGCTTTTTATTTATTTATTTATTTGCTTACTTATTTAGTAAATTTACATGGCCACCCATCTCACACGAAGTGACTTTGGGCAGTGTCAAGGATACAAGAAGATGGTAACTGTATCTTCCACCTCTTTGGGCCTCCTCTTAAATTTCCCATGGCTGGGAGGGGAAGGCTCCTCTTCTTCCTCCAGCCTTAGTCATCAGCTCTTCTTTCCTCATTCCTGTGACATGGTTGTCATGGTTGTCTGTGTCTTGGCAGAGATCGTGTCTTTTTTGGCAAGTCTTATGGCTTTCTTTGTACAGGAGAAAAGGGCCCAGGATGCGGAACAGGAACTGGAGCTCCGAGCTAAAGATGCCCAGACGAGAGCAGCTCAGCTCTGTGCCCAGGTGAGTGCATGCATGCACAACTGTGTGTCCTGTTACACCAGTGGTGAAGCGTAACGTGGCCTCTTGGACCACTAGTTGAAGCACAATACATTTCTCCATGTGTCTTATGGAAGGACTGGATGAGTTCTTTTTGGAAAACTTCCATCATCTGAATGCATTTTCGACTGTTTTCTGTTCACCTACCAGTTTCCCCTCTAGAGGAAGAACATTGTCATAGCTCTGACATAGAATTTCCTGCATACTCTTCCCGCCCAGAGTTGCTTGCTGAGATGGGCGGTGGAGAAATGTGTTACATACATACATACATACATACAGCCTGAGCTGAAACTTGAAGAACTCTTGATCCTTATAAGGCTTTGCTGTACTCAGTCTTTGGTGCCCTGAATTGTTCTTTGTCCCTTGTCCAAGGGGCTGTGTTGCACTTCTGGCAAATAGATGTTCTGGAACATAGATGTAAGTTTCCAGTTTCTTAGCACCTGTAAATCTTGTCCCTGGGGAGGAATTTTGTGCTCTTCCCAGCTTACTTGAATTATTTCTTGATGTGTAGGAGGAGGCCTGGAAGAAGAAAAGGCAGCAGGTCCTGGAAGAAGAGAAGCAGCTGGAAGAAGAAAGAAAAGTATGCACTGGCAGCTCTTGCAGTGGGCTAGGAATCCCCTTTCCCTTATGATGAGATAAGGGAAGTCTCATGCCTGGAATTAATGCAATTAATAGGTGTTAGAGAGGAGATGGGGAGGCAGGAGCATCACAGGTTTCTGTCCCTCCAAGACTACCTGGTCTCTTTGCACTGTTCTTCTTTGGCTGAGGGCTAAGCAGTCACAGGCTGGCTTAAAGCTGAGAATGATGAGATGTTGTTGTTCACCAAGATTCCAACTAGTATTAGATTGTCTTCTCTGGGGGTAGCTTTCCAAAGTTTCAGGCAGGAACTTTTGCCTGGAGAGGTCAGCAGACTTTTGGCCTGGAATGCTTAGCATGCAAAACATGCATTTTACCAATGAACGGTGACCTCTTCTCTAGACATGAGCAGGAAGACTACTGTAGAATAGAAACAACCTGAGGGGATGGGTAGCTGGATCAGAGTTGCCTTTTTGCATTGTTGCAGTACCACATCTGCTCTTCCTTGGATGATACCAAAGCTTATCTCCGGCAGAGTACCCGCTAACCTTGCCAGAAAACTCTGCAGGTCAGCCAGTTATTTAAGGCTGCATCTGCTGGACTCTCTTCTGCTACTGCCTTTTAATCTCTCATTCTCTCTTTTGCAATGATAGGAGTAGTTTGATGCCAAAGCTGCAAAAATGCATTTTTCTACCTTTGGTAGCTCAAGTATGTAATTGCGTTCATATATTAGGCAATGGAAAAGCAAATGCCTTTAATTTTTTTAGGAAGCAGCTTTGGCAGCTCATTCCCACCGTGAGGAGTCCCAAAAAGCACAGGAAAACCTTGAAGACACTTTACAGCAGCTGCGCAGAACTCTGGCAGAACTCCAGGACCAGAAAAAAAAGTTGGAGTCTCAGGTGGAATTGCTACTGTTACAGAGCCAGCAGTTGGAGAGGCATACCAGGTGGGGTTTGTTCTTTGCTAGACAAGCTGGATTTGAATGGGCATCATGTGGTAAACCATGTGACAAGTAGATATAAGGATATGTCAGTGACTGATGGAGAATCTTCTCCTTATATATCTTCCTAAGATGTAGGAAGAATGGGAAGCTGACTGGCTCACTAACCAGGAGGCATTCACTATTTTGCATGCCCATTTGCCACTACACTTGAGTCTTGTGTCCCCAACTTTCACTTTCCAAATGTTGAATAAGAATTTGCCACTTCTTGAAGTCAGAGGGAGAACCAGAAGTGCTTGCCATCAGACACCTGTTGATCCTGGACGGCATCTGACTTCTGTGTCATTTATAGTGAGCTGGAGGAGACCATCAGGACCAAGCAAGAGCTGCTAAAGAAACTGGATAAAGAATGCAGTGAAGCAGCTTCTCCAAGGAAAAAGGAAGAAGCACTCCGAGTTGAAGACCTGCAAGGGGACTATCCAGAGGTCAGTGGAAGCAGGGTCAGAGACGAAGAGGACTGGACATAATGGGAACATTCTACTCTGTGGAACTTACTTTCAGTTTCACAGTTCAACCTGGACTTTATAGTGAGGGGATAGGACAAGAAAAGCAATATATACCATAGCATGCCATTCAAATAGTTTTGTAGCAGCATTCTTACTAAATGCCATCAACATGCATATGAAATTTTGCAGATCTACCCACAAAAGGACACAGTAATTATTGAAGGAATGGTGAGGGATGGGAAAGACAAAACCTTTCCTAAGGGAGACCACTCTAACCACTCTCTGACAGCTGACATGAGACTCTCACAACCACTTCCTCAGGCATCTTGAAATTGGAGGGGCTCAAGTGTGGTTTGAGCTGCAGGGTATATCTTAGGAGGATACACTGGGGCTGGAAGAGAGCGATCTGGGGAGGCTGAAATTTGAAAAAGGCCTGGTTGGGGGCTGAAGTACCTAAAAAAGCAGGGGGTGGGAAGGGAGACTGTTTTATTAAAAACGCATGGGATTCAGCTTTGGTTCTTTGGTCATGGAACTGGGAAAAATAATCATTTGCTGCTGAGAACTTGGAGGGCTTTGCTGCTGGAAGAGATAAATTAGGATCTGATTCCATACAAATCAGTTCCAGATGTTGGTGTGAGCAGAGGGAAAATCCTCTGCCTGAGAAGAGATGGGAAACAGTATTGCCTACCTAATACTGAATTGCTTTGATTTAAGCCTCCTCCATTAAGTAACCATATTCTATATTTTTCCTTGATCTTTACCCTTTGTTTACATGTGACTTAACTTTAAAAATGATTTAACCCTCAAGCCTTCCTCCAGAGAAATGACATCTGACACACCCAAAAGCAATGAAGACAGCAGCCTTCTCCTGAATCAGTAAGTGAAAGAAAATTTGGGTACCCTGGAATAACTCTCTCTGTGGTATCTGTGACTATAGGCATTGGCAGCTATTGGGGTCAGGATAGAGGAGAGTGGCTAGTTGGCCTCTCTGTGAGCTGCTGGTGGTGATGCCAAGTCACCCATGGTGGTATTTGCTGAAAACTTGCTAAGTGTTGCACTTTACCACCCAGCGTTTGAGCAACAGCTCTTGCTCAGGTCTTTTTCTTTCTGTTCTTACAGAGTACGACACTACATTTCTGCCGAGGGAGCTTCGCTGAAGACAGCCAAGGAGTTCTTGGTGTGCCAGACTCGTTCCATGAGGAAAAGGCAAACTGCCTTGAGAGCAGCAAAGCAGCACTGGTATCATGATCTACAGGGAACACAAACTGTACAAGATTCAGGCCGTTCTCAGGTGTTAGAGGGAGTGTGCAGAAACCTGGAAGAGGTGAGTAGTGAGCTGGGCAAAGCAAGGCAGTTTTGGAAACAATCGGCTGTACTTTAGAACCACTCCTCTAAGCTGTAATAACTATGGTTTGCAAACAGATTTGGTGCCTGCAGAAAAACGGACTGAGAAGGAGCGGGGAGGGGTAGATAGATAGCTGTGGAAAGCTTGCTTTATCCTGTTTGGGGCTGAGAATACCACAGAAGGGGGAACCACCTGGCTTCTTTTGGACTGTGCCTTGCTGCAGATTGGCAGCTGGACAAGTGGCACTGCAGAAAACAAACCTAAGTCAGGGTTAGGGTTGCCTCTTCTGCCTTCTGCAGTGAGTCAAATGCGAACCCTCTTCCGGGGGAAGGATTGAGCAGCTGGCCTACTCCTCTCCTGCAAACCCTGGATCCCTGCAGCAACAGCTCCCAAATGATGAGACAGTGTTACTGAGAGGACTTTAAAGTCAGATGACAATGCCAGCGAAGTTGAAATCGGTCCTAACAAAAAGTTCCTCATCTGTTGGCTGGAGTTCTGTTACCACAGTATGACTTTCTTTCTCCCTAGGAAGGGAGGCAGCTAGATGAAATGAAATCTGCCATGCAGAAAGGGCAGGAACTGCTGAAGAAGAAAGAACAGAGGCTCAGCCAGCTGGAATCCTCTCTTCTGGAAGAGGTAACTCTGTCTTATTCAGCAAGGAAGCATACTAAGCCTTCCTTCGTGCCATGGCAGCTGCCTGACTATCCCTCTGGAAAGGAGTGGAGGGAAAGAGCCTCTGAATTGTCAGAACAACTTTCATCTCTCTCATTGACCCACATCCCAAGGGTGGGGAGGCCCCATTTGATTTTTGTTGCTATGTAATCAGCCAGGGCATCTACCTATCAATCTGCCTATTCAAAACATGGATGTTTTTGATGGTATGATTTTTTTGTTCCTGATGGAGATCTAACCATGGGGTGTACTTCCAAGAGATGGTGCTGAACAAGGTGGAACTGGATCCACCTGTGGAATTTTGTCCTGGGTGCTTCAATCACTGGCTCTTCCAGTAACCTGCAACCCAACTGGGGATCATGCTGATTGTGAAAATCTGGCTTGATGGGTTGTTTTGGCCGGGCCAGAGAAGCTAAGTAAGCTGGCCTGGCCCTGCCTACTGATGAGTGACTGTTTTTTAGCCTGGATTGTTGAGACACAACAGCAAAGAAAACCACTTCTTCTTTACTAGTTTTCTGATGAAGATACAATCAAGGGAGTGGCCTGCAAGAAAATGGTGACTTTTGACCTCAGTGACTCAGAAGACACAAGTAGCCTCATGAGTGCTGATCAGTCTCCCCACAAGAGTAAGTGTTTGGATAAATGCTAAGACCAGCATCCCAGAACCTACAGTCTGAGCTTTTTCAATCTGTGAGTTTACACTAGTTTTTCCCAACCTGCTTACCTTCCAAGTGAATAGACTTTCACTCCCATTTCTGCTCAGCTAGCATGTTGTTGCTGAGAATTCTGAAAGTTGGTCCACACATCTGAAAAGCACTCTGGCTGTAGAAGGGTGGTCTGTGACACACCACTCTTCCTATTTGCCAACAAGAAATTGACACGGGATCAAGGGTGTCCCTATAGCACGGGGGTTCCTAAACTTTGTCATCACACCTCCCTTTAGTATAATCGTAATGTACGCACCTCCCCTAAAAATCAAAACACCAAAATAAACACAAATGAACAGTGTAAACAATACAATGAAACTTTGGGAAAGGTGGATTTATTGTAACAGTGTAATTGAAAGGCTCTTCACACCTTCCCCAGAGTCTCTCTCTGCCTCCCAAAGGAAGGTACACTGCACAGTCTGGGAGACCCTGCTGTAGAAGCTGGCTGGTCAGGAGAGGCTCTCCCATGAACTCCAATCTGCAGCCCTGTCCTCCCTTGATGGAATTTGATGGGACGCGGTGGCGCTGCGGGTTAAACCGCTGAGCTGCCGATCGGAAGGTCGGCGGTTCGAAACCGCGCGGCGGGGTGAGCTCCCATTGCTAGTCCCAGCTCCTGCTCACCTAGCAGTTCGAAAACATGCAAATGTGAGTAGATCAATAGGTACCGCTTCGGCGGGAAGGTAACGACGTTCCGTGTCGTCATGCTGGCCACATGACCCGGAAGTGTCTACGGACAACGCCGGCTCTAAGGCTTAGAAACGGAGATGAGCACCGCCCCCTAGAGTCGGACACGACTGGACTTTACGTCAAGGGAAACCTTTACCTTTCTCCTCTAGTCTCCTGGAGTCAGTGAGTTGCTGGATTAAGCCTGTCTGAACAGCTAGCTTTGACCTTCTGGAAAGCTACCTCCCCCTGCCCCCCTTAATGCAGGAGGCCTTTCGTTCTGAATTGTGGGTGGATTTCAGTTCTGTGGGTTCAAGGCTTGACTACCTCCGTATTCTTGGCCCAGGAATAATCAGTGCTTCTCTCCCTCCATCCCCTTACCTTCACAGTAGCTGACCTGAAACCAGACGTCCAGTTTTCTCCCTTCGACAAGATCCAGTGCTTGACCGATTCACTGCAGCATATCACCAGTGACCTGAACTGCGTCCTTCGTCTCCTGAGTACCTTCAGCAGCCAGCAGTCTCTCTTCACTTCCACCCAAGGCCAGTCGCTGGCTCCGTCAGCCAGAGATGGGATTCCTCTGACTGCTTATACCTCCCTGGCACGTGCCTATTCAGCCGCACCGTTTGTACCTTCTACTGGACCTCAGTCAGCCTGGTGTAGTAGCTCAGGTCCCAGTCCTGCCGCTGTGAGTGGACAGTCTGTGGACAGTCTGTTAATGGAGAAGTGGCGCAAGTATTTCCCAGGTGAGAATGGATTCTTGAGCTGTTTCTTTCTTGTAACCCAAAGCCCAATCTGCATTGAATCACTGAGTGATTCTTGTTTGGGGGGAAAGGTTCTTAATGCCATTTGAACTAAAAACTTGTTTGGGGGAAGGGTCTTAATGCCAGTTGAACACTAACCCTGGTTGGAGGGCTCAGTGTGTGAGCTGCTCTCTGAAAGAACCAGTGGAGCTTGTTTTTCTTCCCTCCCCTTCCCCTTCCCTGCTCCCAAAATGAGGCATGATTGGTGGTGGACTCCAGAAATGGGATTTGGATTATTGAGAGCAAACTTGAGGCCATTATTTGCAGCCGCTTTGCTCCTTGTCTTCAGTGCTCCTGATTCACAGGATTACTGTAACTGTGGGGAGTGCATTCTGTGGGAGTCTACTTCTTTTTCTAGATTCAACAGTTTTCCATTTTGGAATTTATTCCCCCCTTTGCGCTTATAGCGCTCATAATGGATTCCATTTCAGGGTCTGGGAACCTAGGGACCCCTTCCTTCTCCCACAGCTCTTCTAGCTTTGGCAGGAAGCTGGATTCATTGCTGCCCAGCTAGCTTTACTTTCCCCCTCCACAATATTTGCTAATGGCTCTTGCCTTACACCATTATGGTATACTGTACTCATATTGCCCAAAATGCAATGAGTGTTAAGAAAATGATTTTAAAACTCTGTCTTCCAAAATCAAACCAAAAATTAGAAACATAATATTCCCACAAGTTTCTCCTAGCTCTGTTATCTGATATGCCAAGAGGTTCCTTTTTAAATCTCAAGACATTCTGATGCTCTCACACCAGACAAGGAGCTTTTTAACCTTCCTATATTTATCAAGCAGTGGTAACCATGGTGTATCTCAGTTGGTTTTGTTCAGCTATAGAATTTTTGAATGCATTTTATTTAACTTAGAAAAGAACACAGAACTCTTCTCAGTGTGAGAAAGTCCCTTTCTATTCTTGCTTCTTGTTCTTATTTATAAGTATTTATTTATAAGAGTTATAAATTGTCTTACTCCAGAAGCTCTAGGCAGTATAGAAAATAAAAATACAATAGAGAGGAAAAGTACTCTAAGAAGGCATAACACTATAAACAAGAATAGTGTAGATCTTCCTTCGGCTGCTTAATCATCAACGGCCTTCCAAAAAAGCCAGATCTTAACTATTCTCTGGAAAGTCATAAGTGGGGGAGGGGGGATGTGTGTGGCATTCTTGCTCTGCAAGGTAACCTGTTTCAAAGAAGGGGAGCAGTTACCCACTTCCATGCCCCCTCCCACTGTCCCTCCTCCTGCTGTGCCTTCTGATAAGAGGAAACCTTCAGCAGGTGCCCTCTATTCACCCAGACTGGAAGGGTAGACTTTATATAGGCACCCAAGGCCTGAGCCATGTAGGGCTTCATAGATAATAAACACCACCTTGAATGGCATTCAGAAACAAACAGGTAACCATTGCAGCTCAAATAACAGTGATATTACGTAATAGTAATGTGATTGTCCAGCAACCACAACAACAGCTGTATTTTACAGCAGCTGGAATTTCCAGATGGTTTTCCAGACCAAACACGTCTCATGTAGAGTGAATTCAGGCCCAAGATGACAAGAGCATGAGTGAACATCTTCAGAGTGCCTAGTTCAAGGTAACAGTGCACCAGACAAAGGGTCTCTGGACCACAGTCTTCACCTGCTCTTCCCCTGCTCTTCCAGTTAGGAGACATGAGTACAGGAAGACACCTAGATTATGAACTTGCACAGCCCCATTAAGAACCAAAGTTAGTATCACCCCAGAATCAATTGGCTTCCAAACCAGCAGCCACACCATTTTGCTTGGATTGAGTTTAAGCCTATTTCTCTCAAGGCCTTGACTGCCTCCAGGCACTGGATCAGGACCCCCACCATAATTCAGAACAGGCTTTTCACTTTTCTTCTCACTTCCTTTTGTAATTTATGTGCCAGTCATTTCCCTGGCTTATTTGCAAACTCAAAATCAGAGTCGCTCTCTGAGTGAGATGGGTGGGGAATAAATTATACACACATACATACGTACATATTCTGTTTTGCGAAGTTCATTTTTATTTCCATTTCTCTTATTGTTAACACAGAGAGTTGGCATTGTAGAAGTTTGATTTGCTGTATGACGTTTTTCCTTCCTGGAGATCTCCTTAATTCTTCCTCTTTCATCTTTATCTCCATTAAAATCTTTTGCAACTTCTCTTGTCTTTGTCTTTTCAGTTTACTGTTTTGCTGAACGGTATAAATTGCCCTCTCATAAAGTCTTTGCTAGCATCCCACATGGTCCTTATATCTGTGCCTTTATTAAGATTATTCTCAAAAAAATTGTTCAATTTCTTTTTACAGTCCTTCATTATTAATTCGTTTTGTAGCAGTCTCATTTAGCCTCCATCTATAAGTTCTAACTCTCCTCTGGAACGTTAAAGTCACTGGGTTATGATCTGAAAGTCTTTGGCAATATCTCCACTTTGTTAACACACATAATAAGATTTTTAGAAATCCAAAACATATCTATTCTTGAGAAAGATCCATGTCTTTCAGAGAAATAATATATTCTTTAGAATCACTATTTTTATGTCCCCATGCATCTATAAGCACTAAATTATCTTATCATTTCAAATAATATTTTTGGTAATTTGCCTTGTGTTGTTTTAATTCCTTTCACAGAGGTTCTGTCTTTTTCCAGGCAGATCACTCCATTCCAGCATCCCATTAGACACCAATTTTCATATGACAAATCTATTAATTTTTCCATAACGCCTTTAAATATGACTTTATTTTCATTTGGGGCATATATTCCCAGTATCATGATCTTGGTTTCATTCAAATTAATTTTAGCCCCCACATACCTACCATGATCATCAGTCAATATCAGTTTTGGTTGTAATTGTGGGTATATATACAAAACAACCCTTGGGAGAAGAGCAATGACAAATCTCAATAAAATAGTTAAGAGCAGAGACATCACACTGACAACAAAGGTCCGCATTGTTAAAGCAATGGTGTTCCCCGTAGTAACATATGGCTGCGAGAGCTGGACCATAAGGAAGGCTGAGCGAAGGAAGATCGATGCTTTTGAACTGTGGTGTTGGAGGAAAATTCTGAGAGTGCCTTGGACTGCAAGAAGATCAAACCAGTCCATCCTCCAGGAAATAAAGCCAGACTGCTCACTTGAGGGAATGATATTCAAGGCAAAACTGAAATACTTTGGCCACACAATGAGAAGACAGGACACCCTGGAGAAGATGCTGATGCTAGGAAGAGTGGAGGGCAAAAGGAAGAGGGGCCGACCAAGGGCAAGGTGGATGGATGATATTCTAGAGGTGACAGACTCGTCCCTGGGGGAGCTGGGGGTGTTGACGACCGACAGGAAGCTCTGGCGTGGGCTGGTCCATGAAGTCACGAAGAGTCGGAAGCGACTGAATGAATAAACAACAACATACAAAACAACATTTTTTTACTTGTCCCTGCCGAAATAAATTCTTGACCCAAATTTTTATAAATCAAATATTTTTTATCCTCCTTTCTTATATGTGTTTCCTATAGTCAAGTTACTTCTTGTTTCAACTTTTCAAATAATGAAATAGATTTTTTTAATTTGGGGGGAGTGTTTGCCCCATTTATTTATTTTTTATTAAGTTTCAAGCAAAGATAAAAGCTACAGAAAAAAAAACTACGAAGAAAAAAGAAAAAAAAGAAGTGTGGAAACGCAAGAGAAAAATTTTTTGAAGTTACAAAAAGAGGTGACTTCCAACTTTTAACAGCAAGGATATACAAAAATTTCCATAATCAATCCCTTACTCTGTATTAAACCAAAATCACATTATATAAATCATTCCATTGGCACATTGTAAAAATCACTAAATACAGTTACTCCCTCCCCTTATATTAAAAGAAAAAGAAAAAATATATATAAACCTCCTAATCAACTTCCCCCCACAGATAACATTTATTTAATTATTTCCTTCCTACTACTATTCTATACATTTCTGTCTATTATAATAAAGATCAAACTAAACATATAAATTGTCTGCCATTGTACTTCATAATACAACAATTTTAATAATGTTAAACCCAAAACCATCCAAATAGACATTTATTATTTTTTTATTATACCGTAATAATCTTAATCCAAATCATTAAAGATACATCAGATAAACCCTAAAAGCAATCCAGATAAATATTTTTAAACCCTTATCCCACTTCAAAATAAGCCAGAGCATTTACATATCCCCACAATGCGCACAGGGCTTTTTTCTTAAAAAAAAAAAACAGCCCAACTGCCTCTCTGAAAAACTTCAACTTCTCTTCAAGAGACCTCCCATACATAATAATCCCTTCTTTTCCGTGGCATTCCACCAGAAGATCAATTTCACTTGTGGCTTGCAACTCACTTTCTCCCTTAAATTTCTCCAACTCGACTATCCAATCTTCATCCAGCATTTCAACAGAAGTCCTGATCTCACTCTTAGAAGATAAATTTCTGTCCCTGTTAAATTCCTCCATTTCCTCCATGACATCCCCAACCAGATGACACATTTTAGACCTCATATTTTCCACAATGTCCTGAATGTCTTGCATAAAAACTTGGTAGGAATCAGAAAGAATCTGTTTGAAATCTTGTTGGAAGTCAGAGAAAATCTGTTTAAAATACTGCATGTCTCGCGCAGTAGATTATGGCACCCCCAGGAGCTTAACCAGTGAAAGTCGAAGATATGAAAGAATTCTGGAATGTGTTTACACAAGCAAAAGTGAAACATGCAGACAGTCCCCCAGGGGAAGTAGAAGCAGAAAACTGAAAGTTCAAAACAGCTGATTCAACATTTAGGAAAATGCTAATATCTTCAAATTTAGTACAAAAATAATAACAGGGTGTCATGTTCACTGTTTCAATGTGCACTGTACATCGTAACGTTTCACATGCCATGGTGCTGACGCGCGTTTCTGTTGGGAGGGAGCTGCTGTGAAACCTTGTGCCAAGCTCTGTATCTATGTTCATTTCAATGGAATGTGTTTGGGTTATGTGCTCTGCTCAAGGACTTTTCCTGCAGACCATCAGAAGCCGTTAGGAGCGCCTGGGATTGTGAGCCTGGGAAGATTCTACAGGGGGAGGGATCTCGTTTGTACCGAGGGTTTTTTAGTTTGCATTTGGTGCGCTTTTTCCATTCTCAGCTTTCTTTGTGATCCTGCATACTATTCTTTAATAAATCAGATATCTTTATGAACCTGTTAATGAGTCTGATGGTGTTTTAGGATAGGCAATCCTTACACAAGGAGACAATTATTTACTCTCAATCCTCCTTAATATTTGGAGGGAAAACAAAGTCCAAAACTTAAAAATAATATTTTAAAAAAATTAATCCCAAAAATAACAAGCATCAAGAGAGCCCACTTCTCCTTGCTGTAGAAAGCCTCTCTCACGGTACATGTACATAAAAGAAATATAAATTGGGTGATTTAGAAATGGGGTGGCCGGTCTTAGTGTCCCTTTAAGGCCATAGCACAGCTTGGAAAATGGTGACGTCCCAGCCTCCTGGCTAACTCTTACCAGTCAAACGCGAGCGCTGTTTGCGATCTTCTGGCTGCAAGCAGCTGTCCAGAGGACAGATGGGGTGATTCCAGGTGTTTTCCTTTTTCCAGAAAAACACTTCTGGGCTTCAGGAAAAACCTGCCTGAGCCCAAAAAAACTGCCACGTTGTCAGTTCTGCCTGCTGAGCACGTGGGCACAACTGTTCAGTCCACCATATCCCCACCAGAAGTGCGTTTGCCCCATTTATATTCCACGTTAGGTATTTAAAATCCATATTTATGCTGTAAACTTAGAAAAGTCTATACCTGTAGTGCCCAATGTCTCTTCCTCAATCTCTTCCTGTATTTGCTGCATTACTCCTTCTTTTGGATCTACTTGCATCTCCTCCAATTCCTCTTTAAATCTTTCAAAAGTCTCTTGCTTTTGAGCTGAGTTAAGTTGGAACCAGTGCTGCTTAAAGTTAAAAGCACTGCTACCAGTTTATCCCAATGAAATGGTATCTTTTTCTGTTTGAGTTTGTCAGTCAAAAAGATATATTGCTTTTTCTTACACAGTATTCTGATAGGTATTTCCTTGAGCATGATTACTACTGAATTATTGATCCTCAGCTTAGTATTAAAATATTGTTGCAGAACCTGGTCCCTTGTCTTCTCTTGTTAAAGTGCACAAGTATATCTCTTGGTACATTTCATAGCTTTGCATATCTTGTACTGATTTTATACACTTTGTCCACTTTTGCATTCATGTCTTCTTCATCCCATTCCAGAAATGTTGTTAAAGATTTAACCACTGTCTCTCTGATGTCTTCACTAGGTTCCTCTAGAACAGCTCTGATGGAGTTTTTAAAGGATAATAAAAGAATTCCAAGCAGCTAACAGCAATCTTGCAGAGCAGAAATGAACCAAAAAAAGGAACTTGCACATTAAGTTTAATTACGTTCAGAAATAAATTCAGTCTTCGCACTGTAGTTAGATGAAGAAAATAGCTTACTTTTATTCAGTAGATCTGGATACAGGTAGATTCATAGTAGACAGCATTTAATCATCACTGGTTCTTCATAGACAGAGGATGGTTGGGGCAGGGCTGAATTCCTGCAGCGACTCCTGCTTGCATGTGTGCCAGAAGGGTAAAAATGGAGACTGTTAATCCCCAAGCCCAATGAGGAGGAAAAGGAAATCAGGTGACCCACGTGACATCCCACAAGCACAATAGAGATACGTCTTGCTAGAGTGACCCCCTTATGCTTATGAGACAATGCTGAGTTGATCCCTGATAATTCCAACAAGCTTAGTCTCGAGCAAAACTCTTTTTCTTTTAATTCCAGTAGTGCCACATTATCTAAATCTTTTTCCATCTCTTGATTTATTATTTCTGTTTTATTGTCCAGAATGCCCATTTTGTCTTTAATTTGTTCAACCTCTCCACCCATTTATATTACAGATTCTTCAATTTTTTAATTCATCTTTTCTTCCATATTTCCAAATCTTTCCTCCATTCTTCAAGTGTAGCCAGGTGTCTCTCAACAAATTCAGTCGTGATGTTGTAACATTCTTCCCCAATTCTTCAAACATCCTTTGTAATGTCTCTGGCATGTAATCCCTTTTTCTGTCATTTGTTCTATTAACGATCCTCTCCTCCCTTCTGTGATTTTTGCTGCTTTCTTGGTAATAGCCATTTCTTTAATTTGTAATCCAGATAGGAGAAGTAGAAGAGAGGATTTTTCTCCCTCTTTCTCAATATCCTTTAGTCCCATTTGGCACTCCATAATTCTGTAGTCATATAATCTTTCACAACTGTGCCTTATCTCTTTGTTTAGGGAAACCAATCAGTCATCCTTTTTAGCAAATCTAAACAGTCCTTGTTCCCATGGAAGTATGTATTATTTAATTAATTAATTCAAAGGTTTTTTAAAGTAAATAGTATTCCAAATTCAACTGTCCTCTGAGGTCCTTCAGTCCGCCATTTTCTCCACCAGGAAGTCCCAGACAAGATTAAATTTATTTCAGAGAGACCTGGCATTCAAAAGCACCAATCTGAGCCCAATACTTCTAGTGATCCAGCTCCCTGGCTTTTGAGTTAAGAAAGGGGGACCAGGAGTAGAATTTCATAATAAATTTCCAAGCTCTCATCCCTGGAAAGCCTGCCCCACCCTGCCGACTCCTATCATACTATTGCATCTTTAGCTTAAAGCAATTCATACTTCAGTAATTGTGCTTGTGGCTGTCTGTCTTGCTTGAGACTTCCACTTACCTTTCGAAAGGGTTGCCTGAGGTTTTCTCCTTTGGGTGCTTTCATTTTCTATCTCAAGAGCACCCTGAGCATTTAGTAAAAGTAACATTCCCAGTAATAGCTTATATTTGGAGCCTAATACATGGGGAATTTTCTTTATGGTTGTTTCTTCAGATGACAGAAGAAAGGACAGAAATAAGACCATAAACCCAAGTTGGGTTTATGATGTAACAATAGTAAAGAAAGCCTTTTATCCATTGAAAAGATCTTTCCTGATAGGACTCAGTGAAGATCACCCAGTGCCTGGACCAAAATTAAATTGTCTTTCCAAACATGGAGTTTGGGGGATGGAAACATGTGAGAATAACCCCCTGCAAAATACTGCAGGCTGCAAGGACAAATCCACCCAGCTCTTGGAGACTAGATTTGGAATAAGTAACATTATTTATTAGAAACTCTTGGAAAGCCAAAGGCTCTTGATTGATGTCTGAAAGAAAAATATGGTATGGTTCTAATGATGGAAAGCTCTTTGTTATTTTGTAAATGTTGTCTCTTCTGTTCAGGGAAGTTCCCGTTGCCCTGTGGTGGGCTTGGTGCTCAAGATGACAAGCTGGACTCCTTAACAACTGGGTACGGTATATTCTCACACCCATAGCTGATATGTCAGGCAAGATAATTGTGTCTTGCCTTACAGCATTGACTGGGTCAGCTAGCACAAAGTAAGATCTGTCTCCTGAGGAACATTGTATTATAGCCATTTTGCAACTTGCTGTGGTACCTCTCCTCCAACTCAGGAAAGAGAAGGGATGTCCTCATATCTGAGGAAGCCAGCAAGATTAGGGAGAATTAAGCCTGTTCTGATATCAAGAGTCCTGTCAGAAAGGCAAAAACCTTCCCCATCGGCCTCCTTGTGTCTGCTGGTCTTCACCTGACCTGATTAAGGTTGCTGCATGAATGCAACCAATTTGTCTGCTGCTTGACCTCTTTTCCTGGTTGATTCTCCCCACCCTCCTGCTTCCCAACAGCAAGCAAGTCTGCCTGTTCCAGCACCCTCATTTTCAGGGCTCCAAGACTGAGAAGCCCAACATCCAGAGCATGATTGACGCCAATAAGAAATGGCTGGAGAGCTTCAAGCACAACTCCAAAGGGTATCCTTTTATTCAGGCTGGCTTCTTTCTAAGCTCCACAGCCACTAACAGATATCTCCCAGTGCAGCAGGTTCCCAAAAAGGCGTTAAGATTCAGAGACACTGAAAATAATAAGCTGTGTCTATAGTGGCCAAGTCTAATAAACTAATCTGCATTATAATTTGTATCCGGGGGAGGGAGGAGAGTTACAACCCGGTGGTGGGCTTGATCTGTCAAGTGGACTGTTTCTTGCCCTTCTCATTTTCAGTCAGAAGGACTTGCTCAGCAACAAGTTTTTCATTAGGCTGCAGAAAAACAAAGCTGCATGTCCTTCCCTTCTCTCCCAGCCCTTGTTCTATAGTCATGTGAAAAAGTAAGTACACCCCACTGAAATTTTGACTTTTTCAACATATTTCAACATACAAATATTTGATCTTCATTTCAGTGGTAAAGAGGATATAATATAATGTATATGCATCATTTACATTTTGTTGTCCATTGTGTAATTTAAATAAACATAAATGCAAATTTCCCATGTGAAAAATAAAAGTACACCCCATGTAATTTTTTTCTTTTTTGACATATGTGGACGTATCAATATTTTATCTTCACTCCAGCAGTATGTAAAGATAAAGGTGTTATGTAATTGAACAAAAAACTATGAAAAATTGATTTTGCAATCATTTATTCAACAAAAAATTAACAGATGTGCTATTTCCTTCTGTGGAAAAAGTAAGTAAACCCTTGCCTCTAATAGCTGGTATTCTCTTTGGCAGAAACAACCTCAAGTAGACATTTCTTATAATTGTCTACACGTCTTTGACATTGACTGGGAGGAACTTTTTTTCCACTCCTCCATGCAGAATTTTCTCAGCTGTGAGATGTTTCATGCATGCACAGCCCATTTTAAATCACCCCACAGCATCTTAATTGGATTTGGATCTGGGCTTCGACATGGCCATTCCAGAGCTCTCCATTCCTGGTTTTTTCAGCTATTCTTTAGTGGATTTACTGGAATGTTTAGAGTCACTACCATATTGCAAGGTCTGCTTTCAGTTGAGCTTCAGTCTTCTGACAGATGGTCTCACATTATCTTCAAGCACCTTCTGGTACAATGAAGACCTCTTAGTGGATTCTACCATGGTGAGCTGCCCAGGCCCTGATGCAGCAAAGCCCCAAACTGTAACATTTCCACCACCTTGCTTTACAGTTGGTATTAGGTTCTGATGGTGAAATGCTGTCTTTGGTTTTTGCCAAACGTATCTTCTGGTACTGTGGCTGAAGAACTCTATCTTTGTCTTGTCTGTCCAGGGCACATTGTTCTAGAAGTCCTAGTTTTTGCCTAGGTGTTCATCAGCAAACTTTAGTCTTGCCCTGATGTTCTTTCTGGACAGCAGAGGTCTCCTCCTGGGACACCTATTTAGATCTAACTTGTGCAGCTTCTTTCTAATGGTAAACTCATGCACTTTGACATGAATAGTGGTGAGAGCTACCTGTAGTTCATGTGATGAAATTCTGGAATTCTTAGATACCTTTTTCAGCATCTTGTGTTCTGCTCTCAGGCTGAACTTGCTGGAACGGCCTGGCCTGGGCAAGTTGGCAGTTGTTTGAAACCTTTTCCGTTTGTAGATGATATTCCAGACAGCGGAATGATTGGTGTCCAGTTGTTTGGTGATGATCTTAAATCCCTTCCCTGACCCATAGGCATCTGTAAACTTCTTTCTGAAGTCCTCAGAGAGCTCTTTCGATCTTGTTGTTGTTTATTCATTTAGTCGCTTCCGACTCTTCGTGACTTCATGGACCAGCCCACGCCAGAGCTTCCTGTCGGTCGTCGACACCCCCAGCTCCCCCAGGGACGAGTCCGTCACCTCTAGAATATCATCCATCCATCTTGCCCTTGGTCGGCCCCTCTTCCTTTTGCCTTCCACTCTCCCTAGCATCAGCATCTTCTCCAGGGTGTCCTGTCTTCTCATTATGTGGCCAAAGTATTTCAGTTTTGCCTTGAATATCATTCCCTCAAGTGAGCAGTCTGGCTTTATTTCCTGGAGGATGGACTGGTTGGATCTTCTTGCAGTCCAAGGCACTCTCAGAATTTTCCTCCAACACCACAGTTCAAAAGCATCGATCTTCCTTCGCTCAGCCTTCCTTATGGTCCAGCTCTCGCAGCCATATGTTACTACAGGGAACACCATTGCTTTAACTATGCGGGCCTTTGTTGTCAGTGTGATGTCTCTGCTCTTAACTATTTTATCGAGATTTGTCATTGCTCTTCTCCCAAGGATTAAGCGTCTTCTGATTTCCTGACTGCAGTCAGCATCTGCAGTAATCTTTGCACCTAGGAATACAAAGTCTTTCACTGCCTACATCTTTCGATCTAGGCATGGTGATACTACACACTTCAGCAACAACAAGCAAATAAACTAATGTCTGAAGTTTCAATAAGACAGGTTCCTCCCAGAACCTTTCTAACAGTGTTCTAATCTTGCACAGGGTTACCATCTTAGATATTTGAGATAGTGATAAATGTAGGGGTCTACTTACTTTTTCCACATGCGAAATTTGCATTTATGTTTGTTTATATTACACAATGGACGACAAAATGTAAATGGTACATATGTGTTATATTCCCTTTATCTATCAATACCAGCCACTTTACCTTTGCAGGAGTGAAAATGCAGAAGTAGCCTCCAGGTACATTCCTTGTACATGAGGTTACAATATTAGGCTGCAAAAATCTGGGTAACATTAGATGTCAGCAAAAAGCTACAGAAAACTCTAGTTTTTTTATGCCTTCTAGTGGCTGTTCGGTGTGCTGGCCCTACCAAAGAATTTGGTTTGGAATCTCATTCAGTGGTTTCTGTCATTGGAGCTAGACCATTCAATCACCACATTTCCATCCTCTACTTCCTGCCTCTACTGTTTCCCTAATAGGGCAGGTGAGGTGGGTGGGAGGACTCTACATTCCTTTGCAGATCATAGTTCTCCCTGAATTTCTCCTCAGCTGTTGGGAGAGATTTGCTTCTGAGTGATTTAGTGGACCCTTTCTTTGCTTCAGGCAAATCCTGATTCTCTGGAGAATCAGATGAATCCTGATTCCCTGAATCCCCCTAATTAAATGTATCCATCCAACTCAGTCTGTGATTGGTTGCATGGTAGAAAAAAGCCCAGTTTGAACAATCCTTTCTAGGGGATTTCTCTTCCAGTTCTGGCTGTGGCTGGAGTGCTTCTGCACATTCATGCCTTTCTAGTTTCCTTTGCCATGTCCTTAGCTTTTCCTTCACTGAAATTGCCAGCCCTCTCTTGCCAAGTACATCGCATTCCTCCAGCAGTGGCTCTGGTTTGGTGCAGCTTGGGCTGGATGAGAACAATCAAATCAAGGTCTACCACTTCTAGATGGACAGGAAATCTGCTTGTCAGGGAAAAGCCAAGCCACCTGCCTAACGCCAATATATGACATTATCCCTATACCCAACAGCCTCCACATGTTTTCTTGGGCTGCAGTCAGAGATTGATTCTTAGCTAGATTTCTCTTGGGAAATTAATTCAAGCCTTTTTGAAGATTTCCATCTCAGAAAAACATCACAAATGTGAAAGAGAAGTGTGTGCTGAGTGGAGAGAGCTGGCTGGTGGGTTGCTTTTCCATACCTAAGGAGCCAGAGAAGCAAATGCCCATCTGAAACACATGCATCTGAAGGCCTGACAGCTTGAGGCTCTCCCAGTCCTGAAAATAGCTTCTCATATCTCTTGCTCAGCTTCCTCTTTCGAGGCCGTTGTCACCTTCTGCACCACAGAATCCCCAGTTCAGGTGTTGACTGCTGATGGGGTGGCAGGGTGATTGTGTCTTCTCCAGCAGCAGCTAGGAATATGAAGTACAAAATCAGTCATCTTTGCAGAGGCTGAAACAGGTCATGAGCATATCCAGTTCCACTGCTGGTTTCTGGATTCTGGAGGTTAATTTCTGGTCCTGGTTTCTGTCCTTTTCCTAAAGGCTGGTGTACCTGACCTATTGGTGTGCTGTCTGAAGTACTGGCACTGTATCCATGGCACTCATTAGGCGTATTCATCAGTGTTCTCAGCAGCACCAGAAGCTAAAAGGAGATACTGGGTAAATAAGAATGGGCAATGGCCAAATGTGCTCTTCCTTACAAACTTTTGGTATATCCTTTGATGAAGGTGCCAGAAGAAAGCTAAATTCCAACCTCCGCCCCCCCCCCCATTTCAACTGGACTGCTGACCTCTGAAACTGAGCTGGTTTTTCAAGCAATGATCACCATGTGTCTAATCAAGCAACAGAAGAGCAACACCCCCCAGATGCTGGTACTACAAGAGGCCTTGGGCCTCTCCATTGTGGGACTGGTGCTTCTCTGGGCAGATCTCTCCCTATGAGTGGTCTGGAGCAGCTTTTCTCCTGTCCTTGCTCATAGCACAATTTAGTTCATACCAAGACTGGAAGGACTTGTTTTATGGGTCTTTATCGAAACATATATTATGGCAGAGGATTGGTGATGTGCATCCTTCAACTATTAACTGTATTTTTTAATTCTGATTAAATGTACTCTTTTCTACATCTTTGATGGCTTTGTTTTTTTTCCCTGCTGCAGTCAGGAAGATTTTTTTCCAGACAGATTCTGAAATGGTCCATCTCTCACTTTTACATTGCTTCATCTAGTCCCTTACATTACTTTATGAGCTTCCCTGTTCCCTAATCAAGGCAGAGGCGGTAGTGAAGATTGCCAAGAGGAAAGCATGTCTCTCTCTGGATACCCAGCAGGTCAGCTTCAACCAGCTTTTTCTGGTGGCCTTTTGTAATTGGAAATATAAATGGTGGTTGGTTTTACCAAGATTATATTCTGAGCAGAGGTCCTGTGCCTTCTGTTCCATGCCTAATCCCCACATTCCCCTTTCCTTCTCTCCTGGGGTGCTCTGTATTGGTGCACACTCGTCAGTGAGCACCATTGGAATGTGACATCCCTCAAGCATCAGGGATGAAGATTAGAGGTTCCAAGATGCAGCAGGTTTTCAGGCAGGCCTATCCCCTTTTTAAGCTGTTCAGTGGCAGTTTGCCCCACTGCAGCACCAGGCAGGTGGCTGGTGAGCCTGAAGAGCACGGTCTCTGCAGAAGACCTTTTATGATTTTTCCATGCCATGCTGGCAGCATGATGATTGCACTGTGTCGTGGTGAATCAGTCTCTTTTTGATCAAGTGCAGAGGGAGGAGGCTGTCACCTTCATCCTCTTGTTCAGGAATGATAGAGTTAGCTGTAGATATCGCAGGGAAAGCACTCAACACCTACCCCAGTTCCCAGGAAGTACTTGTAGATCATTCTGAGAAGTTTGCACAAGGCCAGCACAGAGCTGCACAGCATTGTATGTCACATCTCAGCAGTACATGCTGGCTGATTGATTGGGAGGCTGTGGGCTTTGAACTGCTATGTAGTCTTGAGGTCCTTGTACTGCTCTGCCACCTGCTTGTTTGCCCAGCCCAACCGTCTGCCTGGAGAGTTGCCACTATCTCATGCAGAAGCTTCAGAGAAGTGAGGAGTGTTGGCAGCTTCCAATGTGGCCAGCTAGTTGGCTGAGATGTGATGCTGTGTCTCTTGCCCTGGCGCTGTTTGTCATGTCAAAAAGGAGCTCTGATAGAGAAGTGCATGGGCAAGCCACTTAGGGGGACTTCTTCAGTATTTCTTTGATCAGTTCCAGGCTGAGGTCAACACTGCTCTGACTCTAGGCCAGCATTGCTGCCTGGATGTTGGGAGCAGTGCTTGCCTATGGAAATGGAGGAGCCTTGACAGGGGCCCTGAAGCTCCTAGTGCTATATTTTGAAATACTACAGTCTTTAGGACATCTTTGTGAGATAAATGGTGAGTTGGGCAGGTTGGTCTCATGCTGATTATTACTGCCATTGTGCTACCATTTCCTTGCTTTATTCCCAGCTTGGCACAGCATGTCCCAGGAAATGTCATTGCCTTGCCTTGTCCACCCTATGTGACTCAGCCTCAAAACAGGGAAGGACATTTCTGTTCCTTTTTAAGAAGGGCTGTGGACACAAGAGCTTTAAACACAAAGTATTCTTTCAATTATGAAACTGGCGGCAAGTAAAGGGGATTGAGGAAGGAGAAGAGCTGTCTTCCTGAAGAATTTAGGTAATGGGAGACGATTCCTAGAACTGGAAAGGTCTACTGGGAATTGAAGCCAGAAGACTCAGCAAAGGGGGCATGGCATCAGCATATGGAAAGATAAAAGCCACAGGGGTGCTTACAGTTACAGAACATTAACACCAAAGCATCTTCTCAGGGGCAGCTGCCTTGCCATAAACAAATGTGGCATCTGCATTATACATGTATCAGTGAAATCTTGACCCATATTGCTGCAACAGCAACTCCTAAGTTTAATGAAAAACTTTTAGTTGGGGCTTGAAGCCAGAACTTGATTCTGGGATAATGTCACGTTTTATCCCTAATCCATGATAAAGGGCCAAAAGCTCTTAAGGCCAAAATTCTGGTAAAGGGATTAGTTTAATTCACATAGGGGGAACATGTTAGTTGCTCCTTACCAGCCATGGTTGCAGAAATGCAGCCGTGATGTGCAGAGGTTTTAGCAAAACCCTGCGGGGTTCTTTGCACTTCCTTTTTGGTCTCCTGTGAATCACTGCCCCAACAGCTAAGTGTGGGCTTTCTAATAACTCTAGTTTCTGGATTTGTTTGGAAAGAAGGGCATTCTTAGCACAGCAGCATTGAAAAGATCCCAGAACAAGAGAGAAGCATGCCAGGTTGAGTACTCATCGCTGGCCTCTTTGTTGAAGATTCTGCAGATGGCTGGGAAAACAAGCTCCTCCTCTTATCAGTCCCTGAGTTTGCCTCCTAGCATTTCTTATAGCCACCTCATTCTTTCAGCCAATGCCACTGCTGTTCCAAAGGTCACCCCCCCAATCACACTCTTCTTACCTGCTCCTCTGCCCTAGCATGGCAGAAAACACTTCATAGCATTCCAAGGCATGATCCTGAACAAATATTTTCCTGCTCTTCTTGGTACCTCACACAATAATCAGCTAAGATACGAGCAGAGGGAAGCAGAAGTAGGAACTTGGGTGTCTTGGTCATGGTTACCCATTGGGCACTTGCTCCTGCACCACTGAAAGGAAGGGATCTTGGGGCACTTGGGGAGTGCTTCCATACTGAGGACCCTCCTCTTGTGAAAGCTGCTAGAAGATTTGCCTGGCAGCGATCCAGTGGAGCGGGCTGTTGGGTTTATCTTTACTCTTGGCACCTAGAGTAAGTATTTCACCTGCTTGGGTACAGGCCATCCAGAAGGAAAAGCTAAAACTCTAGGCATTAACTTGCTCCCCACTGCAAGACAATCCAGAGTCATGCCTGGGCTGAAACTCCCCCAACCCCTCCCTCCTAAGATACAACTGTCTTGGTGTGCACACCAGACAGACAGCAGCTGATGGAAAGTCTCAGCTGCTGTCTGTCTCTCCCCGCCTGAATCTGACCTACTAAAAACCAATCCTATTTGCCATTTGATGGCCTCTATAACTGGAAGTGCTAGTAAGAAACAAATGGTGGTTTACTGTCTCTCCCTGTCTGACAATTCATATTTTATTTGCTATGTTGTGGAAAGGAAAATGGCACTTTAAAAGGTCATATTAGACATTACAGCTTTTAAATAGCTGCGGTGCCTAAGAGATGTATATATATATAATAATGATCTGCTTAATGTCTGACATTCCACAGAATAGCTTCATCCATGTTAAAACAGGACGAGAATTGCAGGATTCACCTCTAGTCTGGCAAAGCTGCCTCTGCTGCCTGCACCACAGCGTCCTTTTTGTTCTTGGAGATCAGCCTACACCAAACGAAGGACTCTCGTGTTATAGAAACATAACTTTTATTGCACACTGCGCTGGCTTTTTTTTAAAATAGAAAAAAGTATTAACACAGGCAGATGCAACTGGAAGCAAATCCCATGGTTTACCAAACAGTAAAACAACATGCAGTGTCCCAAAGGGGTCTTTTCAAAATCAAGAGGCTGCGTGACGAGGACGGTGGGAGGAGGGGAGAGAGTGCATGCCCTGTCGGATTTCAGCACCCTCTTCCGCAACACTGAAAACAGAGCAAGAGTTCTTCCATAAAAGAGATTCCTGCAAATGCTTTGAGCCCTCAGTGACTTCCCCCCAGTTCTGGAGAAGAGAAAAATAGTTTCATTTATACAAAAAAGAAAAATCCATTCTGTACAAGAGCTCCACTTATTCCAGTATAAATAACTTGGGGAAAGAGCCACATCTCGGCTGTCCTTTCTACCCGCTACACCAGTGTATAGGATTTTGAGTAGGCACCAGTTCCCTGCTTCTGCGACCTCCCTACACCAGACGTGCTCATTTCTAATAGGGAGTCTTTGGACCCCCCAATCTTGCTGTGTGTAGGCAAGCGCGGCTCAGCAGTAGGACCTGGGCTAGGTTCAGGGGCTGGGGCAGGAGCAGCAGTGGGGGCAGCAGAAGGGGCACCGCTGGCCGAGCCTGGCATGGCAAGAGTTCTCTGAGGTAAGGTGGTGGCCGCACTTGCATGGGGCGCAGCCGAGGCTTTGTTGCTGGCATCTAGTGTCAAGTGTCTGGCTTGTGTGTGATAAGCCCGAGCCAGATTTCGTATGGAGGCCTCCCGGGGTGGCACTACAGGACAAGGGTCTTGAAGGTCTGGCTTGCGGAAGAACGTTTCAGATTTCATATACAAAGGCAGGTTGCAGTAGTCACCTGTAGAAGGCAGAAAGAAGATGAGCACAGATGCTGAAGGCAGACCCAGGAATAGCCACAAGATTATTCAATTACAAATGGGAGACAAAAGGACCAGGGGAAAAAACTCTTCCGGTCCACTGAAAACAAATCCTCCAGGGAAAAGGCAAAGCAAGTACAGCCTAAAGATCCAGCCTGCTCCATAACTAGCAAGTTCCAGCATT
This sequence comes from Candoia aspera, assembly GCF_035149785.1. Lineage (NCBI taxonomy): Eukaryota > Metazoa > Chordata > Lepidosauria > Squamata > Candoiidae > Candoia > Candoia aspera. The sequence goes on from NC_086161.1 coordinate 73,898, forward strand.
CCCTCTCCTCATCCCCTTGATGCGCCGGCTCTCCACTTGAGCAAGCGTTATCATCCCCATTTTTATAAATCTCTCGGACCAGCTCTAGCTACATAGCCTGAAAGTTGTGTAGCTGTTTCCTGCGCAGAGAACATCCCATTCCCCTATCCAACTTCATTCCAATGGTTATGGGAAGGCAGCCTTGAGGTGCCTCATGAAGAGCTGCAATCAATTGCATCAGGGCTGTGCTCTTCACTTGGGGCACCAAAAGGCAGCAGCTGCATCATAGCTCACTTTTATTTGCTCGGTGAGGGATAGGCACAGCCACACCCTTGCCACGGTCACTGTCCTGTGGTTTAGGAGGAGAAGCTGTGAAGCGACAGATGCCTGGCTCTGAGGGAGTGCTCATTGAAGTCATGCTGTCAGCATTCTCATTGGTGCCAGTGGTCATCTGGTCAGAGGAGCTGTCAGAAATGAAGCACTCTGTGATTTCAAACTTGGCATGCTGCAGCTGCTCCTCCAACTTGGCATGCTCATAGGCCCGTGCCAACTCTTCATAAGTAGACGAGGCACTCTCTGTGGACACCATACTGTTCCGGCCTTTGTCTGTGGGAACAAGAGAGGGACACAACACAAAACCTGTCAGGACAACCACAAGGCCAGTTGATAACACTCCAACTCTCCTTTGTTAAGCAGCTGGGAATGCATGAAACCAATCCCTGTACTTCCTGACCTTGGAGTCAGAGGAGATGTGGCTGAGGTGTTATCTCAGTGCCTGGAGTCTTTGAAGATCTGGGCAGGAACAAACAGACTCAAGATCAATCCTGATAAGTCATGAGCGGATGTGAGATTGGAAATCAGTGTTATCCCATCTTTAGTTCTGGACAGGGTCATGCTCCCTAAACCTGAAATGGTTCAGAAATAAGGGGTCCTCTTGGATTTGCAACATCTGCTCAAGGAGCAGGAGGCAGATGTGGCTGGGAGAGTTTTTGCACAACTCCATCTTGTAGGTCAGTTACAACAATTCCTGGATTAGGAGTATCTGTTCACAGCAACTTATTCCTTCACCTCTTGCAATGCAATTAACTCCTGCAATGTGCTCTCCCAGAAGCTTCTATTCACTAAGCTCCAGCAGGAAGGATACCCTTTCAACTCCACAATAAGGTACCATGAAGGATGCCTTTTCCATTGCTGCCCCTCTCCTGGTGCTCCATCTGAATTCAGATCAGCAACAATGCTGCTGGTATTCAGAAAAGCTATTTAGACCTGGCTATTTTGGAGTCTTTGGGTAATAGTAGATTGACTGTTACGGTGAGTGCCATTCCTTGGTGTGATGATGCATAGAAGGTGGTAGTGGTAGTAGAAGTACCCTGGTTTATGTTGTAATTTTTGTTACTGTTTTTAATTGTACTATTTTGGAGAACCATTTAAGAGTCTAGTTTGGCTGTATGCATATAAATTGTAATAAATAAATAAAACTCCTGCAAGGTATGGGCAAAGAGGGGTGTGCCTCAATTTTTTACCCTGAGAGTTCTGGGGTGGCAGGGCAAAACAAATTGCAGTTGTATTTGGAAGTCATGTGCTAAGTGGCTGTGACCAAACTCACCTGTATCCTGGGACAGGCTAGCACTGAAACTGTCACTTTCAGTCACCGTAATGCCATGCTGGGAGCCAACGGTTCTCCAGTCAGAGGCAAGAGTCCGTGCTGGTGTGGAAGCCTGGCACTTGGTGAGAGTCCATTGGCTAGAGTATCTGTTCCGGGTGCTATGGGTAGATTTCACACTTTTCCTTGAAACGGGATCTGCAAAAGAAGATGGCTGCTGTATCTGTGCTTTGGAAGGAGAAATGAGAACTCTGTAGGTGGGGCCCTATGAGATTGTGCTGCCTCATGCAGTTGCTGTAGTTTATCACCAACAGCTTACTGGTTTTCATCAAATGGAGGAGTCGGTGATGCTTTGTATTTAAAATGATTTTTTGTATCTGCAGACCTTTCTTTTCTTTTATATATATATAAAATCATAATGGGATGTGTACAACATTCCATGCACTGAACATGTCATGCACAACATATGAGATGGACCATCACATGGACCATGCCCTGATCAAAACATGTGTCTCGCCAGGCATGGATCTAGAAGAACCATATTCTGGCCAGAGGCACTGCAGAGTGGGAGACAGCAGGGAAGCTACAAAGCCATTGGTAACAGTGTGCAGGAGCAGGAACTATGCAAAGATAAGGTATAGGAAGGTACTGAACAGAGTGTGGGGAGAGGTAGATGAACCAGTCAGGTAGGATAGGGGCAGCTATGGAAAAGCTGAGGAGAGGAACAGGGGCTGACTGGGTATGACACCTGTGTGTTTAAGCAAGGCACATGGGAGGTAAAGCAGGCACTGGCACGCAGGCCCTACAGAATAGGAGGGGAGAGAAAGTCCAGGCGCACCAGTCTTGTCCTGCTCCTCCATAAGACCCCTGTAGATTTTTCTTGGGCAAGACCTGAAATCACTAAAAGTGGGCCACAAACAGTCTGGCCACATGATAAACCACAATGTGTTTATTCTGCAGATTAAAAGGCATCTTCCAGTTAAATGGTCAAGTTTTCAGGACTTCACTGTTCCAGCATCATTAGTATAGGTTCACAGAGCCACTTGATTCAAAGCCTCTTTTATCTGAGCTGGTTACTGTGATAAATGCAACCTTAGCTAGAGGGAGATAATTTGGCTGCAAAAAGGGGCCAGTTCGGTCCCCCGGAGAGCACCTCCCTTTCTCAAGGTCCAGTGACCTGTCTGCTGAGGCATTTGATGTAAAGCTTCTCTACTTGGGCGAAGTCCTCTGACCTCTCTTCTGTGGGGTCCAGAATTGGATATCAGCCGAGGATGGACTGTGATGCTTACTGGTGCCAGGACGGATGTCAGACATATCGATCAAGGGCCCCGTGTTCTGGATCAGTGCTGGATGGTGTAGAGAAACACCTGTGCAGAAGCTCTGTGGGTTGACAGTCTGGCTGAATTCTGGGTCAGAGACGGGCACTGTTGCTTTATCATCTCCTATGGAAAACAAGTTTGGAGAATGACATCCCTTCCTGGGGCTGCTAGAAAGCAGCAACAGCCCCCAGTGCCTCTAGCTTGCCCCTCCTGCAAGAGAAGTCCACAGAGTTGGGTGGCATAACTTTTCTGCTCTCACAGATTTATTGGGGGAGGGAGGTAGGAAGGCCAGCACCCACACTTGACCACAGAGACCTCACCCAAAACACTTGCTGGGAGTCCCAAAACACAATTCACCCAATCGGGACTGGGAAGAGGCAGAACCCATAGTCCACACAGGACTGTAGTCACATGTGCAAGAAGGAACGACACATCCACAGACCAGGGGAAAGTAACTGGACAAGGGCCAAACACAAACGAGTGTGCTCTGAGGACAGTGTGTCTGTAACCTCAACAACACTGGCCTGAGTCCCAGACCAGGGCAGGCCTGTGAACGGGGATGTCAGGTGAGGAGCAGGCATTGGGAAGCCGCTCACCAATCTGCTTGATCCCCTCCTTGTCCTCAATGAGCAGCTGAACCCGGGGGATGTCAATGTGCAGCCGAGGGCCTTGTGGGGGGCCCTTCACAGGCGTGTCAAAACTACGATTATTCTTACTGTGAAGTAGAAGAACAAAAACATTTGGGGGTCAGGTATCCATCCTAAATCAAAATGCTAAACCAGCAAGACTCGAATGCTGTTGCGTTACCCACCTGATGAGCATTTCAGCCAAACTCTTGGCATCTGCAAGGGAAAGAGCAGAGATGCCTGAATGGAGTCAGGCCTGTCAGCAGAAGCAATCCTGTGCCCCGGCTGCTCTGTGGAGCTTGAATCAGGGCCGGGAGGTCACCATGGGCACTCTGACCTGGGGGCTCCTCTCTCTGAGAAGCTAAGGCTAAAGAAGAGGGACTCCAGGAAGAGTCTCATCTGTGCCCTGAGCACATGGAGAACCCCGCTGCTGAGAGATGAGAGGAACGCATGCCCCACCACCAGCTCTAAGGATGGCTCTCTCCTGCTGCAGTGTCTCTCTTTCCACCCACCGCCCCCATCTAGACAGGCAAAAGCAGGGTCCCAATCCAAACCTTACTCTAGTGGGGAAAACAGGGGTGATTACTGCTCAGTCTCTTCTGGCATGGGGATTTCTCTCCTGGTTGCTGGAAGGGGATTCCCAAGAACCAAACATTCACCTCGCAAACGTTTCAGACGCTTTTCCTTCCGCTTCTTTCGAACAACAAAGAGCAACGCAACGCCGAGTGTGGCCAAGATGACAGGGCAAGCAATGGTGAAAAGTTTCTTGACATCGTCTCCTTCCCCTTGAGCTGATTTAATAGGTGGAATGGTACCTGTGCAGAACAAGCATCAAAGCACAATCTGTGCTCCTCCTGAACAAGCCTGACCCATGGCCAGCGGGGGCTTCTAACCTCCCATCCCCGATCCACACTCACTGCCATCATAGTCCAGGGTGGCGAACTGCAGGGTTTCATTGCCGCAGCCAGCACTGTTGCATGCTTTCATGCGCAGCTCATACCAAGTGGCTTCATGCAGGTCTGTCAGAAATACTTCACTTGAATAATTGGCCCGCAGGCTCTGCCAAACCCATGTGTTTTTGGGCCGGTACTCCAGGACGATTGCTACAATGGGGCAGCCCCCATTGTTCCAGCCTTGCAGACTTAGTCTGGCATGTGTGGAGTTGATGTGGGTGAACAGATGTTGGTCCTTGTTAAAAGTTGGTTCTACAACAAGAAGGAAGAAGGTGACCTTGGGTAGAATATAGCAGTTTGTCAGGTTCTGGAAAGTGGCACTAAGGGTGCCACTTCATGACCTATGTTCCCTCTAAGGTGTCCGTGTGTGCAGGAGCATATGACTCCTAAACTTGCCCACCAGTAAAAAGTAGAGCAGATAGAAAATTAAGTTTCACCGGATTTCCAGTGGGGACATGGCAGACTGAACAGCAGTGCTTGCGGGCTCAGCAGGCAGAATTGACAACACGGCAGTTTTTTCGGGCTCAAGCAGGTTTTTTCATGAAGCCCAGGAGTGTTTTTCCAGATAAGGAAAACACCTGGAATCACCCCATTTGTCCTCCAGATGGCTGTTGCAGCCAGAAGATCGCAAACAGCATTCGCGTTCGACTGGTAAGAGCAGCCAGGAGGCTGGGATGTCACCATTTCCAAGCCACGCTGTAGCCTTAAAGGGACACTAAGACTGGCCACCCCATTTCTAAATCACCGAATTTATATTTCTTTTAAGTATGCGTACCCTCAGAGAGGCTTTCTACAGCAAGGAGAAGTGGGCTCTCTTGGTGTTTATCACTATTTCTGGGATAATTTTTTTTTAAATATTATTTTTAAGTTTTGGACTTTGCTTCCCATCCAAATATTAAGGAGGATTGAGGGTAAATAATTGTCTCCCTGTTATTATTTTTGTACTAAATTTGAAGATATTAGCATTTTCCTACACGTTGAATCGTCTGTTTTGAATGTTCAGTTTTTGCTTCTACTTTCCCTGGGGAACTGTCTGCATGTCTCATTTTCGCTTGTGTAAACACATTCCGGAATCCTTTCATATCCTTGACTTTTGCTGGTTAAGCTCCTGGGGGCCCCATGATCTACTGCGTGAGACATGGAGGAGTTTAAGCAGACTTTCACCGCCCCTTTAAACAGATTCTTTCTGATTCCTGTCAAGTTCTTATGCAAGGCATTCAGGACATTGTGGAAAACTCTTTGGGGGGAGATGGGCGGTGATGAAATTTGGTAAATAACTAAAAAATAAATAAATAAAAATATGAGGTCTAAAATGTGTCATCTGGTTGGGGATGTCGTGGAGGAAATGGAGGAATTTAACAGGGACAGAAATTTATCTTCTAAGAGTGAGATCAGGACTTCTGTTGAAATGCTGAATGAAGATTGGATAGTCGAGTTGGAGAAATTTAAGGGAGAAAGTGAGTTTCAAGCCACAAGTGAAATTGATCTTCTGGTGGAATGCCACGGAAAAGAAGGGGTTATTATGTATGGGAGGTCTCTTGAAGAGAAATCGGAGTTTTTTGGGGAGGCAGTTGGGCTGTTTGATTTTTTTTTTTTTTTAAGAAAAAAGCCCTGTGCGTATTGTGGGGTAAATGCTCTGGTTTATTATGAAGTGGGATAAGGGTTTAAAAATATTTATCTGGATTGCTTTTAGGGTTTATCTGATTTCATTTATCTTTAACAATTTGGATTAAGATTATTAAGATATAATAAAAAATGTTTGGTTTTGGGTTTAATATGATTATTAAAATTGTTGTATTACCAGGTATAATGGCAGACCATTTATATGTGTTTTAGTTTGATCTTTATTACAGGAGACAGGAATATAGTATAGTATATACTATATAGAATAGTAGTAGGAAGGAAATAAATAAATTATCTTTGGGGGGGTTGATTAGGAGGGGGGGTGTTTGTGTATATATTCTTTTAATAAAAAGGGGGGGAGCAACTGTATTTAGTGATTTTTATAATGTGCCAATGGAATGATCTATAGAAATAATGTGATTTTGGTTTAATATAGAGTAAGGGATTATCAAAAATTGTTGTATATCCTTGCTGTTAAAAGTTGGAAGTCACCTCTTTTTGTAATCTTGAAAATTTTCTCTTGTGTTTCTACACTTTTAAAGTTTGTTTTCCTTTGTAGTTTTTTGTTTTTCTGTAGCTTTTATCTTTGCTTGAAACTTAAAATTCTTATAAAAAAAAGAAAATTAGGTTTCATCAACATCATCATCTACATCATCATCACCATCATCATTTTAGGCACCATAAAACTCGGGGCTCGCCAGGAGCCTTGCACATGCTCAGTCCTTCCACTTAACTGCAGCAGAGGGGTCATTGGCGCTACTGCAGCATGGACTGAGCAGGAGCTCCCAGGGGACCCTTCTGCCAGGGACCGCAGACAGACTGTCCTTTCCCAGCCTCTGCAGCAGCAGCCAGCCTGCTGTAGATTGGGCCCAGCTAGAGACATGCCCAGTGGGACCCTGGAGCCCCCTGCACACACAGAAGCACCTCCCTCCTCCCTCCAAATAAGGCTTGATTAATATCTGTTGAGTTGCAAGCCACATGTCCATGTTTGTTGCTAACTTTATAAAAATTTCAAATTTTAAATTACTAATTATTAAAGTTTAAATAACCTCCAGAGAAGAAAAAATGCGGGGTGGTGGTGGTGAAAGAGGGGGCTATCTAAAAGCTTTTTGTATGATTTTTCTAATTTTCTTTCATTTCAATTCCACCCCAAAAGGAAATAATTTTAAATGCTTACATTGCAATTATCAGTTATCGGTGACTAGTGAGTTTATATAATAATTATAAGCGTGTATGTGTAGAGCCAGTTTGGTGTATGGTTAAGGCATCAGGATAGAAGCCAGGAGGCTGTGAGTACTAATCCCCACCCCCCCAACTCCGACCCCCCTGCAGGTGCAAAGCAGCCCCCTCTCTCAGCCCTGGGAAGAAGAAATGGACAAATCACCTGTGAAAAGAGTGCCAAGAGAGCTGCAGAGGAGAGTGGCTAGGAGTAATGTATAACTTGAGGGCACAACTCTTAAGCATGTATGTGGCATACTATTATACTTCCTAGTTTCTATATTCTAACCAAGAAATACACAAACATTTTAATATGCTATTACTGTACATGTATTTGCAATGTACTTGTATATTGGTATTGTGGCGTACAAATTTGTGCTAGGTTTGGGAAAAACTATACAAATTTTTTTTTCCACACACCACATCATGTCAGAAATTAGAGGGAACATTATTTTATTAGATGTGCCATACTGAGAATATGGAATACATATAAACCCAGGTTGTGCCCAAAAATACCTTTGTGGCTTTCAGCATAAGAAGCATTTCATAGTCGAGAAATGGTAAGTAAACATGAATTATGAACTTACTGTGATCTGTTAGAATTTTGTCAGGGGGAATGTAAAATAAAATCAAGAAAAGATGTGGCAGAAGACACACTTGTCAATTGTTCTCTTACATACAATTACAAGAAAGGTTTAAAGCAGATAAAAGAACTTTTGGTTTTGAACATTGTAAGACTGAGTTCGAAACAGAATTGTATACAAATGATGAACATGTTATTGCTAAAATGTATAAACTTTTATTGAAATTTGAAACAGAAGAACAAGTGAAAGAATGTATGATAAAGTGGGCTAAAAGCTTTGGTTACAACATAAAAATGGAACTGTGGGAAAATATGTGGATGAAAGGACTGAAATTTATATTACGTTATAATCTTAACTTCAGCAAAGGATCGTTACCTTGTCGTGGTGCTGGAGCTTGAGCACCTCAATGATGCCATGAGCTAAACCGTGAAGGGCCACCCAAGATGGGAACGTCATGACAGAGAGGTCAGACTAAATGCGATCCCTGGGGAAGGTAATGGCAACCCACCCCAGTATTCTTGCCATGAAAACTAAATGGATCAGTACAACCAGAGATATGTCGGTATACCATCGGAAGATGAGACCCCCAGGTTGGAAGATGGTCAAAATGCTACTGGGAAGGAACAGAAGATGAGTTCAACTAGCCCCAGACGTGATGACGCAGCTAGCTCAAAGCCGAAAGGACGGCTAGCAGCCGACGGTGCTGGTGGTGAACGGCGAATCCGATGTTCTAAGGATCGACACACCATTGGAACCTGGAATGTAAGATCTATGAGCCAGGGCAAATTGGATGTGGTTATTGGTGAGATGTCAATATTAAAGATAGACATTTTGGGCGTCAGTGAACTGAAATGGACTGGAATGGGCCACTTCACATCAGATGACCACCAGATCTACTACTGTGGACAAGAGGACCACAGAAGAAATGGAGTAGCCTTCATAATTAATAGTCAAGTGGCTAAAGCAGTGCTTGGATACAATCCAAAAAACAACAGAATGATCTCAATTCGAATTCAGGGCAAGCCATCTAACATTACAGTGATCCAAATATACGCCCCAACCACAAATGCTGAAGAAGCTGAAGTAGAGCAGTTCTATGAGGATCTGCAGCACCTACTGGACAACACGCCTAAAAGAGATGTTATTTTCATCACAGGAGACTGGAATGCTAAGGTGGGCAGTCAAATGACACCTGGAATTACAGGTAAGTATGGCCTGGGAGAACAAAACGAAGCAGGACATAGGCTGATAGAATTTTGCCAAGACAATTCCCTCTGCATAACAAACACTCTCTTCCAACAACCTAAGAGACGGCTTTATACATGGACTTCACCAGATGGACAACACCGAAATCAGATTGACTACATCCTTTGCAGCCAAAGGTGGCGGACATCTGTACAGTCGGTAAAAACAAGACCTGGAGCTGACTGTAGTTCAGATCACGAACTTCTTCTTGCACAATTTAGGATCAGACTAAAGAGATTAGGGAAGACCCACAGATCAGCTAGATATGAGCTCACTAATATTCCTAAGGAATATGCAGTGGAGGTGAAGAATCGGGACTGGACTTAGTAGATAGGGTCCCGGAAGAACTATGGACAGAAGTTCGCAGCATTGTTCAGGAGGCGGCAACAAAATACATCCCAAAGAAAGAGAAAACCAAGAAGGCAAAATGGCTGTCTGCTGAGACACTAGAAGTAGCCCAAGAAAGAAGGAAAGCAAAAGGCAACAGTGATAGGGGGAGATATCCCCAATTAAATGCAAAATTCCAGAGGTTAGCCAGAAGAGATAAGGAATTATTTTTAAACAAGCAATGCGCGGAAGTGGAAGAAGACAATAGAATAGGAAGGACAAGAGACCTCTTCCAGAAAATTAGAAACATCGGAGGTAAATTCCAGGCAAAAATGGGTATGATCAAAAACAAAGATGGCAAGGACCTAACAGAAGAAGAAGAGATCAAGAAAAGGTGGCAAGAATATACAGAAGACCTGTATAGGAAGGATAACAATATCGGGGATAGCTTTGACGGTGTGGTCAGTGAGCTAGAGCCAGACATCCTGAAGAGTGAGGTTGAGTGGGCCTTAAGAAGCATTGCTAATAAGAAGGCAGCAGGAGATGATGGCATCCCAGCTGAACTGTTCAAAATCTTACAAGATGATGCTGTCAAGGTAATGCATGCTATATGCCAGCAAATTTGGAAAACACAAGAATGGCCATCAGATTGGAAAAAATCAACTTATATCCCCATGCCAAAAAAGGGAAACACTAAAGAATGTTCAAACTATCGAACAGTGGCACTCATTTCACATGCCAGTAAGGTAATGCTCAAGATCCTTCAAGGTAGACTTCAGCAGTTCATGGAGCGAGAATTGCCAGATGTACAAGCTGGCTTTAGAAAAGGCAGAGGAACTAGAGACCGAATTGCCAATATCCGCTGGATAATGGAAAAAGCCAGGGAGTTTCAGCAAAACATCTATTTCTGTTTTATTGACTATTCTAAAGCCTTTGACTGTGTGGACCATAACAAATTGTGGCAAGTTCTTAGTGGTATGGGGACACCAAGTCATCTTGTATGCCTCCTGAAGAATCTGTATAACGACCAAGTAGCAATAGTAAGAACAGACCACAGAACAACGGACTGGTTTAAGATTGGGAAAGGAGTACGGCAGGGCTGTATACTCTCACCCTACCTATTCAACTTGTATGCAGAACACATCATGCGACAAGCTGGGCTTGAGGAATCCAAGGCTGGAGTTAAAATCTCTGGAAGAAACATTAACAATCTCAGATATGCAGATGATACCACTTTGATGGCTGAAAGTGAAGAGGAACTGAGGAGCCTTATGATGAAGGTGAAAGAAGAAAGTGCAAAAGCTGGCTTGCAGCTAAACCTCAAAAAAACCAAGATTATGGCAACCAGCTTGATTGATAACTGGCAAATAGAGGGAGAAAATGTAGAAGCAGTGAAAGACTTTGTATTTCTAGGCGCAAAGATTACTGCAGATGCTGACTGCAGTCAGGAAATCAGAAGACGCTTAATCCTTGGGAGAAGAGCAATGACAAATCTCGATAAAATAGTTAAGAGCAGAGACATCACACTGACAACAAAGGCCCGCATAGTTAAAGCAATGGTATTCCCCGTAGTAACATATGGCTGCGAGAGCTGGACCATAAGGAAGGCTGAGAGAAGGAAGACAGATGCTTTGGAACTGTGGTGTTGGAGGAAAATTCTGAGAGTGCCTTGGACTGCAAGAAGATCAAACCAGTCCATCCTCCAGGAAATAAAGCCAGACTGCTCACTTGAGGGAATGATATTCAAGGCAAAACTGAAATACTTTGGCCACATAATGAGAAGACAGGACACCCTGGAGAAGATGCTGATGCTAGGGAGAGTGGAAGGCAAAAGGAAGAGGGGCCGACCAAAGGCAAGATGGATGGATGATATTCTAGAGGTGACGGACTTGTCCCTGGGGGAGCTGGGGGTGTCGACGACCGACAGGAAGCTCTGGCGTGGGCTGGTCCATAAAGTCACGAAGAGTCGGAAGCAACTAAACGAATAAACAACAACAACAAACATAATCTTAAAGAGAATTTTTATAAAATGATGTACTGTTGGTATATGTCACCAGAAAAATTGTCTAGAATATATAAAGGTACTTTGAATTTATGTTGGAAATGTGAACAAGAGAGGACATTTTATCATGCTTGGTGGACGTGTAAAAAAGCTAAAAAATTTTGGACTCAATTATACTAATTAAGAAGATCTTAAAGATTAATATACAATTGAAGCCAGAGGTGTTTCTTTTAGGACTGATCAGTTGGAAAAAAGCCACGGAACTTTGTTTTTATATATGATAACCACAGCAAGACCATTATATGCACAAAGGTGGAAAGATCTGACTTTACTCCCCTCTTTTGGGGGAGATGGGCGGTGGCGAAATTTGATAGATAGAGAGATAGAGAGATAGAGAGATAGATAGAGAGATAGAGAGATATAGATAGATGATAGATAGATGATAGATAAATAGATAAATAAAATTACCCACAAAGGAGGAATGGAAGGGGAAGATGATGGAACTTGCTGAGATGTCCGAATTGACATCTTTGATCAGAGAAAAGACATTTAACACTGACTGGAAACCCATTTAGACTTCTTGTGTGAAATAAAAAAATGAACTTTTGATATATGGTTTTGATGATTAGAAAAAAAAAATAGATTATAGAAAAAATGAAAGTTATGCTGTAACCACAGAGTAAGAGGTTAATTTACAATTACAACTGCTGTAAAAGAAAATTGGAAGTTACTTCTTTATATTTTCTTCTTTTTTCCTGTGCTTTTGGCTCTGTCTTTTCTTTCTTTCTTTCTTTCTTTCTTTACTTCTTTCTTTTCTTTATTCTAAATATTAGTTTCTGTTAATTTTTATCTTTCTTGTTTAAAATCCTAATAAAGTTATTTAAAAAAAAAAGAAATTAGAAGGAACATTTTTGATGACTCTTCCATAAGGATCCTCTATCCAACCAGAGGCCTTCTTAGCACAAGGAGATCCACAGTGGCTTTGATCCTAAAGGTCAGACTAAGATCAGCACCAAGCTTGCAATCAACTTGATGTGTGTAATATTTCAGTTATGCTTCACATGGTGCATTCCTTAAACTGGCAACCCTTTGAAAACATAGTGGCTGCCTGCAAACCATTATAACAAACTTGTCTGCCTCGTTTAAAGTAAGTCACTTAGGAGACCAGGCTGGAACAAGCCAAGGGCCTCTCTTTGCCACAGCAGGCTGCTCCTCCCTTCAAGAAAGGAGGATTCAGTTTCACTCCAGCACAAGAGAAAGGCAGAGGAATGGCGACCACAGCCGTATTTTTATTCACCAACTGGTGAAACACATAATGGTGCAGGAACCACAATTTCCCTCTCGGAAGCTTTTCCTTCCTAATGAACTCAGACTCTCCAGCTCTAAAAAAGCATCTTGGTCATCATCTGGACAAACTCCCCCTTCCCGTCCATAGCGGGTAGTGGCAGGCTCCCTTCCAGCCACACCTGCTGGTGCTGCCGCTGCAGCCACCACTGCTGCCACGGCCCGCCTCCCGCGCCCCTTTGCCTCCAGTCACCTCTGCCGTGGGTCTTGGCCTCAATGATCTCGCTGATGCGGCCAGCTCCCACGCTGTTCTTGGCAGCCAGCTTCACCTTGTACCAGGTCCCACATTTCAGGCTCCCCAGCTTGAAGGAACGCTCTGTGGAAGCAATTAACACGTCCTTCCACTCCTCACTATTATCCACTGAGTACTGGAGCACAAAGCCTGCAGGGGTGCAGCAAAGGCATCTGTGGGCGTGTGGCCAGTAGGAGAAGAGGAGTCTGCCCAGCAGGTACCATGGGGGAGCCTCTGCGATCTCATCCCACAGTTAATGCAAGCAGCAATGTTCACAGCCCAGGTCTGAGTCTCCCCCACCCCCTGCCCCCTGCCCCAGGAGCTCCAGGACAACCCGGTGTCTCCGCCAAAGAAAGAAATGGCAAACCTTCTGTTGGGTGCCCATTCTCCTACAACAGCCATCTCCCATTTGGCCAAAGGTAAATTCAGAGCTTGATAAGCAAAGCTAATCAGAATAACAAAATGCCTCATCAAACAAGAAGGTGCAACGCTGCCTCAGGACCCATGTGCGCATGCTATGAAGGAAGGGTGTGAGCTCCTGCACATGTGTGCTTGTGCCAGACAGAGAGGGAGAGATTCATTCAGGCATTTGGGGATCTGACCCCACCTATTCACCCCACGAAGCCCCAGCCTTGAAGGAGAAAACAAGACTCGCAGGCGCCGTGCAGCTGTGCTCCCCCGTCCCCATCTCCTCCTCCTCCTCCTCTGGTCACACACCTCCCTCCACTGCCCCTCACTAAGCAGTGAAGCAGTGGAGACAGGAGGTTCCACACCCATCCGTTGCACTGCAACACTGCTGGCTGTATCTGGCTGTTTTCAATTAAAAAGAAACACATCAAGCCACCCGAGCAAATGCTGCTAGCTAGGGAGACTGCCTTGTAATTATCTCCATGTGTTTAATTAATTGCAGTGTGAAGACTCCATTCCCTCCTTGTTCTGGGACCGCCGTTGTCTCCCTGAGGGCACTTGAAGGGGGTGAACAAGGCATCGGCACTCAGCTTCACTCAAGGAGTCCGACAGGGAAAGGCATGCCAAAGCCTCCACACAGATTCCCGGGAGATCTTGCCCCGGCTACTCCCTTTCAACCCTACCGACCTCGAGGGTCTGTTGTGGAATTAAAATGGAGGATCAGATCTTCCTCCCCCTCATCCCTAAACAAGCTGGTCAGGGAGGTACAACAAGGAACATGAGCCCAAGTACGAGGGAACAGCCTGCCCTTCTCCGACTGCCTTAAATGGGCCACGCTCAGAGCTGTTCGAGCTCCTCCCATCCACCTGTTCTCTCTCTCTCTCTCTCATGCACACACACATGGCCTCAAATGAAGCTCTGAGAAGTCTTTCACAGAGCCAAGGAACCATCTGGTGCTCCTCAAAAGAATGCCTGCACCCAATGCCAGCCTCCCTTGTAAATCTTTGGCTGCAGCAACATCAGGGAGCTGCACCCAGAGGATTAACAGCACAATCTCACAGAAGGTCCAAGACCAGAGAAGGAATGCCTAGTCCTTCAGAAATGGGGGAGAGAGTTGGGGAGACATTCAGGGACATCTACCCACCAAGCGCAGCATCCCTCCCCTTCAACTTGCCTCGGATGGAGCTGCCACCATTGTCACCGGGGATCCAGGCCAAGGTGATAGATGAAGCCGAAGTCTTGGACACCATCAGCCGGGGCTGGTCTGGCGGGACTGAAAAGACAGGCCATTTGGGTCAGCTTCCTTCTCACCCAGCTCCTCCTCATTCAGCTCTAGGAGCTTCCAAAGCTGGGCACTCCAGGGGCAGGGAAGGGAGGAAGTCAATTTAACCAGTCATTTGGGCTACAAGCTGTCCAGGTTTCCTGTTCAAAAGACAAAGCCAAGGATGGGAAAGAGCTCACCTTGCACCAGCAAGTTGACAATGATAGTGTCAAATCCCCAGGTGTTCGTTGCAGTGCAAGTGTAATAGCCAGAGTCCTCTGCTTTCACGGAGCGCAGAATCAGGGTGCCATTGGGCTGAATCTGGCGATGACCATCCAAAATTACTGGAATAGCTGAATCATCACTGCAAGAGAAGACACAATTGTGAAAAAGACAGAGGCTGGCCAGAGATCTCCCAGTGACCACCCCCTTGGTAAAACTATACCTGTCCTTAGTCCATTTCACAGCTGGGAGAGGCTCCCCCACTGAACTGCATGGCAGTCGCACGTCTTTCATCCATGGAGTGGTGACTGTGCCACCAAATGAGATGATCTTGGCTGGAGCTGGAAAAGGAACCGGGGGGAGGGGTGGCATTGTGGAAGGTGTGTCCGCTTGGCCCACGGCAGCCCACTGCCCAACTCTGAGAGAGCCCCCCATTCCTCTGCCAAACCTTTTCCAGCAGGCTCAATGGTGACTTTCTCACTCAGGTTGCCGCGCCCTGCTGATGTGACAGCCGCAACCCAGAGCAGGTACTGCTGCCCACGGTTCAGGTGTGCAATGCGATAGAACAGCTGCTCTGGGCTTGTTTCATACTCGCTGGGAGCCTGAAGAACAGAAGCAGAGCAGCCCTGCAGCTGGATCAGGTGTGAGGCTGGTTTCCTGCCTGCCCAATGGAGGCTGCTCAGAAGCCCATGCACCACAGCAGCTGCCACTCAGAGGCCCCTGATCCTGGAGGCAGGTCAGTCACCCAGCAACCACAGCGAGCCACTGCCAGTTCGCCCATCCCAGCTTCAGGGCTGCAGTTGATGGGCAGCACCACTCCTTTTGTTGTCTGTCCGAAAGCTCCCCCACACCTCCCACTTCCCTGAAACTCCACTGGTTTCCAGTCTCAGGAGAGAGCTTTTCCCCAACCTTTTTTCTAAAGTACTGCAAGATCTCTTACATTTGTGCAGATACATTATTCTTCCTACAACAAACCACATTTATTATTCACTCTCCATTTCTTCAAGCCAGGCAGATATTCTTGGAGTTCTTCACTGCCTATTATTGTTTTAAGCAAAAAAAAAAAAAGTGGCTACCTCACTTTTCACCTCTAACTTGGGCTCTTTTATGAATGGGTTAAATAGCCCCAACCGCTGCTGTTTTCAAGAAGCTAGAGTCTTAAAGGGGGAAATGCCTGAGGCCGCAGCTCTGATGCTGGGCAAGGAGGCATCACCCTGTCTGCTGGACCATCAGAGCCCAAGGCTTACATTATGGGCTGGGAGCTTGATGAGAGGGTGTCTATTTATGTGTTTGCTACCCTATTACACTCACAGCATGCTCTGCTTCTCACCCCTGTAAGATGGATCTGGAGCAGGCAGAAAATTCCCACACAAGAGAGGGTTCAGGCTGCTGTGACTTGCGCTGATTGCTGGCTTGACAGAGCATCCAAGTGGCCTGGCTGGACCACTTTTAAACTGTGGCCCAAGGCAGAACCACATGGAGCCAGGCAGGCAGGTAGGCCAAACCCCTCAAGTCCTCAGCATCTGGGCCTCTCCCTTGGGTCAGGAGAGAGAGAGATTCTTCCAGGCAAGCTTGACTCCCCCCTCCCCTCCCAGACCACTCAGGTGCAACCAGCCACTTCCAGACGGAAGACTCAAGGCTGCAAAGATTTCCCAGAACTGCCACCAGTGGGCACATGCAGCTGCCATGGAAGCTCCATCCAGGCCAATGCCAAGCCTGACTGGCAGACAAATGCCTCACCTCTGTGGTTTTGGCTTGGCATACTTAGAACATGGATTGGTAGACCCACAGGCAGTACACTTACATCTAACCAGTGTTTAAGTATGCAAGCATAAATATTACATTGCATACATAATTTTAAGCCAAATGACAGCCTTGACTAGATGCCAAGGAAACAATATCAGATCTCAGCAGCTTCACCAGTTGCTTTGATGAAAAGAGTACGTTGCCCTGGAAACGAAGGGCTCAGATGTTAAAATGAACCGCAGAAAGAGATTTTGATAAGCAAATCCTGTCCCTGCCCTCCTTCCCAACCTAACAGACCCCGAATTTTCCCAGGAAGCTCTGGGGGGTCAACTAAGACCTCCAGTGGGCTGAATCCATTTAAGTGTTGCTGCTGCTGCTGGTGCAACTAAGACAGACAGAACAAAGGAGTCCATGTTCTGCATGGACCAGAAGTTACCCTCACAGCAGCAACAAGCCAAAGGAGCAGCAGCCTGTTCTGTAGAAAATGCTTCTATTGTATTTTATTCATTTATTACAAGACGGCTCAGTCTCCTAAAAACAATGAAATGATGAAATGTAAGAATTGTAAAATCATCATATCTCAGCCGTCATACTGTAATAAATCAAGTTTGAAACCAGGCATTCCTGGACAGCAGCCTTGAAGTCTCTACAAGAGAAGACCATCTTCACAGCCCTTCTAGGGGTCATTAGGGAGCATCCTAACCTCAGATGGAAAGCTGTTTCAGAGTGAAGCTGTTGCAACTCAAAGGCCTAGCCCTCTCACCTAATGCTCTGGAACTACATCCCTAACATCTGTGGTGGGGTGGGGGGCTGCAGCATGCCCTCTTGGCCTGCCAGCACTGGTAGATTCTACTTGGAGCAGGCAGTCTTGAATGCAACCTGGACCTGAGCCATGAAGGGCTTTGCAGGTAATCACAGCACCCTGAATTGGCCCAGAGACAAAGTGACAACTGGGACAGCTTTCACAACATAATAATAACTAATCTCCCCTGTTAGTATGTAGGCAGCTTAGTATGTCTGTTGCATCAGCTGTAGCTTCTGAATTATCTTCAAGTTAGCCTTCATGCTGAAGCAATTACAGTAGTCCAAATGCCAGATGATAATGGCATGAGTCACTGTCAACAAAGCCCTCTGCTCCAAAAAAGGCCACAACTAGCACCTCAGCTGAAGCTGGGCCAAGTCTCTCCTGGCCACAGTCTCCATCTGCTAATTCAGGAGTGGCAGATCTAAGAGAAATCTCAGACTGTGCACTTGCTCCTTCAAGGGGGATGCAACTCTGTTTAGAGCAAGAGATGGAACCTAGAGCCAGAGAACTCCATCTTTCTGCAATCTGTTTCACCCCACAGAGCCTCCAGGCATGGGGTCAGGATGCCACTGCATCTCCTGCTCAGCTGGAGAGTGGAAATGGGTAGCTGATGAGACCTCACCATGAACCAACAGATGATTTCCCCCACAAGTTGCATATAGGTGTTAAAAAAATGGATGAGAGGCTCTCCATGTTGGGATGGCTCCTTCCCACCACCCAAATTAATCAGCTCAGGAAAGAGCAGAGGCACTGCCAAAGAGTATCACTAATTTCCAGAAAGATATCATGACAAATGGTATTGATGCTGCTGAGAAATACAGAATGACCACCCTTCCTCCTGGTCCCTCCACAGGTCATCCACAAAAGTAACCAATGTAATTTCTGTCCCATGTTCAGGCCTGAGCACAATCTAGACAATCCTCTTCATCCCAGGGCCCCACCACCTTCTCTACAATCTCCCCAAAGAATGGAAAGCTTTAGATGGAAACAGATGTTCAGATTGGCCATACCATTCCCTCTTTCAAAGAGGCATTTGCATTTCTCTAATCCAGCTCTCATATCCTCCCTGGCAACTCTGAAAAGCCAGGTGGGACAAGGAGCAGCCTACACATGGCAGAGCTCAACCCACAGAAAACTCTGTCAACCTCCTTGGAGTTCATAGCTCAAATGAAGAACCCCACACAATTTTGCAAGGCACTGACCTTTGCATCTCATTGGACTTTGCGCAGCTGTCATCAAACTCCAAGCAATACAAGTGATTTCATCTGCAAAGTGACTAGCCAAAAAAGTCACGGTGGCTTGAAAGTACTTCTTCTGACCCAACACAGCTGGGATAACCTTAACCAATTCCACTGGTGCATTAAGAGCATGGAAATAGCCATGCTTCAGTTAAACTTGTGGTCAAACTGCCTTCCAAATCATTGGGAGATCCCAAAGCATGCTTGAAAATCAGTAAGATCCATAAAGGTCTAAGGCAGACCATCCTAACTGATCCCACCCCCTGTAGCTGCCAAAATAGGAAGCGTGCATAAGCAGCCCAGGCAAACAGGGAACTATCATCCTACAGTGAAGGGAAGCACCTTTCCCTCCCCAAAGGCCTTCCTGCAGATCAGCACCCCTGCTGCAGCCCGTTCTGTGACAGAGAGCTCAGAGTGAAAACTGCCCAGTCTCTAATGTGGCCTCTGACTCCGGCTCTCTAGCAAAAGCCTGGGCCATCTTAGGAACCCTGAAATGGCCATCTCTGGATGGCCTGCCCTGGAGGTGACAATCTGACCTCTATCTGTGACTGGCCAGGCAAAGCAGTTGGAGCTAGAAGGATACTCTTTTAGGGTACCCTCACCTCGCCAGCCCTCCTGCTCAGACTGAGCCAAGGGGATGGACTTTCTCCATCATGGCAGCAGAGAAGCAAATTTGGGGAACTGCCTGCTGCAGAAGGTGAAGTAAGTGCTTGATGCCTCCCCACCAATTGGCAAAGGAATATTTTGAGTGGATTGTTCTGATAAAGTACATTTTAACTCATGAATGCTGTTTATCTTTGACTTTTACTGGTGTGTTTTTAAATGTTTTATGTTTTAAATATAGATTTGTGCATTATTGGAGTTAGCCACAAGACAGGATTTAAGATGAATTAGCAAATTAATGATGGCCATTTAACTCAACAAGATAAATTGGTCAGCCTGTAAGTTATGGGATGTGGTGAAAGAGAAAGCGTGGTGGTAGAGGGTGGGGGGGAGAGAAAGGAAAAACACTATGGGACAGAGGTCTGCCCCACTATAATATTTTTCTTTCTCACCTCATCCTGGTTTCCAGAATTGACTGAGATGGTCCACCAAACTCAGGGCTGCTTCTGGCAGCTCCTGACTGTGACCCGGGGCTGAGGATTCCTGGAGCAAAGCTGTCTGAGGCCACTCCTTCTGAGCAGATCCTTTCTTCAGGAGACGGACAGTGCTTTGCAACCGCCTAGCTAGGCAGCTAAGGCATATGTGTCCCCACTCCCCCAACAGTCCCATCACAGCTGCTCACCGGCTGGCCAGAGCCTGGGCTGGAGCAGAAAATGGTGTACTTCCGGATAACCCCATTGGGTTTCGAGGGTGGCAGCCAGGACACCACAACACTGCTGGCAGAGGAAGGCACTGCTTTGATCCCAGCAGGAGGACCAGGAACTGGAGGAGGAAACAAGCAAAGAAGGGGCATGATTCTCAAGGCACATGATTCCTTGCCTCCTTCCAACCTGGGGTGCTCTACGTGGGCTGCAGGGCAGCCACACCAACACAGGAGGGAGGGAGGAACCACAACTACTTCCACTGCCCTGCCCGGGGAGGGCAGGGGGCTGGGGGAGCAGTGCTTTGCTTTTGCCCCAGTTGTGCCAGCCACCAAAGATCTCATTGGCAAGACCACTGATCTCTCCTTTTAGAACAGCTGCTGCCACTAGAGGGAATACCTGGGCAGGCTGCTCCCAGCCCATCCAGACAATGAGGGTCTTGAGCAGATTCTTGACAGACTGAGGCAAGCAGAGCAAAGGTTTAAGAAAACAGAGCTCCCGCAGAGAGCTCCTGTGCCACGTCTGGAAGGCTGCTGGAAGGGATCAGCAGAAAGCTGGCCAGCCAACGCCTGGGGATGCTGCCATCGCTGCATTCCCTCAGCTGAGGGCCATTACTGAAGGAGCCACACACCATGGAACAGCACCGCCAGCCAGGTAAGGAGCTTTGAAGCGGGGCAGAGGCTAGCCTTGCAGAGACACACGGAAAGGCCTTCCTCTTCCCCAGATCCTCCTCTCTGTGCACCCAACCCACAGTCAAAGTCCCCCACCCAGCCAGGGCCAGGCAAGCAGGCAAGGGAGGGACTTAGCCAGGGGATGGGGGGATCCCAGGACACGGTCCCAGCCAGGGCAGGAAGAGCTGCTGCTTGAAAAAGGGGGGTCCAGGCGCCTGCTGTAGGAAGCGGATCCTTCCTGCCGTCAGCAGTGCCTTTCAGAGGGTGACCAGTACTTCTCCTCGCTGCAGTCGCTTCTGCCAAAGAACAGGGCAGACCCACAGGCCTCCCCACCTCTGGGGGTGGCCCCCACACTCATTTGCCCCATGGCCTGGGAGCCACCCTCCCGTTCCACAGGACCCTCTGCAGACCTTGGGCAGCTGAGCCAGAACCTGCCAGTCCTTTGGACAGCCCCTGAAGGGAGACGCCAAGGTCTATCCAGGCAGATCCGGAAAGACCCACCCAGGCTGCGATGGCCATGTGGGGTGGGAGTTCGTTTCTGGACCAGCCTCTGCCCTTGCCTCAGCTACTTCTTTGCAGCCCTCAAAGCCTCCCAGACCGCGACAGGCATTTTGAGGTGGGAAGCAAAGGAGGACTAGCTCAAGCCCTAAAACTGGCATTTGTTTGTTGGACTGATACCACGCCTTTCCTTCAGGACCTCAAGGAGGCATTCCTAGTGCACCATCTCCCATTTTTCTGCACAACAGCAATCTTGAGGGGTGGAGAATAACTGGTCCAGTCACACAGAGAGCTCTAGGGCTAAGGGTGGACTTCACCTGGGTTTCCCCAGTGCCAGTCCAACCCTTTTGCCACTAAGCACCCAGCCCACCATTCAAATAATGTTATGGCTTGAAGGAAACCCCAGTTCCTCCTGGCTATGCTTCACCACCCTCTACATTTCCCCTCTCCTGAAGTGGGGGGCTGGAGCACAGCCCAGATCAAGCGTCCCTTTCCTGACCTAGGTGGGCCAAAAGACAGGAGACCTGCAGGTCCCTGCCAGGCAGCACACGGATACAACTGAGCCCTTGGCTGGCCAAACCCAGCAGGGCATAGGAAGAGCACCTTGCTCAACCTTCCCATGCTTGCAAGGGGGCCTGTGATATGTCTCACACTCATGTTGGTGCAAATGGAAGGAGGTCTCTTCAACCTGGGAAAGTCCACATCAGGAAAGGAAGGTGCCATATGCTCAAGAGAAGACCCTCTTCAGGACCTGACATGCTCCCTCAATGGGTTGCTCTCCCCTTAAAATTGCTCCTTATGGATTCTGTTTCCCTTCTACCCTGCAGGCCTCTGGCCTGCCTCCTTCCAAGCATTGCGACCACTTGACTTCTCTAGAGTCCCCAGCACCTGGCAGCCCTTGACTCTCTCCTGCTCTCCAAAAGACATGCCATCTTCTCCCATGAGAGAGATCAGAGGTCCACGCCCAGTGTCACAGCAGGAACAGTCCCCACCCACTCCAGAGGGTCAGGCTGCCCCTGAGATGTAGCAGAAGAGGCCACATAACTGAGATAAGTGGGGTGGAAAGCTCTGTTCCCCCATTTCAAGAGTGAGGGAGAAAAAAAGGAAGAGTGAAGCCCTGAGCCCCCAGGAGAGGGCTCCATGGAGCCATAGCGAGGCAGAATCACCCACAGCCCCAAAGATGGCAGCCATCTCCCATACAGACCTTGTGGGAATGCTCTATGCAGGTCAAGGAACAGATGCCCGCCCGACCCAGGTACCATACAGCTCGGCCGCAAGCACTCACTGTCTTCCTTGGTCTGGATGTGGAGGACATTGCTACGGACACCGTCACCCGCCTGGGTGTAGGCCAGGACCTGCACGCTGTAGTTGGTGAACTTCTCCATGCCACGCAGCTCTGCTCGCTCCCGAGTGGTGGTGACATTCTGCATCTCCCCCCACTCTGTACAGGAAGCAAGAACACCCGTGCAGGAGAGAGGCAGGCCCCCGCTGCCCTCCACAGCCTCCCGACTCAGCCAGCTGCTTCTCAGTCGTCTCAGCGAACCTCCAGTACAGATGGGGGAGAAGCCGCCCCAAGTCCACAAACGGGCCAAGCGCAGCTCTCCCCAGAGCCACTTCTCACCACTCGGCACACGGGCAAAGCTGGGACACAGAACAGCTATTTCCTGCAACCAACATTCTCATGGAGGTGTTGCCCCACCATCTTCAGCTTGCTCTTCCCCGCAAAAGGACACAAGGCTCAGAGCCTTACAGGAGGTCTTCAGAGCCCAAAACAGCCAAGGAAGCCTTTCCAGGGCCAGCCACATTCTCTGGAAGGAAGCGCCACTTGCTCGCTCGCTCACACAGACACAGGGCTGTTGCTGCTGCTGCTGCTGCTGCCACTGCCTAAAAGGTCCACCTAATAATCCAGCCTGTTCTTAGCCATGCCCAGAGAATTCCCCAAAGCGGCAAGTTTGCATCGCATTTTGGAGACCAAAGAAAGAAGAAGCTGTTCTCTACCTGGTTTTGGTCATGGCCCCCTTCTGAGCCTCATTTACCTCTGTGACTCCCCCACCCCCACAGTCAGTGTTCACTAGAAAAAAAAAGGTACTTTACCATCTGCACTGTTTATTACTCTAAACTGTATCATATATTGTAAACTGTAGTGAATTTCAGTATTTATGCTGCTGAAATTAGCAGAGAATGAGATGTGAGGATGGTGGCCCCCCTAGAAACATGGCATGGCCCAGGGGGCCATATGGCCCATGTTGAGAACTGCCAGCTTAGACACCCCCAGGACCTTCTGAGCAGTGACCCTGACTGACTTGCAACAAGCCCAGCTGGGGGAGCCTTCCAGGGCTCAGATAGGGAGCCTGC
This sequence comes from Candoia aspera, assembly GCF_035149785.1. Taxonomy (NCBI): domain Eukaryota; kingdom Metazoa; phylum Chordata; class Lepidosauria; order Squamata; family Candoiidae; genus Candoia; species Candoia aspera. The sequence goes on from NC_086161.1 coordinate 97,461, forward strand.
TCTCCCTTCCATGGCCAAGTGGCTGCTTCGGTTATTTGTTTGCCATGAGCGGGAGATGGGTTCAAGGAGCATCACAGTCTGCGGAGTGACCACAGGCACTCCTGAGAAGGTGCACTGTGGCCACATTATGCTGAATGCAGCAATAGCCCGCTACTGAGACGCAGACGGAACAAGGCAAACAGTTGCCAAAAGTTCCCAAAACAGAGTGGAGTTGAATCCCTTTATCTTGCAGTGACCTGAGAGGCACTGAGTAACAGGCAGCACCAGCCTGGCCTCCAGTATCCAGTGGGAGGATAGGAAGAATGACATTTCTGACGTGAGCCGTCTGAAAGTCTGATGTGTTAGAGGAGATAAAACAGCCTTCTGCCATCTAGATATAATGCTACAATAAATTCAAATAATGAAAATGAAATAAATGAGGCACTGAGCACATAGCTCCCAACTCACCACCATCCATGTAGAGGGACCAGAAGATGACCCGGTAACCCTTCAGGATGCCATTGAGGGTGCTCCGTGGGGGTTCTGACCATGAGATGACAGCCACATCGGAAGTGATGGACAAGGCCCTCACATTTTCAGGGGGCTGGCTGGGCACTGAACAGGGAAACACATTAAAAGGGGATACCACTGGTCCCCACAGCACCCTGGCAGGTGTTCCAGTTGCTTACTTCAAACAGGTTGGCTGTCTAAAGCAGCAGATTCATTTGCCAGGTCAATCCATGCCTCCTGGAGTCCCAAGGGGCACATGCCAGGGGCGAGGTCTCTACAGTGGCACTTTCTGCCATACCCACAATGTTGTGCAGTTGCATGGAGAAGGAAAGAGTTAGCGAGTGATTGGGGTAGAGGTAATGAGATCTTGCTGCCCCCAAAGAGAGATCTCTAATTTTTATGAGCATTTAAATGATAATATATCATCCTAATGATCCACTCAGAAAAGGATGATTGTTTCAGTTTATTTAGGTATAAAGCTGAATGCATGGTGTAATTAGGGGCTGGGTGTTATAAACTAATAGAGTCCGTTTGAAGAAAATGAAGGTAATATAATTATGGGAAATAACACTATTGCTAAAACAGGGGCCCTTGAATACCCCAGGAGGAGTGCTAATCTAGCCAGGAAATGATCATGCTTTGACAGGCTAATGAGGGCCTTAATTAAGTATGAAAAACTGCTGAACAAACGAGGAAGAAACTTTTATTTTGTTTTCAAAATGGCTCCAACGCCAGCGCTGATCTCTCCCTCATGAAAACTTGTGGAAAATCCTCAGAGGAAGGAAGGGGGAGGCAGCAGCTGGCACAACAGGGCTCCACCTTGGCAGTGCCACAGGCTGTATTCCACAACAGGCTGGGGTGGAGGAGTTGCTCACAGCAAAAAGAGCTTGGAGATGGGGTGGCAGCTGCACGAGTGAGCCCTGGAAACCACTGAAGGTGACACAGTAGATTGCAAGTCAACCTCTCCAGCCCAAATCAGGGTGCCAAAGGAAGCATCCTTCAGGCACTCCCAAGAGCAGTGTGTCAGCAAGGCCCAGAATGCCCCTGTGGGGAAGGAGCAGCACAGGGCATCAACCATCATGAAAATCAGGCTGCCCTTGCACAACTAAGCCAGCCTATACAGGCCCCTTCACCTCCAGATGCCACACTGATACCGAGGAGGAGAGAACAGGCTGTTCCAGTCCAGGCACTTCATCCTGGGCTAACGGGAGGAAAGGCTCTCTCTCTCGCAAACAGTCTCACACCGCTTCACCTACTGTTGAGCACCACAAGATGGTGGCCACCATTTATTTCAGCTCCCACAGAGAAATTCTCACCTATTTGCAGGCACCTAGAACCCTAAAACACCCAGAACATCATAAAAAAAACACTACTTAAGAGTTGGGGAACCCGCCAGCTTCTCCCACCAAATCTTTCTGCCTTCTGATAAAGGAACAAATAAAATCCTCCTCTGTGTGGAAAGCAGAAGATGACGTTTTGCAAGACCTCCCCAGGAAACAAGAGAGAACTGTCAGAACGCCCCTCCCTCAGGCAGGCACCCATTTGCCAGAGGGCATCACAGATGGAAGTGGGCCATAAAGAGAGCCACCTACAGCAGAAATAGGCCTGCCTTTGGGAATATAACAGCAGCTCCAGATGCAGGGGGGCAATCTTGCATGAAAGCCTGGGTGAACCGAAATAAAACGCAACAGCAGCTGAATGGCTGAGAAATTTTGAGTCCTTACCATCCTCCAGCGTGGTGGCATTGATTTCACTGGATGAGGGGCCAGTGCCTGCCCGGTTGAAGGCCTGAACCACCACGCCATACTGGGCAAATTTCTTCAGGTTGTCGAGGGTGTACACTTCGCTGTCCCCTGTGGCCTTCATCTCCACAATGCTGTATTGCCCGCTGCTTCCTGGGCTGTTCTCCCGGTAGCCGATTTGGTAGCCTCGGATGACCCCATTCTGGAGTTCTTTCTTCGGAGCCTGCATGGTGGGGGGAGGAGGAGGAGGAGGAAAGAGGGTCCGACTGTGGCTGGCAGGTTCAGGGTGAGAGGAGGGGAAACACCTCTACCCAACCATCCAGATTCCCATCCCAGTGATGCCCAGGCTTGTTTGAGCGGCCCAGGAGTCTCCTGAGCCCCTGCGCAGCCTGGCTCCCTTGCGTGCATTCACATGCTCTGGATGACAGGATTCCAGCTGGTGATGCCAGCCCCAGTGTGGGAAAGGTGGGAGAGTTGTTCTTCCTGTTAGTGCAGATCCAAGAAGGGGGGCAACAGAAAAAAAGGGCAAATGAAAGCCCTCCTCGGCACTCAGCCAGCACCTTCAGAAAGAAGGACTCTAAAAGGAGGAGGAGGAGGGTCTTTAGTGCCAAGCCTCTGCCAAACAGGCCATTTGGTTTTAGAATGAGCCAAGAGTATGAGCCAAGATAGACATTTTGGGCATCAGTGAATTGGAATGGACTGGAATGGGCCACTTCATATCAAATGACCACCAGATCTACTACTGTGGACAAGAGGACCAGAGAAGAAATGGAGTAGCCTTCATAATTAATAGTCAAGTGGCTAAAGCAGTGCTTGGATACAATCCAAAAAACAACAAAATGATCTCAATTCGAATTCAGGGCAAGCCATCTAACATCACAGTGATCCAAATATACGCCCCAACCACAGATGCTGAAGAAGCTGAAGTAGAGCAGTTCTATGAGGATCTGCAGCACCTACTGGACAACACGCCTAAAAGAGATGTTATTTCCATCACAGGAGACTGGAATGCTAAGGTGGGCAGTCAAATGACACTTGGAATTACAGGTAAGCATGGCCTGGGAGAACAAAACAAAGCAGGACATAGGCTGATAGAATTTGGCCAAGACAACTCACTCTGCATAACAAACACTCTCTTCCAACAACCTAAGAGGCAGCTTTATACATGGACTCCACCAGATAGACAACACCAAAATCAGATTGACTACATCCTTTGCAGCCAAAGGTGGCGGACATCCATAGTCGGTAAAAACAAGACCTGGAGCTGACTGTAGTTCAGATCACCAACTTCTTATTGCACAATTTAGGATCAGACTAAAGAGATTAGGGAAGACCCACAGATCAGCTAGATATGAGCTCACTAATATTCCTAAGGAATATGCAGTGGAGGTAAAGAATAGATTTAAGGGACTGGACTTAATAGATAGGGTCCCGGAAGAACTATGGACAGAAGTTTGCATCATTGTTCAGGAGGTGGCAACAAAATACATCCCAAAGAAAGAAAACCAAGAAGGCAAAATGGCTATCTGCTGAGACACTAGAAGTAGCCCAAGAAAGAAGGAAAGCAAAAGGCAACAACGATAGGGGGAGATATCCCCAATTAAATGCAAAATTCCAGAGGTTAGCCAGAAGAGACAAGGAATTATTTAAACAAGCAATGCACAGAAGTGGAAGAAGACAATAGAATAGAACAATAGAATAGAAGGTGAAATAAGAGACCTCTTCCAGAAAATTAGAAACATCGGAGGTAAATTCCAGGCAAAAATGGGTATGATCAAAAACAAAGATGGCAAGGACCTAACAGAAGAAGAAGAGATCAAGAAAAGGTGGCAAGAATATACGGAAGACCTGTATAGGAAGGATAACAATATCGGGGATAGCTTTGACGGTGTGGTCAGTGAGCTAGAGCCAGACATCCTAAAGAGTGAGGTTGAATGGGCCTTGAGAAGCATTGCTAATAACAAGGCAGCAGGAGACGATGGTATCCCAGCTGAACTGTTCAAAATCCTGCAAGATGATGCTGTCAAGGTAATACATGCTATATGCCAGGAAATTTGGAAAACGCAAGAATGGCCATCAGATTGGAAAAAATCAACTTACCAAAAAAGGGAAACACTACAGAATGTTCATCGAACAGTGGCAATTATTTCACATGCCAGTAAGGTAATGCTCAAGATCCTGCAAGGTAGAATTCAGCAATTCATGGAGCAAGAATTGCCAGATGTACAAGCTGCGTTTAGAAAAGGCAGAGGAACTAGGGACCAAATTGCCAATATCCACTGGATAATGGAAAAAGCCAGGGAGTTTCAGAAAAACATCTATTTCTGTTTTATTCACTATTCTAAAGCCTTTGACTGTGTGGACCATAACAAATTGTGGCAAGTTCTTAGCGGTATGGGGATACCAAGTCATCTTGTCTGCCTCCTGAGGAATCTGTATAGCAACCAAGTAGCAACAGTAAGAACAGACCACAGAACAACGGACTGGTTTAAGATTGGGAAAGGAGTATGGCAGGGCTGTATACTCTCACCCTACCTATTCAACTTGTATGCAGAACACATCATGCGACATGCTGGGCTTGAAGAATCCAAGGCTGGAGTTAAAATCGCTGGAAGAAACATTAACAATCTCAGATATGCAGATGATACCACTTAGAAGGCTGAAAGCGAAAAGGAACTGAGGAGCCTTATGATGAAGATGAAAGAAGAAAGTGCAAAAGCTGGCTTGCAGCTAAACCTCAAAAAAACCAAGATTATGGCAACCAGCTTGATTGATAACTGGCAAATAGAGGGAGAAAACGTAGAGGCAGTGACAGACTTCGTATTTCTAGGCGCAAAGATTACTGCAGATGCTGACTGCAGTCAGGAAATCAGAAGACATTTAATCCTTGGGAGAAGAGCAATGACAAATCTCGACAAAACAGTTAAGAGCAGAGACATCACGCTGACAACAAAGGTCCGCATAGTTAAAGCAATGGTGTTCCCCGTAGTAACATATGGCTGCGAGAGCTGGACCATAAGGAAGGCTGAGAGAAGGAAGATCGATGCTTTTGAACTGTGGTGTTGGAGGAAAATTCTGAGGGTGCCTTGGACTGCAAGAAGATCCAACCAGTCCATCCTCCAGGAAATAAAGCCAGACTGCTCACTTGAGGGAATGATATTAAAGGCAAAACTGAAATACTTTGGCCACATAATGAGAAGACAGGACACCCTGGAGAAGATGCTGATGCTAGGGAGAGTGGAAGGCAAAAGGAAGAGGGGCCAACCAAGGGCAAGATGGATAGATGATATTCTAGAGGTGACGGATTCATCCTTGGGGGAGCTGTGGGTGGTGACGACCGACAGGAAGCTCTGGGGCTGATCCATGAAGTCATGAAGAGTTGGAAGTGACTAAACAAATAAACAACAACATGAGCCAAGAGCACTGCTGTTTTTACACTCCTCTTGAGGCAGGAGCACTGGGGCCCCAAGCTCATTGCAGGCCAAGAGTTGAGCCCCTGCCTCATCTGTTTCACCTAGTCCCTCAATTGAAGATTCAAGGGAGGAACCAGGACTTTCTGCAAACAAAGCTCTCTCCTCAGCATGGCTTTATTTTTTTGCTATTTTATTTATCTATTTATGTTTAAAATAACCATCCAGAGTCACTGGGAGTCGGGTGCTGGGTCGGGTGGCATATAAATTATCATCATCATCATCATCATCATCATCATCATCATCATCATCATCACCTATATATATCTGCCCATCTGCCCCCCAGGGACTCTAAGCAGCTCACAACAAAACCATAAAAAGAATAAAGGGACAGTATTACTGAGAAAAGACAATACTGCAACACAGCCCAGGGCCTGAGAAACTATCTTCCAACCCAAGTCCCATACACACCAGTCTCAGTGAACAAACTGGCCCCAATGCCTGTGAGAAAGGACAGATCTCAAGGCTTTCCAGAAGGCTAACAGGTTGGGGCCAGGTTGTTAATATAATATAGGGACCTGGACCGTGCCCACCCTGCCAAATCGGGACAAACCCAGACATTCCCACAAATAACCTGGCCGTGGAGTATCTTGGCCTTCCTAGGTAACCACCGGAACCTTAAATTGCTCCTGGAAGCCTACTTTTAGTCAGTGCAGCCCCCAAAGCAATGGTGTGACATGGGCATACTGTGGTATACCTCACGGCTGCATTCTGGACCAGCTGCAGCTTCCAAATGCCCTTCAAGAGCAGCCCTTATAGGATGCACTGCAGTAGTCCAGATGGGAGGTGACTAAGGCAGGAGTGACCATAAGCAGATCCTCCCATTGCAGGAAAGGCCACTCGTGGACAAGGTGGATTTGTGCAAATGCCTTCCTGGCCCCGGCTGCCACATGCTCCTCAAGCGGGGGCTGTGAGACCTGAAGGACTACCAAACTGCACACCAACTCTGGGGGTGCTACACCATTCAGCATCAAAGATGGTAAATCATCAAAACTTGGGAGGGGGTGCTAAAACTACAGCATCTCAGTCTCGTGAAGGTTGAGTGAAAACCTATTCTTCCCCAGGACTCTGACAGCAATTGATTGTTATTACATGCTTTAACCTTCTGTAAGCTGCCCAGAGTCATTGGCAAGTGGGCAGCCTTAGAAAATGGGAAAATAAATAAATATTAGTGGAGTCCTTGGTGCTCACTGAGCCTTGTTTCCTTGCAGACATTTCATTGCCAGACTAGGCAACATCTTCAGTGCAAAAAGGGAGTGGGCCTTGCTCTCAGTTTATATACTGTCGTTAGGGTTATAACTATGGTACATAAACAGAGAGCAAGTATATATAAACAATATATAAGCAAGTATATATAAAAAAGTATAGAAACAGAGAGCAAGGCCCACTCCCTTTTCACACTGAAGATGTTGCCTAGTCTGGCAATGAAACGTCTGCAAGAAAACAACCAGGCTCAGAGAGCACCAAGGACTCCACAGTTCAACCCTGAGCTACAAATACTGTCTTCGATTGGTATAAATATTAGTTCCAGAGTCACTGGGAGCTGGATGACATATAAATTTAAATAATGATGATGATTAAATAAATAAAGCATGTGACCCATCCCTCCACAATGGCCCACCTATCCACATTTACATATTATTTCTATCACTGTGCAAGCCATCGTGGACACTCCAGGCTCTCTGGAGGCTGCACTCCCTCAGTCCATAGCCAGCAGGTTTAGTCACATAAAACCAGCAATCTGCTCAGCTGGACTGTGCCTAGTTCTCATTTGGTGATGGCTTGCATAGCAGGGGTGGTTCACACTGACCATCCCCAACTGCTTCTGGACAAAATCAGCAAGGTACAGGAAGTGATGGGGTGCTCCTGTTTCTCATTCTGAGGAGAAGCAAAAATCACTGGTTGTCTTTCAGTGTTTTAGAGTTAGCAGTTTGTTGGTAGAGGCAGGAAAGGCCTTGAAACACATTCAGTCCTCTGAACAACATCTCCATCCCCTGCTCCACCAGAGGACCACAAGCATTTAAGGCAAGATGGGCTCAAAAACAGAATCCTATTTCAGAATAGCATTTTTGGCACATATTTTAGATGTTCTATGGGCTGCATACAAGCAGTAATCAAACAGTCCTGATAATTCTGTGGTTGGCACCATTCAAGAGGATAACTAGCTGTGATTATCTTGCAAAGTAATTGTAGTTGATAGGAAACAGATCAGAACAGTTTTAAAATTAGGTAAGTCACACCAGTGTGTGAGGCACACAGATGGCACACACGTATACACACACACACACACACACACACACACACAAATATACCCAGCCCTGCCAGATTTAAAAATACAGATGGCTGGGTTGAAATCAGTCCTAACAAGATTTCTTTGAAGCATTAACAAATCAATAGAGCTGATTGCAAGTATATGCTTCAAAGCTGGAGTAGTCTCGTCTTGCCAAAACAGCCTTAAAATGGAGTGACTTGTATTTCAAGTGACCTTATTTTTGGTTAATCTGTTTCACACCGGAGTGGTTCCCGGAGAAGCAGCAAACAGTGCTGGAACCCTAGCTGTATCGACCAGCACTTCATTCTGATTCTAACCTGCCAATCCAGTTCTGGAAAGTACATCAGGGTCAACAGGATGCCACCCTTTGCCTGAGCCCACCGTGGCAAGCAGGCAACTCAGCCCTGACCTCCGGCTTCCCTGGTCTGATTCCATTCTCACCGCTGCCTAACGTAAGGCAGGTGCCCACCAACAGCTACCCAGGGAGTCTAGTGTGGGAACTGCACTCCAGAGGGGCTGGGAATCCCAGGGATTTGGAGACTTGGTTCAAATTCCAGTGAAGCCAGGAACCTTCGCCTAATCTCACTGTGATAGGAGATTTGGTATTTGGGTTTGGTTTTTACATCCCACAGATCAAGTCTACTTCTCGCAAATTGCTTGTTTCCAATTTGAATACATGGCATCAGGTGTTTTAACAAATCTGATTTGGAACATGATCTGTGGGGGTGGGAGACAAGCACCTCTTGGAACTGAGACTCCCAGGCTGAGTATAGCCAGTCGTAAGGATGCAGAGCAGTTCAGTGCCAGTGTGCCCTGCCCACATCACCCAGCCAGAGCTCGCAGCCTAATGGGCAGCTACAACAGCAGCAGCACTGAAACTGAGGCTATGCGGTGACGTACATGAACCTTGGCATGTTGCAAGCCAGAAGCAAAGGCTGGTGGGCCAAACCCTAGGAACCCCAGGGTCTTCCCCCTGCTGCCCTCTAGGCTGCATCACCCATTGTGTCCCTCTCTGCTTGCCCAGGTGTCAGAGGGCCAGAGCTCCAAAACAGGAGCAGGGACAGGGGCCAGCCCAGAGCTTTCCTTCTCATACCTGTCTCCTAGGGAAAGGACAAGAGCACCACATCAGCCACTGGACCATGCCTGTTACCAATCAAGGTGGTACTGTTATCCTTTGGGGGGGAGATGGGCGGTAATAAAATTTGACAGACAGACAGACAAATAAATAAATAAATAAATTTTGGTAGTTCAAATAAATAAGTGTCAACTGATCCCAGCCCTCATTCAAGCAAGAAACACACAAACTTGCCTTCCAGGTGACCTGGATGCTCTGGGATGTCATTGGCTGCAAGGTGACATCTAGCGGGGGGCCATCAGGAGCTGAAAGAGTAGAAGTCACATTGCAAGTTGCACAGACAGGTTCTCTCTTTGCTCCCAGTCCTTGAAAGGCAGAGAAAGGAAGTGCCCTGAATGTGATGTATTTCTGACTCCTTTGGCTTTGCATGCCTATGGCTCATGCCTTTTAAATGCCAGGAGAACGTAACCTAGTAGAATGGATTTAGGCATCTGTTCTACAAACTTCAGAGATGGCAGCAGTTGCTTTAGCTTGCCATGAAGGGGGTGGGATGGCGGAGAGAAGGACCAGTAGTGAAGGTAGCAAGCAACAGAGTTCCAAGACAACTGGAAAGCCTACTGAGTTCTTCAGCTCAGAAGGTGAACCTCACAGAGTGCTGGAGATGACATCTTATGCTAAAAATAATTATTCTATGGCACTTTGGAAGACAGACCTGTTTATTTTGACATGAGTCATTTCATCAAATGGATTCCACTCAACAGATGCTTTTATTGTACAATATACTGGCCAAGCTTTTAAAGTGACACAAGGCCCAGTTGTTTTTGAGGAACAAATTAACCCAGCTGGCTTCCAGCTTCCTGACACCCAGGAAAACAAGCTAATGGCTTTAGCCTCAAGGAACAAGGACTTCTGCAAACCTGACAGGTGTCCTGAAGAGGACATGTGCGCTCACACGCACACTATTGCAACAGAGCTTAAGCAGTCCCCCCAAAACCTGCCTATGGAGCCAAGGCTTTTAGGTGAGGGCCACAGACTCTTAGGCAGGAAAAGGGTGGGCACAGAAGACATGGGTCTTAGGCAACTGTGTGTTCCTCAGCCCTCATTACTTCCTCTTTCTCATGCTTTCCCCATCACCCTATTTGTTCCAAAAATTATCCTGTGGATGCAGTACAGCTGCAGCCCTGAGGCAAAGGGGCACCTGCTTCCTCTGTGCTGATGGTCAGATCCTTGCTCGGCTCGCTGCGGCCAATCTTGTTGAATGAAAACATGCGGATGCTGTACACGGAGGCCGGGTGAAGGTCCACAATGTTGGCCTGGTTGATGGTGGGAGAGATGTTCCGGGTAGACTGCTTAAAGTCCCAGGAATCTGGAAATAAAAAGAACGGCTTTGGGAATCTGTTGATCCAGAGTTCCAAGCAGAGCTGCATGTGCATGATATTTTGAAACCACAGATAATTGGAAGGGTGGGGAAGGGTGTCAAAAAGAGGCTTTATTTTTCAGCTTTCTGCTCACACCTCTAAAATTATATGCTCCTCAGAGGCTGCAGGCTAAGACAGAGAAACAAGTCAGTCAAAGAAGATGCAAAGAAAAAGTTACAATAATGTTGACCAAAGAGCTGAAGTCAGCCCTGGGGTGCCATTGATAGGCCACCAGTATTTCACCCCCAGATACATGACAGAGAAAGCTCAAGTGACAAGAAAAATGGTAGAACGGTGGTGTTTCTCTGGTCCAGCTGTGGATGCAGGATGATGACAAGTCCAGTGAAAACCATACATCCTCAATGAAAATTACCAGGGAGCCTCCCAGTTCAGGCTAAAGGGAGCATGGTCTGGACAGAACTCTGGCCAAAGCAAGGAAGAGGCTGAAATCCAGAAAAGAGCTTCCAAAACCAGTTTCACTTCCCAGCCAGTTTACACATCAAGCAACAAAAATGCCCTTGGAATATATAACACCCCTTTTTCAAAAGCCTCCTTCCTATTTACATTGGTCACTTCAGCTGGAAGTTTCCCCCTGCCCTGACACTAACAGAGCCCCTTTCCATGATTTGGTAGAAAACCAAAGCTTTAGTTGCACCTCTTTCCTAAAACATTTTTTACTGGCACTGCAGTATTGTTCAAGGCCAACCAAGACAACATTCCATTCAAGTTGAATTTCTCTCACTTTCTGGGTCTCAGTAGTAATAAATAACATGGTTTTTTTAAATGCACTAATCTTAAGCAAGGCACTTCCCAATTCCTGTTTGCACTCAGAACATCACAAATTATGCTCACCAGACTTGTTCTTGTACTCAATATCAAAGCCTGTGATGATGCTGTTGCCATCAAACCTCTGAGTCCACCGTAAGTTCATACTCCGGGCTTTTACCTCTCGGATCTCCAGTTCTGGAGGGTCTGGTGGCTCTGGGGGGGGGCGGGCAGAGGGACTGCAGTAAGGAACAGGAAATGCCACCCTCCCACACACAGCATACAAGCATACAGTGGCTTGCCAGACCACCAGCCTCCAACCCAGAAAATGCAACAGTTGGAAAATTAGCAAGAAGGGAAGAGGTGCCAAGAAGGACTTCCACGTTCTGCAGGTTTTCTTAAAAATGCAGGTAAAAATAAGTTAGCAAATTGGACAGTATATCAAGTAGTGAATAAACGATTCATGGGGGTGATTGGCCCCATGAAGCTGCCACGGTTAAGGTCTTCCCATCTTGAATTTTATATTTTACATTCTATGTTTTTACATTTTATATTTTGTATTTATATTTGTATTTTTATGTATTTATATTGAATTGTTTGTTGTGCCGCCCAGAGTCGTCATACACGAGATGGGTGGCAGAGATATTTAATAAATAAATAAATAAATAAATAAACTGAAAATGCATATCCAGCAAATTGTACAAAGCATAAAAGCTGAGAGGGAGAGATCATTTTGGAAGGACTATGGCACACTGGGTGGTAGATAAAGGATGACTGGGAGAATTGCTAAGCAGAACTCACAAGAGCATAGTGTCGTTAACTGAACTACATCTTCATGGGGGCAGAGTTCAACCAAGGAAATTTGTCCTGTCTGAGAAGTCCCTTGCTAGAATTTCTTGTACTCCCTAGTTGTAATGTAGACCCCATTCAGAAACAACAGGCCTCTGCAGAACGGAGGCACTTTGACTGAGGGGGAGAGCAGCAGCAGCTCACCATCTTCCAAAATCTGGGCACTGATTGTGGGGGTCAAGGAAGAGGCATCCCTCCATCCCCACTCTGCATTTGAATTCCATGAGGACACCTAGGCACAGATGGGGGCAGAGTTTAACATAAAAGACCTCAACAGTGAATCAGATGTCATAATTTAATTATTTTAAATCCATGTTCATGTCCTATGTTCCTCAGGAAATTGTCCACCAGAAATTAGATATTGGGCTGACTCCCTTAAGTTTCTGTTGCTAATAGCAGCTTTACTAAAATGTGGTCAACAAAGGCCTGCAGATGGTCTGCAACCCCCAAGGCATACCTTGTCATATAAACCCGGGATAACCCCAGCAGAAGCTACACACCAAAGCTGCCAGCAGCGTCTGAAAGGTCTCCACAAAAGGCATCATTGCATACATGCATGCACCCCTAACAAAGACCAATACCTTGTACAGTAAGCTGAATAAGTCCTCTGTCTTCACCATAGGAGTTGATTGCATGGCAGGAGAAAAAAACAGAGTCTCCTCGTTCAGCTGGCTTGAGCTGTGGACAAGGCAACACCTGCTCAAAACCCCCAAAGACCTCTGGACAAGGCAGAGTCACATTCCCCTCCTGCACCCACGGGTGGTCCACAAGCTCCAGGCTGGCTGTGCTCTCCCCTGCCACAAGAGGCCCACTAATCCCAGCACATCAAGGGACCAGCTGCAGCCCTGTCCATACCCCCTCTGCACTGCAGCTGTGCTTCTTACTTTGAGCGTGGAGATGACCTCGTCACCGTTATCCTTAGTAGCGATGGCATATCGGATGTTACGGTCAGGATCAATTACAGTGTCCCCTTTCTCCCAACGAATGATAATAGGCCGCTCACCACGAGCTGTGCAATTCAGTTCCTTGGCCTGGCCCTTGATGGCAATGGTGGTGTTGGGGTGGGAGGTAATCATAGCTGGGACTGCCAAGAGAAGAGGAAGAAGAGATACTAGCATGCTGTGGTTTGCAAGAGAGGAACAGCAAAGGAAAGGGATGCTCCAGAAATCCTTCACCAGAAAAGCATGAAGGGCTGGCTGGCACAGGCAGTGCCCAAGGAACCACATGGGACCAACTCACAATTGTCTTCTTCTTCCCTCACATCGCAACCCAAAACGATGGTCCGAGAAGGTGAGAAAGCCAAGACTGATTGCACAAAGCACTGAAGACTATGGACTGTGCGGTTCTTTGGATTCAACTCCAGAAAGGTACTTTAAAACAGTGGTGTATTTTCCTGGGTCAAATGGCAACTGTGTGTTTACTTTAAAGAGTCTGTTTATGAAAATTACACACACACCCCATCTGCCAGAACTCTGGGCAGTTTGCAAAACTAAACAATAAAAACTAAAATGTAAACAATCTAAAAAGAAGAAAGCCTGTAGAAACCAACTGCCATGTAATATACTGAAACACTACCCAAAGGGTTACCTGCTGTAACCCAAGGCCTGGGGAAGACCCAGGTTTGAAGAAGTCGTTTAGACAGGGCCAGGGGGATGGTGTTCCAGAAGGCAGAGGCTGCGACAGAGAAAGCATGCTTCCTAGGTCCCCTCAGATGACACTGCATAATGGAAGGGACATGGAGCATGCCACCTCTGCCTGATTGTACAGGCTGGACAGAAGCCATGGAAGACATCCAGTCCTTTAGGTAACCAGCCCTGTGCCATGAAGGGCTTTATTGGTAATAACCAGCACCATGAGGGGCACCCAGGAGCCAACCAGTGCAGTGCACGAAGCAGAGGTGTTACATGGGCATACTGTGGCGTGCCCATACCTCAGCCGCATTCTGGACCAGCTACAACTTCCAAATGGTCTTGAAGGACAGAGCTGCAGATACGTGCCATTATTTCTCACCTGCATACTCCAAAGCACTTTTGGAATCAAATGCCAAGTGCAGGACAACTCCATTGGCTACCACAGGATGTATGGAGGGCTAGTTCCAAATTACCTTCAATACCAGTATCAGAAACTCTCTGTCAACATTCGTTTCCAAGGGACAGGAAAAGAATAGACAGCTTTTTGACCAGTTTAGTTATTTAACCAATTTCTATACTACCTTCAAAATAATTTTATATGAAGCATAATTGAAATAAAGGAAAGAGGAATTGAATACAAATTACAAATACAAATTTGGCATGTATTACCAAGACCTGGCTGGGTCTGGAAGGTGGGATAGCCCTTTCTGAGATATGCCCAGCAGGGTTTTGGGTGTGGCATCAGCAGAGACTCTGGGGCAGGGGTGGTGGTGTGGCAATTGTCATCCAGGAATCCCTTACAGCTTTCAGGAATGCTACGCCACAGGTCCCCAGATGGAGACCCTGTTCATTATGTTGGGCTCTAGGTATCAGTTGGGATTGTTGCTGTTGTACCAGCCTCCCTGCTGCACAGCAACCTCCCTGCCTGAGCTCAACTCCATCTCGGGTTAGGAGTTCATGGCTACCATGACAGCCATGGGCCTATCCTAGGTCATCCAGAGCCCAACATGGGACAGTGGCCACACTCCGGATTTGGTGTTCCTATCGGAGCAGTGGCTATGCAATCTGAAATTGGGGGAGCTTTTGTTGTCTCCTTTGTCATGGTCAGATCACACCCTGATTTCCATGGGATTCCCTATCACCGCTATCTACTGCAGGGAGGCTGGACCCAATAGATTGGTCCACCCAGGTGACTAATGGACCTGGATGGTTTCAGAAGTTGCTGGGGGCTGTTCCTGTGGGTCTGCTGCACAGTCCATCCAAAGCCTTGATTGCCACTTGGAATAAGGGGGTGTCTGAGGCTTTGGATTGGATCGTGCCCATGTGACCTCTCCCCTCCCATGGATCTCATCACTCTCCATGGTTTACAGAGGAGCTGAGAGAGATGAAACAAGAGAAGAGCCATCTGGAGCATCGCTGGTGCTCAACCAAGGACAAGCTCAATGGAACATGGTTAGAGCCGCTATTAAGGCCTACCTTGTGGCGGTAAGGACAGCAAAGTGGCAGTACTTCTCCACCCTTATTGTGCCCACAGATTGCTGCCCTGCAGCCCTATTTCGGGTAACATGAGTCCTCTTGGGTAAAGGGGGCCCAGAGAACCTTTTGCAGGGGTGTGCAGAAGAATTTGTTCAGCATCTGTTGGATAAAATTGCTCAGATTTGCTCGCAGTTGGACGCCAGCTTTGTTGCACATCCAGAGGAGATGCCTGGGGTGGAGTCTTGCCCGGTTATCTGGGAATAGTTTGGACCTGTTGAACCTGAGGAAGTGGGCTGTGAGCTCAGCCACTTGCTCTCTAGATCCATGCCCCTCTTGGCTTGTGAAATTGGCATGGGGGGTGTCATGTGAGTGGGCTCTAGCTGTGGTTAATTCTTCTTTGAGTGTGAGGATTGTTCCTTTACCTCTTAAAGAGGCCTTGGTGCACCCCCTCCTCAAGAAGCCATCGCTGGAACCCACCATACTGGACAACTTTTGTCCAGTATCTAACCTCCCCTTTTGGGGGAAGGTGGTTGAGAAGGTGGTTGTGCAACAGCTTCAGAGGACCTTGGATGAAGATTATCTGGATCTTTTTCAGTCAGGATTCAGACCCGGGTATGGGACAGAAATGGCATTGGTCACACTTTTGGATATCTGGCATGGGTGGGATGGAGGTCATGCATCCATCTTTGCCCTACTTGACCTCTCAGTGGCTTTCAATACCATTGGCCATGGTACCCTTCTGGATCAGCTCAGGGTATTGGGGATGGGTGGCACGGTGCTGGCTGGTTTGCCTCCTTCCTCCGTGGTCAATTCCAGTCAGTGATGATTGGGGAGAAGAGGTCCTGCCCTCGGCCCCTACTATGTGAGGTGCCACAGGGTTCAGCAGGGCCACAATGGGGGGGGGGGGAAAGCGGGGCATGGGCCCCGGGCGCCGTGCTGGAGGGGGTGCCAAAACGAGCACTGGGGGGGCACCAAAATGGGTGTGGAATCCATGTTTGCCCCGGGTGACACAGACCCTAGTTGCAGCCCTGGGGTTCAGTGCTCTCCCTTCTCCTATTTAATATCTAGATGAGACTGCTGGGTGAGCTCATCTGTCACCACAAGATGATGTATCACAGTATGTTGATAATACGCAACTATATATCTCTGCTGCTGGTGAATTAAGTGATGCTGTGAACTTCTTATCCCAGTGCCTAGAGGCTGTGAGGGTCTGGATGGGGAACAAGAGGCTTCAACTGAACCCTGGCAAGACTGAGTGGCTTTGGGTTTTAGGACCTACCGGTCCTAGGATCACGTCGTCTTTGGTGCTGGATGGGGTGGCACTGCCCTAGACAGACCCAGTGCACAATCTGGGGGTCATCTTAGACTCATGACTCCTGCTCAAAGAGCAGGTAGCAGTCTTGGCTAGGAGAGCCTTTGCATAGCTTTGGGTTGTGCGCCAATTGCAACCCTTCCTGGATCAGGAGGCTCTGCTCACAGTCACTCATGCCCTAATCACCCCCAGATTGGACTACTGTAATGTGCTCTACATGTGGCTGCCCTTGAAGAGCATCCAGAAGCTTCAACTAGTGCATAATGCAGCGGCACAGGCAGCTATGTGTGCTCCTAGAAGAGCACATATGACAACTCTGCTTCGTGAGCTGTATTGCCTGCCAGTTTGCTTCCAGGTCCAATTCAAGGTGCTGGTTTTCACCTTTAAAGCCCTTCGTGGCATGCGGCCAGGACACCCGAGGAACTGCCTCTCCCTGATTGCATCAGCCCATCCCATTAGATCTGGCAGGGAAGGCATATTACGTGTTCCTTCGGCCAGGGACTTGCATTTGGTGGGTCCCAGAAGGCAAGCCTTCTCTGCCAGGAGCCATGGAACCTTCTCCCCCCAAAGTTAGGCTTGCTCCTTCCCTGCTATCGTTTAGGAAGTCTCTCAAGACCTGGTTACGTCATCAGGCCTGGGGGTCTTTGGGAACTGGAGACATTCTCAGATGGTTCCACTGTGACTAACATTCTTGCTCTCTCTGTGTGGTTTGTATATTTTAAAATTTTGATAATATTTTACTTTAATAATTACTTTTTATCTTTTTATAATTATTGTTTTTATCTATTTCCTGTTTTATTTTATTGTTAAACGCTGCCCAGAGCCGCTTCATGTGAGATGGGCGGACATATAAATATGGTAAATAAATAAATAATAAAAGAATTCTATCTAAAATATTTTCACAGACATATAAATATACAGTTATGGGAGGGACAGACTGGGGAAGGAAGTACTTCCACACAAAGAATAAACCATGCACACTCAGCACGCGTACAAGGAAGCCTGATGAGGTCTCTGTTGCTTGTTATGATTTCCTCTGAATCAGAATATTTGGGCAGGGGGAGGCAATGATACTTGAGGAGAACTCAGATTTCTTCATAGTTACAGCATAACCCTTGCAAAAAAGAAACTAATAAGAAGCATCTAAGAAACCTGAACCACACAAATTTCTGGCAGTCCTTTCCTCACTCAGACAAACAGCACCTCTGAGGTATATGCTTTGCTAAAGAGGTACACGTTTGCATTTCTATATAATGTTATCTACCCTTGCAGCTGAGTGCTTAATCTGATGAGCAAAAAAGATATTTCCAGATCACCCAGAGAGCTTTGTGGGTCACAAAGGAAGCCATGCTGCAGTCTTAGCTTCACTAGATCTGCAAGATCTGTTCACCAGATCTACCACTAGATCTACCACTAGAGAGCGTAGAGAAAAATCTGCCATTTAGCCCCTGATTAGCGGATTCATGTTTGGGGGGATTACCCTGCTTTTCTGCTCCAAATGTCATACAAAGAGACTAATGCAAACACGGAAGATGAAATACAACATTATAACCAGTGTTTTAAAAATGTCAGCCAAGAGCACACCCTCCCGCTGCTCTGGGATGTCCGCTCCCCCTTGCCTTTCTTCACCCTGGAGGCCAGTCCTCCCCAGAGCATGAGACCGTGAACATGGAGGGGAGAGCTGCTCCCTCCGAGGCACCAGCCCAGAAAAAAAAAATGAGGGGAGAGCCCACTATTCGTTCCCACCCAGCTCAATAGGGAGGAAGCCACACAACCTCTGGCCTTCAGGTGCATGCAAGCAAACGACCGGAGCTGCCCAAGGCCCACACCCAGCAGTGGGGAGGCTCCCTGCCTTGGCCCCCTGGGACAGGATGGCTGTTGGGCTAAATACCGCCTGCTTAGTCCCGGCCAAGGAGTAAAAAGACAACTGCTGCCTCTGAAAGGAACCCCACTGTCTTCCAGATCATGGAGTAATGAAGCAGGTACATTTTATAATGCATACGAGGACATCTAGACCTGCAATAAATTGGGAAAGACAAATAACCAAGTGCAAGTTATAACTGAAAAAAGCTGCAGCCATAGTGAAGCGCATATGAATTATTGACTAAGATTTTACACTCTCAAGGATGTGCCCTGGAATACTTTTTCAAACAGAGATCTGCATAATCCACTCTGAGGAACTGGGCAGAGTACCGGGGGAGGTTGTACAAAACAGATGCTTGGCTTGAGATGGAGCACAAACATAATCAGCGTCTGAACAAAAGCCTGTGAAGGGGGACCTTTCACCCCCGGAGCTCCAAGGGTTGTTTGTGGCTGCTGACATGAAAGCTGTGGCCAAGGTCAGCCCCTGGGGGTTCCAACCCTCCTCCGGCCTTCACTCAGGCTTTCCTCCAGAGTGTTCCCAGCTAGGGCCCTTTCCTCGCCTTGCTCACTTTGACTCAATGGGCCCTAGGGCAACAGAGGGACCCCTGGGGCTTTCTTAGCTGCAACACACACAGCTCCAGAGGTTCTGCGTCCTGCAGGCATCAGCCAAGGGAAACTGGCTGATGGCAGCATAAGCATGGGGGGGGGGGGCTACAGCCATATGCAACAGCTGTTCACGGCTCTCTGAGCTGGAGGTGGGGGGAGAGAACCAGCCAAGTCAAGGCAAGACCATCTCCAGGCAAAAGACTCAAGCGAACATGCAGAAGCAGGTGGGGGGTAGGAGAGCCCAGCAGAGCAGCATCGGGCTTCTCAAATTTTGGAAAGGGTGATGGAATTGGAAACTAACCAGATGAGAAAATGCAGCAAATCTACTTTCTTCCCCTACTCCTGGGCCTGGCCACCCCGGAGTTGGTCTTCAACGAGCGTGAGGCCAACAGCCCACCCCTATTTCCACTTTCTAGCAGAGGTGCTGGAAGCTCATCCTGGAGAAGTTTAGGCAAAACAGAGGGGCAGGCACCCCTCCCCAAGTAACATGCCTTTAACAACTCTTCTGCTACGTTTGATCAGAGGCGAGTTGCCACTGAAGAGCATGTCCTGGCAGGTGGCCCTGGGATGGGTGCTGGGATTCCCAAGGTCCCTGGTGGTGACCCTGGGGGCTGCCCATACAGAGGCAGCTGCAGTGCAGTGAGAGCAGGGAAAGTATGTGTGAAGAGAAGGGCTGGGGACACAGGAGACCCTGCAGGCAGCCACAATTGGAGTTTGCAGAGGAGATTGGATGGATGGGTGGGTCGGTGGGTAGACGGATGGATGGATGGTCACCCCAAACACACCACAGGGGAAGCAGCTTCGAGCCAGCAGGCATTTTTCCTTCCCCTCTTCTGAACTCTCTGAGTCTCTGCTCGCCATTCTCGCCTGGCCTGCTTTGGCCGATGTGCCAAGTCTCCTTCCAGCACCAAGCACTCTGCCCCCCAGCTCCCACAGCAGCTTATTCTGCCCATTAAGCTTCAGACAAGACTCCAGCAGCAGCCAAAACTTCCTGCTCACCGCAGTGGCAGTTGCCACAAAGAAGTCACGTTACCACATGCTGTCCCCTCCAGTCCTCACTAATCCAAAAAGCACAAGGTGGAATGCTGAGTGTACAACCACGCTGGCTCAGGGGGCAGAGATTAAAGAAGGCACAGCATACCCAAACAGTGCGGTAATGTACGGTAATGACAATCTGCAAAGGCAACACACACAGTTCTAATGGGGCACTGGGGGGTTTAATGAGCTACAGCTCCTCTGCTTTCCACAGCAATCTAATTCAATTAGCAGCTGGGAAAAGGCTGGCTTTCAGCTTGCTCCCATTTGCAGCATGTGGACAGAACCAAGGGTGGACTGTGAAGCCACATCCCAGCACAAAACAGTTGTGTGTGCAGGACTGGAGTACCACGTAAAATGCTGGCTGGGAGTGTGGTGTGGGCAGGCAAGGGCAAGCAAAAAGAACTGTGTGACGATGCTTTTAATGTTGGTTATTCACAAGGGGAAATGTCCCAGATGGGCAATTTAGCAGAGCAGAAACAAGGAATGGTCTTGGAATGCCAGATGGTTAGGGTTAGGGTTAAGAAAACCACACCTCCGTAAAAAGGCTTGATGGGGAGGGGGAGAGAGATAGAGAAAGAGAAGGGACAGAAGCAAGGAAAGAAAGAGAACAAAGGAAGGATGCCCTGGAACTCAATCTAAAGATGTGGAGGCCGGGAGGGGACTTCACCAGCTGCCCTGGGAGCCTGGAGGCATGCAAGTGGCAACTGGCAAGGGAGTCCCCTTTCAAGCATGCCCACCAACCTCCTTTTGGATATGCCCCAGTTAAGATACTACCCTTGTTTGCCACCCTTTCCACGAATGACTGAGGTCTGCTCTTTTCCAAATGTGTGACTGCTATATTGACAACTGCATGAGGTTAACCATGAGGGATACTTTGTTGGTTGCCTTGTAAGTATTTTGCCAACCTATATTTAATTACTGAGAAAGGGGCTTGACTTAGGGTTTTATTAAAAGACAGAACATACTTGCTTGGGGTTATAATAAAATGTGGGGTTTTATTGAAAGCCAGAACAGGCCTTGCTCACGGTCACCTGTGCCTTAGTCACCACCCATTTGTATTATTGCAATGCACTCTATATGGGGCTGCCCTTGAAGACCATCTAGAAGCTGCAACTGGTCCGGAATGCAGCGGCATGCACAGTTTTGGGTGTCCCGCGGTTCACCCAAGTAACACCAGTGCTGCATGAGCTGTGCTGGCTCCCAGTTGCTTCCTGGGTGCAATTCAGGGTGTTGGCTATCACCTTTAAGGCCCTCCACGGCACAGGGCCAGGTTACTTGCGGGACCGCCTCTCCCTGAGGGTATCTGCCTGTCCTACTGGGTTAGATAGGGTGGGTGTGGTCCAGGTCCCCTCCCTTAAATGTTGCCACCTGATGGGACCTTGGGTGCACGCCTTCTCAGTGGCTGCCCCAGCCCTTTGGAACGGCCTCCCCACGGAGATCCGGGGGATCCCTGCCCTTTAGCCTTCTGGAAGGCCATGAAGACCTGGGTCTTCCCCAAGCATTGGACTAGGATGGGGGTTGACCTGGAGGCTGTTTGGTTTGGCGCCTGGGGGGGACAGGCACTTTTGCTCTTAGCCATGTTTTTACAGGTTGTTGTGGGCTGCCTAGAATTATTATATAAGATGGGTAACATACAAGTCCTGTTAATAAACAAATAAATGCATAAATAAGAGATTATGAAAGAGGAAGCCACTCCTCTCCAGAAAGCACATTAAACACCCATCTCAAAACCTGGCTCTTCCCCTAAGCTTTGGACTGGAATGGCGGGTTGAGCTGTGAGGATACTTGGCCTGGTGCCTTGGGGGGAAGGGTATGTTTTTAACTATGTTTTATAGATTGTTGTGAGCCACCTAGGGTTACTGTATGAGATAGGCCGCCAAATAAGTCCTGTAAACAAATAAATTAGATAAATTAAGAAAAAGCCCACTGACCCCAATTTTTGGCTTGGTTACTAGCTGCAAACAAAACATTTGAACTGAGCTCCCAACCATCACACCTCCCAAAGCAGAAAATTATGCCATGCCCAAGAATGCCTATCAGCTTTGATGCTGATCTTGAGAGCCCTCCAATATCACAGAGAAATACCTGGAGCTGGGAAGGTGAAAAGAAGCAATACACCCCCATCTACCCTTTGCCCACACACTGCTCCAAAAGAGCCATCTAGAACCTTGAATGGCTGCCAAGACCCCTACTAGTTACTCTCATCCCCGACTCCCCAGAAACTATTTTTCTGTGCAAAATGGGTGCTGGGATCACAGTCTTACTAAGTTCATACAAGATGAGAAGACAGTGAGTAGGAAGGTCCTGGAGATCATCCAGTAGACTTGAATAATGAGAAAGTTAGGAGAGGAAAAAGAAGAATGTGTCCTCTGCACAGGACACATGATGAAGCTGTTAAATTCACTCCTGTGAGCAAGACAGGCTGCAGATTCCTGCCAGAATGCTGTTTGGTACTCAAGAAGGGAACCTAGCACAGAAAGCCAAGACGAAGTCAGACCTTCGGCATGCCTGCCCACCCTGGGGCAATCCCAGCAAGTAAGCCCTTCATCACAAAAGAATGGGCCACAGCTGTGCCTTGGGAGGGCAGCCCACCTACCGAGTCCATCTCTCCCAAAGAGGCAATCCCTGCAAAAGGCCGTCATCCCACCACAAGTGAGCCCCATTCTCCTTTCAGGCTCTTCATTTCAGTGCCTTGCGAACAAGATGCAGACAAGAGGCTGCTCTCATTTGGTGGCCTGAGATAAGGCGGCTACAAAGGGAACAGTCAATGTTTGGTGTATTCCCCCCTCCTGAGTCCCACTAGAGCAGAGCAGCAAACAAAATGGGAACAGGGCAGTGGAAGGGAAGAGAACAGAAGCCAAAGTGGGGTGGGGGGGTCTTAAATGCAATCTCTGTGATGTTAATTTGATTGCACCCTTTTCAGCTTCTTGTCTACACTGATTAGCTGCATTTCACCTGAAGCATGAGATTAATTTAAATTGCACAGAAGCAATCAGTAGTGCTTACACAGTGAGAGCACCTCTCCAAGTCTTCATGCACCTGCTGACTACCAGGAGCATGTGAGCAATGGGTGTAAAATGGGCAGAGGCACAGTTATAGCTTTGGGGCATCGTGGCAGACAACCCCCATCTGGCTGTCAGTCCCAAGAGCATGGCCTGAGTAGATCACAAAAAATGAAGAGAGGGATTTCATAACCTACAATCACCTTAGTGGGACAGTCTTCCAAGAGCACATAAAAAGCCAACGATACAATCAGAATAATGACTGACAAGCAGAGGAAATAATTAGGACCAGCCTAAACTCCAAAGCAAGGGATGAAAGAAGGGAGATTCAACCACACAAGGGTGCTTCCTCTGGTAGCAGGCCAGGGGACATCACCCCAGTTGGCTCACACTTCTTTTCATTCACCTGGTCCCAAACAGTTCTGGGCTTCTGAGTCTAATGTGTGGAATTAGGGACAGCTGTCCTGCATCCTCCCAAGGCCAGCTGAGTGCCTGCTTTTATTAAGGCCTAAGCGGTTTTCAACAGTGTCCCAGGAGAACATTCCCTTCCTTGCACACCGACTTCCAGGACTGCAAGAGAAGTGCCAGAAGTGACCCAGGACCTTGCCAAGGCAACTGAGGTGCCAGCAGATGACCAATCTGATCTGCCAAGTATACAGTGGCTGTGGTCAGAGAGTAGCTGGGCAACAAACCCAACTGATGGAGCAGCCAAAATCCTGATCGGAGGGGTAATGTAACCTGGCAAAAGGTGCATAGGAAGGAGACCCAAGCCAACAGCCTGTATGTTCAGGGAGAGAGGGGGCTAATGGATACACAAAGCCTCCAGCACTGGCCCCCATCCCATGAACAAAAGCAGCCTCTTGGTTGCCCACAAAAGCCGTAGCTCAGGGAAACTGTGCCCTCCCTGAGAGAAGGGTGGGCACGGCCGTCTCACTCACTCTTCACGGTGAGAAACATGGACTTGCTGATGTCTGTTCCAACACCGTTGCTGGCCTGGCACAGGTAATAGCCAATGTCCTCTTCTAAAACATGCCGGATGAGCAGCGAGCTGTTTGGCAGGATCTGGATGCGGCCTGTCAGGGGGACGGGGTGGTACTGCTGAGGGTTCCCACTGCCTGGAAGGAAACAGCAGAGAGAAAAGGACCTTCAAAGGGCTGTCCGCCAGTTGGGAAAAGAGTGAGCCCCCCGTCCTGGCCAAGTCGTCCACCAGATCACCTCTGCCTCTCTTCTCAGAGCTGGCCTGTCTTCTTCCGGCTGTGGACCAGCCAAAGCAGGCTTCGCAACAGTGAGGGTGAAGGTAAGCAGCAAGGCCCCTGCTCCACCAGATTTGAGAGCGTGGGCAAGCAAGGTGCAGAAGCCCCTCCTCTGCAACTGCAAAGGAAAGATCTCACATACCTTTAGCGTGTTTCCACATGACTTTGGGAGGGGGATACCCATCCACCGAGCAGTTCAAGACCCCAGCTTTGCCATAGATCCCATCCTGATTGTTGGGCTGGACCACAAAGCGAGGCGGGACTGTGGAACAAGAAAGCAGATAAGGAGCCCCACAAAAGCCTCCCTTCACCCATGGGTCCTTTCCTGGCAATTCTTCCCTTCACTCCAATATTCGCACCCCATCTTCTTCCCTTTTCCTGGCTTAACATCTCAAAATGCCAGGCCTAAAGAAAAGTTGGAGATTCTTCTCATGAGCCCCCAACTCCCACCTCCCAGTTGCAGCCTCCCTCCACCTTTAATTTTTGGGAAACAAGCGCTAGGACAGATTACTCCACAGGCAGACCTATCTGCTCTTTTCAGTTGGAGCACAGACACATGCGCATATATGGGGAAAAGGCATTCTGTTTTCTTTCTGCTGACACATGGAGTGGGGAGCCGCCCATTGGGCTCAGGGATATACCTTGCACTGGAGGTGGGGAAGCATGCCACCAGATCAGCTTTGTAGGGAAGTGGCAGGGCAGAACCAGAGCCCATGTGGCAAGATGAACTTTCCTAGCCCAGAATATGATCTGAGGTCAGCAATACCACACAGAGCACTACTGCTATGGTGGTCCATGAAATTTAATTCACCAAAATTTGGCGTTTTTTCCCCTCTATCAAAAGCATAACACATAGAGGAAAAAATGTAGAAATCCTATTTAGCATAAGTGTTCAGGAAGGGCTATCTCTGGAGGAGGGGCTCTATTACAACATTGTCCTTTTTGTTCTACTGTTTGCTGAGCCAGACAGATGCTGATGTGGTAATTCTGCAACAGTAGCTCTTGGAAAACTCCAGATAGACCCTCCAATGTCCATCCACAGGCCTGGAGCTGCTACCGTTCAGCTCAGCCAGAGAATTTGGCTCATCAGATGGTACTGGACCTAAATCACAGCCCTGCAGCTCCTCTGACTGTACCCCTGCAATGGTCCCTTTGCAGTTCACCCCCTGCATTTGCCCTATTCATGTTTTGCCCATCCCTCTCTTTCTGCTGGGAAGACAGCACCCCACATCTGAGGAGGGCTTCTGCAGCCCCTTACACCACATCCAACTCTTCAGTGTGCAAGGGGCCACCCAAACCCTGCCTCGGCAGCATGGCATTAGCCATGAGGACTGCAGGGGTCTTGGGCAGTGAGCTACTGGGGGGCAGACCCCAGCTGCTTTTCCCCTTAAGAAAAGTTTCAGGCACCAGCCTTGCTGAAGCAGAGCCTGATGGACCTGGCTGGCTTTTTGAGGGAGCTTGGGGTTTTCCCCAAGGGTTTGGTGGGCAGCCTGCCCGAGGCATCAGTCACAGCCTTGGAGGGCAGGTGATGGAGGCCTTAGGCTGGATTTCCCCAATGAAGTGTCTCCCCCTACGCCAATCTTGAGATGCACATCGATTCTGAGGAGCTTCGGGAGATGAAGCACAGGAAGAGACACCTGGTGCATCATTGGAGGAAGGGAAGAGTGAATCTGATTGAGCACACGTTAACAACCCATACTGGGAATTAAGCTGTGGCGAGAAGGGCAGTGAAACTATTTCTTCACTCTTGTTGGGGAGGGCTGTGCTGAAGCACCATCTGCAGGGCCACAGTGAGGAATATTTTTCTTCTCTGGCAGATAAAATCACTCAGATTCACAGGTCCAGTTGAGGTATCCAAGGCAGGGTCTTGTGTGGCTATCTGGAGTGAGCTTGATTCTGTGACTCCCAAGGAAGGGGACAATGTTCTCCAGTCTATTAGCTTGGAGACCTGCCTGCTAGATTCAGGTCCACCCTGGACAGTTACAGCCACCCAGGAGATTATTTGTCCATGTGGTGGGTAAGCTTCTTTGAGTGAGAGTGGTTCCCTTGGCCTTGAAGGAAGCTGTTCTGTGCCCTCTCCTCAAAAGGTCATCACTGGACCCTTTATAGGGAAGGTGATGGAAAGGGCAATCAGGCTTCAGCTCCAGAGGTCAGCGGGGGAAGTGAATTATCTTGACCCATTTCAGTTGGGTTTCAGGCCACGGTTTAGTATGGAAATTGCATTGGTTGCACTTGCTGATGACCTGTGGTAGAGCCAGGAGGGTGGTGGTGTGTCCATCACTGGGGTCCTTGATCTCTCAGAGACTTTTGATACTGTTGACCATGGTATCCTTTTGGTCTGGCTTCAAGGGGTCGGGATGAGAGGCATCATTTTACGGTGGTTCTCCTCCTTTTATTGTGGTTGGTTTGAATCAGTGTTGGTAAATGGGGAGAGATCATGCCCATGGCCCCTCACTTGTGGGGTGCCACAGGGTTCAGTGCTCCCTCCCCTTCTGTTTAACATCTACATGAAACTTCTGGGGGAGATCATCCATCAGTTTGGGGTTAGGTATCATCAATGTGCCACTGATACTCAGTTGTACATCTCAACCCCTAGCCCAGTGCCTGGAGACTGTGCAGGGCTGGATGGGAAGGAACAGACTCAGGCTCAATCCTACCAAGACTGAGTGGCTATGTCTCTTGGAGTCCTTGGTTACAGAGATATTCCATCTTTAACTCTCAGTGAGCTGGCACCTCCCAATTCAAGACTTGTGCACAATCTGGAGGTCCTCTTGGACTCTCAGTTCCTGCTCAGAGCAGGTAGCAGCTGTGGCCAAGAGGTCCTTTGCATAAGTACAGCTGGTGTACCACTTATACCCTTTCCCAGATTGGGAGGCTCTTCAGGGACTCACTCATCCCTTGGTCACCTCACAACTGGATTACTATAATGTTGCTACATGGGGCTGCCCTTGAAGACCATCTAAAAGCTACAGCTGGTCCAGGGGTGCAAGCATGATGGGAGCTGTACAGTATGCTCATGTGACCCCACTGCTCCATGAGCTGCATTGGTTGCTTCTGGGTGCAAGTCAGGTTGCTAATTATCCTATTTAAAGCCTCCATGGCACAGAGCCTGACTGAGGGACTGTTTATCCCTCTCTGTTTCTGCCCATCTGGTGCAAGCAAGCAGGGTGGGTACCCTCCAGATACCATCTATCAAGCAATGTCATCTTGCAGGACCCAGGAGGTGCACCTACTTGGTTGCAGCACCTGCCCTCTGGAATGATATCCCCCCCGAGATTTGTGGAGCTCCCATCCTTAGGCTGTTCCAGAAAATACTAAAAACCAGATTACAGTATTCTCCCAGGCCTTGGGATAAGAGTGGCTATGGAGTCCCTTTTAGTTTAGCCTAGTTTTGTTCTTCTGGCAGTGTTTTTATTTATTTATTAATTTATTTTCCTCTTATATGTAAGCCACCCAGAGTTGTTGAGGAGTCAGGCAAACTCGAAATTGGATTAAATAAATGATTAAATAAATCCTGCTTCCCAAAGCAGCTGACTGGAAGCATTCAGGACAGCAACCCCACCACCCAGCCATCTTCTAAAGCCCCATGTAGTCTTTCCAAGTCTCCAGTCCACCCATCACTGTAACTGCCCTTCTGGGCACTTCTGCTCCTTGACCCACTGAGTTGCACTAAGTCATATTCCCCACCTGGGCCCTGTAGAGCTGGGGCACCCAGAATCCCAACTCTTTACTGAGTTCACCAAGCAACTTCTTCCATGGCTTCCTGGCAGTGTATGGCAGCTGGTGCAAACCTTGGGCCAGCTGCCTCTTCTATCTGGATCACCGCCTGGGAATAACAGCAGAAGTGACCCAGCCCCTTCGTGGGCAGTTTGTTTGTTTATCAAATTTCACCACTGCCCATCTCCCCCCGAGAGGGACTCTGGGAGGTTTACAATAACCACGGCCACCTTAGGAACCAGTAGAGGCTCTTCTCCAGTGGTTCCCACTGAAGCCACCAATGCCTCAGCAGACAGCTTACCTCGCACAATCAGCTGCCGCTCTCGGCTGATGGTGGCAGCGGCATTGCTGGCAATGCAGGTGTAGTTGCCATTGTGCTTCAGGGAGACGCTGGAGATCTGCAAGGAGCTCATGAACTCCTTGCTCTCAATGGTGATGCCAGAGCCTGAAACAATCACTTGCCCATCCTTCCTCCAAGTGATGCGGATCGGCATGTCGCCAGAAGAGACCACACATGGAATGTACAGGAGCTGCCCAATGGAAGCCGGAGGGAATTCAAAGGGCTGGATAAGAGGAGGAACTGTCGAAGAGAGGAATGTGTTGGACACCACTAACTCCCAGAGGGCAGGAAAGCAGTCAGAGGAGGTAGGTTGCCCAGCTCAGCCCCTCCAACAAGTGAGCACATGGCTTGAGGGAGGACCTGCTCAGACTATGGGGGGAGATTCTTCACAGTGGCTGGAAGCTTGGAAGTAGCTCTGGGGGACCAATTCAACTCTCAGCCTCGAACTGTCCTTCTTCAGCCTCAGCTCTCCCTTCATACTAAGACTTGCCTACTTGGCAAGACAGCGGCAAGCCTTTATGGGAAGACTTGGCAAACTCAGGCTTGGTGAGCAGCAGATTTTCAGAACAGCAAGAACACAACCTAGATATGGAGGGACAGCAGAGAATTCTCTGCTGTGGACAAATCACTGCTTGCTAGGGTATACAGGACTTACAGGAACACTTAACCACTGCAGAGATGGGTGACCACCAGATGGGAGGATTCTCACATTGAGAATGTGGCTAGCAACCCTTATGTATTATACCACAAGCACAGAAAAAAGAAAGCTAGAATCCAACGGCTTTGAGTTGTCACATTTGAAAGCAAGGATACTTGCTAGAATTCTTGTGTTCAACCATTTTCCTAATACCAGGTAGTCCACAGTTTAAGAACGAGTTCCGTTCCCAAGCTCTGTCCTTAAGTCAAATTTGTATGTAAGCCAGAACAGTATTATTGTATAATACTGAAGATCTGACAACTTCTTAGATCCTGATGGTTTTCTGGCATTTTCAGGAAATATCCTGCCAACCCAACCTCTGATTCTGTTTGGTCATCTCTGGGACAGAGATATCCCATAAACGATTGATACAATTGTTCCTGAGTGCCCTTTCCCTGCTGAGGGAGCCATGCAGGCCCCTTGCTCTTCCCAAGGAGCCCAGGATGATGAAAAGGTGGACACATGGCTAGTGTGACCCTGGAGAAAGATTCAGGATGAATTGGATGAAGGCTCAAATCCATTTCAAGGCCTATGGCAGCCCCACAAGATGCGTTTGACTATCATTGCTGGAAATCATTTCCTATCATTTTGAGATGAGAAATGTCCAATTGAGATGTCAATTGGAGTGCAAGACCTAAGACAGACACATCACAGTCAAAACACACACACAAGTCTAACTAGTCCCCAAAAACTGCCCCCAAGTGTGATACAACCTCATACAGTTTGCCACAGAGCCCACAAAAAAATGTGAAGCTTTTGCCCACCAACATGGCTTTGTGAGCGTGTGGGCAAAATGGGTTTGTTCACTCATTCATTCATTCATTCATTCATTCATTCATTCATTCAAAAGACTTTGAATGAAGCTACCCATCTTAAGTGTGATAATCCCGGGCAGCCAGGTTCTGAATGGTGAAGAGGAGAGCCAGACTGAATCCCTCCAAGATAGAGTGGTTTTGGCTCTGAACAGGGTTCTGTCCCCCCACTCAGAGGCCACAACTGGGGGGCCCTTCTGGACTCAGCTCCTCCGTGAGGAGCAGGAGCAGCTGTGGTCAGGAGGACATTTGCACAGTTATATCTTGTGTGCCAGTTGTTTCTCTTCCTGATTCAGGAAGCTTTACTCAGTCACTCTAGTTGCCTGCTGTTGGATGATTGTATTGTGCTCTGTATGGGGCTGCCCTTGAAAGCATTCAGAAGCTAGAGCTGGTACAAAATGGGTAGCCTGGGCAGAGGTGGGTGTTTCCCATTATATTTGACTGCTTCAGGAGGTGCCTTGGCTGTCAGTTGGCTTCTGAGTGTGATTCAAGGTGCTGATTGTTACTTTTAAGGCGTTACATGGCTCGGGACTGGATTCTTTGTGGGAGCATCTACTCTCGTATCTGCCCATCCAATCAGATCAAACAGGGTTAACTTCATCTAGGTCCCATGAGAATGGGTCTGAGAATGTCATCTGATGAGACCTAGGAAATGGAAAGTTTTGATCACTGCCCTTGGGCTTTGAATCTCCCTCTACTTATGGACAATAATGCCAAAATGATGAAATGTGTTGTGACGCCACAACACTAGCTCCATCCTTTTGTATCTGCATCGCAACTTCACACACAAGTTCAAAGAAGTGGAGTTTGCACCATGACATACACCTCATCATTTGCTGCCTCCTTCCTCATGGGCACCTCTGTCAAAAGCCAAGATGATACATCTGAGCAACTCCTGTCCCTCAGTGGTTTACAAGAAAGATACACAAGAAAAAATAAAGAAAAGTATACAGGTAAAAGGAGCACAAATTAACAAAAATGTAGAATTAAATTAAGCCAAATGATAACTGGACTAAGACTTGAGTGCACTCTGGAAGAGAGTCGAGGTAGGGGCCAATCAGCAACCGCCGGGACCAGCCACCTCCACAGAAAAGCAGTGCTGCTGAGCCTGGCCACTCACCGCCCTGAAGTGGGGCACCACTAGCATTTCATTTCCTTGGGCTTCAGACAGGCACAAAGAACAATTGGCAGCTGCTTGTTCCAAAACCGGGGCCTTTGCCTGCTCTGCCCTTTGGGAAGGGAAGAGCCAGCAGGGCTGCTTCCTCCTATTGGGACCCTCATCTTTGGCAGCCAATTCACCCAAAGATTACCATGGAGCGCAGGGCTTCCTGCAGCATCCAAGCACATTGCCATTTGCTACGAGATCTGCAGAAAATCCATTTCTAGCAGATTCAAAGGACCGTCAATGAACACAGAGAGATGCCTGTCTTTAGCAACGGCGGGGGGGGGGGGGGGCAGGGTGAGATAACTGGAAGGTTAACCTAGTTCACCTGAATGGCATGCAAACTCGCTGGGAGCCAGCAGGGACCCTTCTGCAGGAAAAAGGCCCAGGCAGGAGGAAACGGTTAAAAACGAACCATGAATGGCTTTCCTGGGACCTTCAAACCAGTCTACAGGATGCAAGGACCTGGAGGGGGGGAGTGCTCCCCCACACTACACTCAACCCCACAGAAGCCAGAGCAGCTACCACCCCTTCTCCAGAGCTGCAGCAACTGTCTCCAAGTTGCAAGCACTCACACAGCTGCAGGAAGGACTCACCCAGAGAGAAGTAGAATCCCACCCATCTGGCCCCTCGCAGGAGCTCCTTGCCCACAAACTGCAGCCCGATGAGGGCCAGGCCAGCCTTGAGCTCGTCAGGCAAGCTGCCGGGATGGAAAGGCAAGACACGCCTCTGTTTCAATTCATTAGGGCTGATGGCTCCCCAAACAGAGCTGAATAATTGATGAATTGGAGAACGCTTACAACGCTCTGTGTGCTTCATGGAGTGAGAGGATGATCCTTTACAGAGCTGCAAACAGAGAAAACCATCCCCAAAGGTGCTTTGAGCAAAGGTCAGCTGTTTTAAAGTGGCATGTTTACATGGCATACTCCGCTCCAGCGCTTGTTGCCAGAAACAGATCATCTGGGCCAGGAGGTGAAGGAGGGAGGGAAACTTAGGCTGCAACAGCTGTGCAATCAGCTCAGGAACTGGGTTTCAAGCAAGTGCAAGCAGTGTTTCTGAATGAAGCAGCAAAGAGTGATATGAAAAAAAAAGGCAAGGCAAGATATGAGCCCCACAAGAAACAGGGCTGAGTTCATCTGCTTTGCCCACATGGCACTGCCTAAGATGCCTTTCAGGGCAACTCAATGAAGATTCTACCCAATGAAGGGGTGTTATCGAGCCATTTCAGCCTGGTTCATGTCAGCCAATTTTTTTTTCCAAAAGAGAAGAGTAGCAACGCACAGCTGGGAACTGGCTGAGTTGAGACACAGGCTCCCCACACAGGGCGGGGCTTCTCACTGCTCAGCCTCTGGCACATATACATGGGAAAGGGGGGGGGGGTTGGCACAGCACCACCAAAAATGCCAGATGAGGTCAGTCACCCAGGACTGAGGAGATGGGGTGAGACACGTGGACACACCCACCTCCACTTCTGTGAGAACCAGCTTTGAGCACGTGGGCCCTGCCAACCCCACCCATGCCGCTTGGCTGGCCCTGGCCCTGCCTGCTCCAGAACCAGCTGCTGCCTGATTGAGAAAATTCCCCTCTTCCAAGGAATGAAAGCAAAGCACCCCTGGCTCTGCCCCCTTTCCTGGCTGGCTAGCCCAGCAAACACACCAGGATGCCCTGTTTGGGAACTCCAGTCACCTGCCTGACACACTTTCCCAGGCAGCAGCTGCCAGAAGCAGTGCAACCCCGAACAGCGTTCTGGCAGCCATGTACCCAATCCCACTCCACCTGCTGGCTGGCCATGGAGCCTGCCAGAGGAGCAGCCTGGCCAAACAGCAACCCTGCACCAGGAGGAGAGGTGCTGTCGGTTCCAGGGAGGGGTCCAGCTGTGGCCACCCACCTTTCACAGCAACATGGACGCTCTGGCTGATAGAGAGCTGAGGCTGAATGAGGACGCTGCAGAGGTACTCCCCTTCGTCCATCCCCTTCTGGACATCCGTCAGCTTGAGAGTACCATTCTCAAAGACCACCTGCCGGTGGTTGTCAGGCAGCAGCAGTGAGTCCTTGTACCACTTGATGGAGTAATAGGGGTAGCCGATCACTCTGCAGCTGATGAAGGTGTCCCGGCCTGCCACAGCTGTGATGTTCTTCATGGCACGGATGCTAGGGGGGCCTGGAGCAGGGGAGGAGAAGAGGGCAGGCTAGGGCAACTCAAAGGGAAGGGCAGTTTTGTGGGGAAAAGGTCTGCTTCCAAGGAGGAGGAACTTGGGAGAGGAAGAGGGACCACCCCCCCAGCAAGATTTCTGTCAGGCTGACCCCCTCCAAGTGACATCAAACACTCCAAGCACCTTTCAGTTTCCGGGCCAGAAAGTCCCATTGGCTTGGCTCACTAAGGAACAGAACAGCCTGCCTCCCCAGCCCTTTTGTCCAGACAGGCCAGCTGCTGCCACAGCAAGCAACTACTCCCTCTTCCTGGTAAGCCACTTTGGGAAAGGTGGGGTGGGGCAGAACCTACAGGCCTGAAGCCAGAGGCTGAGCACTTGCTGGCTGTTCCGCTGAGGAGGAGTTGAAAGGCCAACCTCTCCCACCCACGGGCTTCCTGGCTACTCCGCCAAGAAGCATGGAGAAGGCATGGCAGATGCCCGAAAGAAGTGCACAGGGCACAGGCTGTGCCACAGGAACCTAGATAAGAGCCCTCCCCGGCACACAGTGATCAGCAACATTTCCTCCTAGGCTGTTCTGAACAAGACATCTGCCCTCTTCTCTGGTCCCAGACCGGTCTCCAGCCTGCAATAGTTTCAGGAAGAAGAGAGTCTTCAGGAATTGTGGACACACCCCTTACAAAGAACCATTTCTGACAAAATTATTTTGCTCCCACACCGATATTTTTATAGCTTTCTCTCAACTGGTATACACGCGTCTGTTTCAGGATAGTCAAAGCAGGTACAACTATGTTTAACCTTCAATAAAAAGAGAGGGAATACAGTTCAGTTTAACATCATCAGTTTTGCCAAGGACCCAGTGCCCAGGATGGCACTTTGCCATGCCATCAAAAGGAAGTTCAGTTCCATCGCACTGCCTCTTTTGCCCTCTCAGCCTCCCACCCTGGTCTCAAGGTGGCGCATTCCACCTATGCTTGGCTTAGACCTACGTTCTCTCCCAGCACCACCTGCTCTGCCAAAGGGCATCCTATGGCCAAGTAACACACAAAGGAAGGGAACGGGACAGAACAAACAGCACAACCAACCAGACACAAAAACCAATGCAAGAAGAGCCTAGGCTGATATTGAAAAGTAGACAGGCACCTCTTACGTTTATTCGCGCTTGGTATTCAACGCTGCCCACTGAGTTCCGCGCAGTACATCGGTAGACACCGCCATCCTTGATGTGCGGGCTGGTCACATTCATATGGCTCACAGTGGTACCGTCAGATGTGGTGTACTGATTAGTGCGGTGGCTGCCATCTCTCTGGATGGGCTCATCGTCCAGGGACCAGGCGATGGTGGGCGGAGGGGCCCCTTTGGCCGCACACATCAAAGAGAACTGCTCGCCAGGGTTCACCACCTTCTCACTGAAGGAGGAGACGATCCTGGGGGTCCCATCTAGGAGAGAGACCAGATCAGGGAGCATGCAGAGGTGTGGATCAATGCAATTGCACTTTCCATCCAAACACACCTCTTTAACGATAGGACTGTTGAAAAACTTTGAAACACCAAATTTCAAGCCCTAAATCTCAAAGCATTCCTGAAGGCCTGGAAATAGTAGGGCAAAACTTTGTAGGGCCCTCAACATTTTACAGAATAATTCTCTTCCTGTCCTGGGAATTCATACTCTCTCTGCCCAGCCTGTCTTGGCCCAGAACCTTTTAGGGATACCATCCATTGTGAAAATATACTGGCCTTGCTGGCCAAATGGCCATCCTGCAACAGCTTCCAGTTTACTCCTCCTCTTCCTCTCCTGTAGTGAGTTTCCTGGAAACTCAAAAGTGGGACCTCAGGACAGTGTACTTCCCTTCTCTCTTGTTGCTTTGCAATGGTCCCCTCCCTGGATATTGCAAAACATTACCCCAACTTTCTCTTTCAGTTCTTATCACTCATTATCAGAACATTCAGGGGTAGCCACTTCTATAAGTTTAAGTGTTGCATGAAGAAGGTAGGTCTTTGCCGCTGTAAATGCTCATCATCCAGCCTTACAGCACCACCCAACTGCATTGTAGCATTACTAGGAGGAGGGAAAACCTCTCCATAATCTAGGGTCTGTCTGTCTCTCTTTACCACCAACTACTTGATATGACCTCTAGCAGGCTTCCCAAGGGGGTGGAAGGACACTGCCCTTGGAGACCATCAGCACTGTCCCCCTGCACCAGTCTCCTGCTGCTTTTGAAGACCCTTCTCTGGAGCTCAATGACTTAAAAAGCTCACTAGAGTCACAAGAAAGTTGGCAGTAGGAGTCCTTTTGTTTTTTTCCCCCTTTTGGAGGTCTCTGTCAATCCCGGTGCCCTTTCTGGTTCTGCCTCTAAGCAGTTTCCTAGGCCAAATGCTTCTATTTTGACAGTAGAGGGAGGCAGGACTTTCTCAGACTTTCTTTCCAGCCAGGCATGGAGAATGCCAGGGGTCTCTGCTAAGCAGAGAAAGAAGAGCCAAGCCCCCCAGATACCTGCATAGCATCTCTCTTAAGGAACCAAAAGGGGAACACCATGGAGAGCCACTTCAGCAGAATAGGGAGCCCTGAGCTAGACAGATCAAAGGTCTGATGATTCAGGATCTATCTATCCTTTTTCACAAAGAACCCAGGAATAGGCAAGGAGCCACCATGTTGCCTAAAAGCTCTCCCTCCAAAGTTGGGTGCTCACCCTCCAACACGATAACAGCAAAATCCTGAGCTGTCTGGACCTTCCTGGTGGCAAAGCACTGATAGGCCCCTGAATGGCTCTTTTGGGCAGCCGTGATGAGCAGGGTCTCATTGTGGATTCCACGGACAGAGACAAAGTCATCCGGAACCACCAGCTCCGTGTTGTGGAACCAATGGATGGAGTATTCTGGTGAGCCAGAAAGCGCACATGAGAGGATAACTGTGCTTCCAATACCAGTCTTTAGCTTCTTTGGTGTAAGAGTGACATGCAGTGGCTCTGCGAAAGACAGAGAGGGAGAGAGCAGAGCCACTTTCAGAGAGGTGGTTACCCAAATACAAGCTATCCTTGTCTAGCTATAGCACCTCAACCCCTCTTCTCAGTCCCATCAT
Source organism: Candoia aspera (assembly GCF_035149785.1). Lineage (NCBI taxonomy): Eukaryota > Metazoa > Chordata > Lepidosauria > Squamata > Candoiidae > Candoia > Candoia aspera. The sequence goes on from NC_086161.1 coordinate 133,679, forward strand.
CCACGGCCTCCCTGCAGGGACGCTAACACAGGGTAGAAACCAAGAGTTGGGAATGTCAGGAACAAGACATCTAGATTCTTGCCTGGGTTAGAGAAAAATGCAGCCAAGTGCTACCACCTCAAGTTTTCTAGAATCCCAGAGCAAGATCACCACCCCGATCCACAGCATTTCCTTTGTGAATTCCAGCTGACAGAACAGGTCCTTGAAGGCTTCCCTCCATTCCCTGCCTGAATGTGGCCTACAACCACAGAAAGCAATGTGGCCTACAACCAGCTTTGCTGGATCAGGATGAGGCCCATCCCAATCTAGCCAGATGTCTCTGGGGACTCACAAGCAGGAGGTGGAGTCCTTCCCCTCTCCCACCATTGTTTCTCTGCATCTGGTATCTGGAGGCAAGCTGACTGCAACTCAGAGACAACACTGAGTCTTCAAGACCAATAGACTTGACAGACCATGAATTTCTCCAATCTTCTTTTAAGCCACCCAAGTTAATGGTCATCACCATATCTTGTAGGAATGATATGAAGATGCACTCTTCTAAATCTCCTTCCAGTCAGCTTCATCGAGTGACCACTGGTCCTACTTTTTGGAGGGGGAGAAAAACTTCTGCCTATTTTTTCCATGTCTGGCATGATTTACTACATCTTAATCATATCTTTTGTCAAATACGATGACCAGAACTGGGCAAGGTACTCTAAATGTGGACATACCATTCATTTGAAGAAAGTTAATACAATGCTGGCATTTTTATGTTCAAACCATTTCTTAATGATCCCAAGCATGACATTCTTTTTCACAGGTGCCACATACCAAGTCCCCGTCTTCACTGAATTGTCCACTGTGATCCCAAGATCTTTTTTCTGGTTAGTTACAGACAGCTCATAACCCAACAGTATACTGTATCTGTGGAGTTGAGGGCTTTTGCCCCAATGAGCAGCGTTACTTACTGTAAGTAAGTCCACTTATTTAAATGGAAACATTTTTGTTATTTGATTGGGCAATCACACAAAGAGATCCTTCTGGAGCTCTTCATAATAATTTTGGTTTTGCACCTTGAATAGTTACATTTCATTCATAAACATGGCTAGCTCACTGGTCTCCCAAGCAGCCAAGTCCCTCAGATGTGGATTCTCTGCAAGAATATGGAAGATCCTGGAGCACATCTGTGCTCTTTCTTCTCGTCCTCCTTCCCCACCTTCCCCCTCCCAGTAAAAGTGTTTTGGTACACAGCACCTGGGAATTAAGTCATCAGCCACTCACCAATTACTGCTAGGGTCCCAGTGACCTCGGCAGACCCAAAAGTGTTTGTGATTTCACAGACGTATGTCCCACTATCCTCCACACGCAAGTCACTGATCGTCAGGCCTGTAATGCGCTTGGTCCATCGGCTGTCAGCAGGCAGCGGCCTTCCGTCCTTTATCCATCGGATTGCAGGATTCGGGTACCCGGAAGCAATGCACGGCAGTTCCACAAGTTGCCCTGCCTTTGCTTCCTGGGATTGGAAGCTGTCTAGAATGGTTGGGATGGATTCTGCAGGGTCTGAAAGCAGAGAAATGAATGGGATTCACGTAGTACAATCCAACTCAAGAATCCCCAAGCCCAAATTCTACGCATAGAGTGCATTATTATGCAAGGTACGCTCTCAAACCCTTTTAAGTATTTAGTCTCTCCTCCCGAATTAGCTTGAAGGTCTCTGCAAATGATGTGCATCCATTTAAAGTTCATGCCAAGCCGAACTCTAAGAAGAATCATGGCCATTTTGACAAATATACAGGAACTGCTCCAGATGAGGGTGATACCAACATGGAACGACTCTGCTCCCACTATCCCAAAGAAATGTGCAGGGCAGCTTTCCCAGGTGCACAAAACAGTAGAAAACATGACATGCGAACTCTGGGTCACATTTCTATGATTCCACACACCAAATTTTCTTTTCTTTTCTTTTTATTTATTTAAACATACTAAGACAACAATAATCATTAAAAGGCAACACAATATACAACAGTGTAAGTAAAGGCCAATAGCACAACATATTTAAATCCCTAAACCAATTTTCCAGATGGGCTCATTCAATGTCCTAGCCCAGGGCTTGAGAAGGAAAACCAAGTTTTTAAAGTGGGGTTTCTCAACCAGGATTCTGTGGAACCCTTGGGTTCCACGAGAGGTCACTAGGGGTTCCCTGGGAGATCACGATTTATTTGAAAAATTATTTCAAATTCCGGCCACTTCACATTAAAGAGATAGGTTTCATTCTTTATTTTTAGTTTACAAACACTGTTAATGCATGTATACAGGCCTACCCATGAAACAAATATAATAATTTTGTAACTTCTGGCCCATATTTGAGCCTGAATGTGCAGGGGTTCCCCAAGGCCTGAAAAATATTTCAAGGGTTCCTCCAGGGTCAAAAGGTTGAGAAAGATTGTTTTAATAAGAAAGGCCAGCAGGGTCAGGACCATCTAAATCTCAGGGGGTGTGCTGTTCCAAACAGCAGGTGCCACAACAGAGAAGGCGCGCCTCCTGCGTGCCAGTAGATGAACCCAAAATATGCTCAGTCTGTCAGATCTCATGGAATAGGCAGACATAATTGGAGATAGGTGGTCTCGCAAATAACCCAGCCCCATGTCACAAAGGGCCAGTGCCACTCACAAAATAGTGATGTTACATGGATGCACCATGGTATGCTCATAATTACCTGCACTGCTGCATACTGGACCAACCATAGGCCACCAGCTGGCAATTTGTGGATGTGGTAGTAAAGGTAAAGGTTTCCCTTGACGTAAAGTCCAGTCGAATCCGACTCTAGGGGGCGGTGCTCATCTCCGTTTCTAAGCCTTGGAGCCGGCGTTGTCATAGACACTTCCGGGTCATGTGGCCAGCATGACGACTCGGAACGCCGTTACCTTCCCGCCGAAGCGGTACCTATTGATCTACTCACATTTGCATGTTTTCGAACTGCTAGGTGAGCAGGAGCTGGGATTAACAACGGGAGCTCACCCCGCCGCGCGGTTTCGAACCGCCGACCTTCCGATCGACAGCTCAGCGGTTTAACCCGCAGCGCCACCGCGTCCCTATTGTGGATGTGGTAAGAGCAGAGAAATAATCATGTTTTGCCACTCTTATTGCCACAAAGTTATACTTAATAAAGGGTCTTATCCATTGCTCAGATTCACTCTTTTTTTTTCCTGCCAGTGGCACTCCAGTCATCTCTGGAGCACCTCTGAAAACCAGAGAGTTTCTGGGATCCACAAACAGAGATGGGAGCCAATCCAAGGTCATTGACACCCCATCTCCCAGGCAATGATTACGGTGTATTAGTTGAACCATCAGAGTCTCAAGAACAAGCCCAGGTTCCCTCTGGAATCTAACAGGATCTATCAGGTGCCTGAGGCAGACCCATGAAATAGATCGATCCTCCCTGCAGCAGAGAGTGCCTGCAGAGGATTCTGAGGCCAACAGAGAGTGATCTGACCACAACAAGGGACTGACAGTAACACCCCCCCAACTCCAGGTCCCATCGCCACTCCCCCAAAACAGAAATGGGTGACCAAAGCTGTGAGTTGGGCCCTCAATAATCTGGGTCAGCGGAAGATGAGAAGCTTGTTATTCGAGACAGGTGAAGAGAGAACGATGCAGTTCTGCTCCACAGCCAGGCTAAGCATGGGAGCAAAGGAACTGAGAGAACAGCCTCTTGTTTAGCCAACCTTTGTCCAGCACATCCGCAGACCTGCCTTTCCACAGGCATTTGCTGAATGACTTCTTTTAGGCCCACCCAGACAGGATGAGAGAAAGGCTTTCCCCCTCACTGGCCAGGGTGGCTAAGGACCAAAGCATTTGGGAGCCAAAAGTCCAGGCTCCCCCTTCAGCAGGACCTCCCTGTCAGACCAGGAAGGCTTTTCTCCCCAGCATCCTTGACGCTTCTGCTGCTGGTGAGCAAGAGGCAAGAAGGCTCAGGCTTAGCCAGGGGTAGCTTTTCCTCCAGTGCCCCAAACTTTCACAGCAGCTGAAGGTTGAGTAGATGGGCGGGCTCAGCAGAAGAAGAAAGCCCTGTTTCTTAAAACTCAAGAAGCACCAAGGGATTTTTGTACCACCTTGGTTGATGGGAATGTTTCTTCTTAGTTGCCTGAAAGTAGGTCTCCTTTCCATTTGGGGGGTTAAGTATCACGTGGTGCTGACCCTGACTCTGCTGGTCCAGTGTAGAAAACAGATGGGTGTTCAGGCTCTCCTGACCAGGACTTAGACCTCCTAACTTGTTTCTGTGGGTAGGATGAATCAGACACAGCTTAGCTGGACTAGAAAATGACCTTTGCTGCAAACAGGCAGAACACCAGGCTGCCCACTCCCAGTGATTCAAATCCAGAGTGTTTTCTTCCTGTTTTTCCCACAAATTTAAGGACTGTTTGAGCAGTGCTGGGTGGCCTTGAAACTAAGCAGAATCATAGAATGAAAAGATTGGGGGCGATCTTAGAGGTCACCTGGTCCAATCCCCTCTCCAGTGCAAGAATCCATTGCCGGCAACTCCTCCACCCTGAGAACTGCAGGCTCTCAGCTGCTTTTCATACTGATTGTTCTTCAGAAAAAATATTTTACTACTGTGGGCGTGCCTTCTGGAGGGCTTCCTCACATCAGCAGGGCCCCAGAGTGGCAAAAGCAGAAGACACAAACCCTGCTTGCATCCTTGCCTGCCTGCCAGCTGAGGAGGATGTCCAAGAGCAGCCTCGTGGCTTTGCCGTGGGGAAGCGTTCTTTCGCTAGCACTCAATTCCAGATGGTCACACCTGCTTCGCCCTTTTGGGAGCCCGGGTACCAGCCATCAAAGTGAGCCAAAACTTAGCCACACTCACTGTTCCCTCCCTGGGAAACAACCCAGCAAGACCTACCTGAGACAGACAAGCGGGCACCATTGCTCTGCCGCGTCTCACCACTGTACTTGTGTCTTGTAATGCATCTGTAGGTGGACAGGGCATCTTCCTTCTGGACGTCGGATATGTACAACCCACCATAGAAAGTAATGAAAAACCTATTTTCTGGAAGAGACAAGCCGAGAAAAGGAAGCTGTGTCAGCATGCTTGGGTCCTGGAAGACCAAAAGAGTAGGTGCGGAGAGGAAAACAGTAGCAATGCAGCATAAGGAGATATCCTGCAGGCTCTAAACCTCTTCCATCGGAAGGCAGAGAGCAGCAGAGGGCCTGGAAGGGGAGCTCTGGGCTGAGGCCCAGCCTGGAGGGGTCTCCTAGGTTCTCCCCTTGGCAGGCTGGAACTAACAATATCCTCTTGGCCCCCTAAATTAACCATTATTTCTAGTCTAGAGATACTGAGGTGCCTTAAGACAACTTTGGGACTGAAACATTATCCTGTCAGAGGAAGAGAGGGCAGTTTACGCCTGTCTACAATCTCACCCACATGGAATGTGTGCATATGTGCAGGTACTATGGACACACTTTGAAGATGAGATGCCAGCAATGAGACCTCCTCCTTTCTCACACACAAGCATGCAGCCCGTGCTTGTGGAAAGACCAAGGATGCATGGGGGCTTGCCATCAAGAGACCTTGACAGAGAAGCACTGCCAAGGAACGCAATGAAATGCAATGAGCTAGAAATCTGTCACCACTGACAGTCTGAGAGAGTTGGGGGACAAGTTGCTCTGCAGCCCATAGGGGTGGTCTCCAGCTACCCCGCCACAGAGTCAGCTTGCCAAGCCAATCCCTGCCTGCCAGCATGGCTAGAAGCCACGCTTCTTCTCCAGGGCATCCCCAACATTTGAGGGAAGCACCCTGCCATGGTCCTTCTCTTCCCTGGAGGACCACACCCCTCCCCCCCCCATCCTCAGTACAAGCCTCATCAGTCCAGGCAGAAGGCAGAGGCAAGTCACGGGCTGTAGTTCACAGTCATCAGTCTGGAATATGGGAAAAGAGGGGACAAAGAATCCAGACTCTCCCAGCTGCCTGCAAACCAACAGCCTGGAGCCTGTCTGCCTTGGAATTGGGGGGGGGGGGGGGATGCAGTTGCTATGGCAACAGGCAACCACTGCTTTGCAAATGGCTGCTCTCCCCTGCCCAATTTGTATGCACATTTAATTGATGGAGTAGCTTTTCAGAAGCATCAGCTTCTCATATGCTGCAAGCAAGGAAGAGGCCTGGGGGAAGGAGGCTGCACTAACAAAGAACATGCTAAGGGATTCCCTGCTCTGGGAAACAAAGGTGGGGGATAAGGGCAGATCCTCCCCCAAAAGAAAGGAACATCAGCAGCCAGAACTCCCTTTAAGCCAACAGGCTGCAAAGGGAACTGCTAGCTGAGCTCAGCAGCCAGGCCAGGAGAAACCCTTAGACCACCTGGGTCTGGGCCAACCTTTCCCATCTGGAGAGGGTGTAGAAGGAGGACCTTGCCACCTACTGCTCAGTATCTAGGCTGTGCCCCAGAGGGCCATGTAGGGGGCATTGCCCTGTTCAATGGCCTTGGGTCTCCCACTCAGCAAGGGTGCGCATCCTGTTGTATCTCCAGAGACAGGCCTTCTCCCCAGCTGAAATCAGTAGCCAGGGCTACTGCTGGGCTACCAGTCACTTTCCATATAGACTCAAGAAACCACCTTTTGAGGGCTATTTTCAAAAACCCAAGAAAACCAATCTTACCATGGTTTCATGTGATGGCCTCGTTATCACCACACTAAGACAAGGGCTGGTTCCAACAACACATTGAACTATTTCAGCCTAATCAAGCCACTGTGAGAATTTCACCTTTTCAATTCAAGCCACCAAGAAAATCTGAGTGACAAATGTGAGGAAAGGAGGCTCCCATTCATAAAAGCCTTTTCCCCACCACCCCTGGGGGTGTCACCTCTCCTCAGCCACCAAGCCTGCCTAAGCCGGCAGTGGAAAGGGACCTCCTGCCCTTAATCCCTTCTCTAAGTACAGCTCTATCTTTCCCTGTTAAAGGATTAACACCCATTCCTCATTCAACTCTTGCAATGAGATTTTATTTCTAATTACATCGTAATAAAACTGGGAGCGCTCCCAGGGTTTTCGCCAAATGACTTGTAGACACTCTACAAGATTGGATCCTACTTGGCTGCATTGTAATAGCATTTTCTCTGACATTCATTAGACATGCATGAAGGAGAGGGCTGAAGAATGGAATTGCATTTAAATGGATTTCCTGGGAAGGAGGGAGAAAGGGGAGGGGAGGGGAGGGATTAACAGAGGCTGAGCTCATTGGAGGGCATCCTACCTGGCCCACCAACAAGCAAGGCAATCCAGAGGTCAGAACAGGCAATACAGGATTTGGGTAAAATGCAGCTTTTATGAAGCCACACTGCAATTATTTTGTATACATTTAATATATAAGCACCGTTGCTTACATTTTATGTCATCACTTCTCACTGCTTCCTCCCTCTGCAGTCCTGTGCATAATTTATCTGTAACTAGAATAACATTTCATGCACCCAACAAAGTGAAGCATACCCCTATGGCATAATAGATCAGTGACTGTCTGAGTTGCCACATTCAAATACATTGCAAAGAAGCCAGATAACTCCTCAGTCACAGGAGGGATGTGAACAGCCGCCACCACTTGGTCTGAGGGGTTCATGTTCCCTTGGCAACCCTAACCCTTGACCTGAGGTTTTCTAGGAGATGTCCAGCATGTCACACAGTCACAGCAAATTCAGGTAGGCTTCTCTGACCATTCCACCCTGGCTGAAGTCTCTGCCAACAGGAGACAAATGCAAGAAATCCAAAAGAAAAGTAAGAATGCTCTTTCATTTACGTTACTGCAGTCTTTGTGGGACACAGAAAACCCCCTCTTTCGTGAGCTTGGGGGCACACAAAGAAGCAGAGGAGAAGATGGCAACCCTTAGCAAGAGGATTTCCCATTCAATCTGTTACATTCTTGAGGAAGAAGAGCGCCAAGGCCTTTTAGAAATAGAGGGGGCTGCTCCTTGCAGGGGGGCAGGTCTACCAATTTTCCATGGCTTGATGGGACAGTATTGCATCAAGGAGCCTCCAAGAAAACTGAAAACTGGAAGATGCCAAAAAGACAAGAAGGAAGATTTCTTTCCACTATGTATGGAATTTGATACCTTCCAGGAGATACCAAATCCAAGCAGATTAACCAATTAATGAAAGGCTAAAATAATCAATGGTAGCATGGAGAATGGAATCTGTAGGAATAGGACTCTCTAGGCCAGTCTGAGGCACACAGCAGTTCCACTTTTGGGCTCTCAGAGCCTCACGGCTACTGGCAAAAACAAGCTGGGCCAGAAAGGTCAATACTGGTCTGATCCAGCTGTAGGGGTGCTTGTCTATTCCCTTCATTTGATTGCGAACTGCCTGGAGTCAGATAAAATAGAGTGGTATATAAATGATTATTTATTTATTATTATGTGTTGGCACAGAGAAATGCCTGCTGGCACAAGTATGGCTCCTTGGCTGGACTGGAGCTGCCATCCTCTGCTGCTGTGCTGAGACCTTCTCTGGATAAACATCCCCAACTGCTACCCAGAAGCCACATTCGCAAGCAGGCCAATGACCCAAATTTTGCTCAGGATGGGTGTCTGGGAGCAGGGAAGCAAGGAATTTCTTGAATATGTATTGTCAGGATATGTGATGGTGGGGAGCAAAACAGTGTTTCCTATGAATTCTGCCTCCCTGCAACCAACCTCAGCAATTTAAGCCATTCTTAGAGAAGTGGGCACCGCTGCTGCTCTTCCATTACTCTTTGCTCTTTTTAGGAGATGCACTAAGTTTCCCTATGACAAAAATCCAACCTTTTTTATGAGGGGTGCAAGACTAGCACTAAGGAACCTTTCCCAGAAAGCGGTTTAACAGGGGAGATGCAGATTAGAAGGCTGACATTTCCCCAAAAGCACACCTTCTTGGGCTTGCCCAGAGGAAAAGCAAATGGAGTCCCTTGGCAGCATTTGAAATCTTTTGACTAGAGTTTGGGTTGTTATGTTTGCTATTGGAAAGAAACTCAGTTTTGGGGGAGAGGGGATGCTTCCACTAATAAGGCAGGGTGCTCCCACCTCCATCCACAGATCTCCTGACTAAGAGGAAAGAGAGAGATACAGTATGTAGCTCCTAATGTGGACTGCCCACCCCCTTTAGTGACCCATGCATGGCTGAGCCTGCTGTTTTCAAGACACCCCAGTCACCCATGTTTCCTCTTCTAGTCAGGTTTTTTTCCCACTAAAATATGGAACTAATCAAACATCATGCTAATGAAGAAAAAATCTGATTAAGATATGCAGAAGTTTGCATCTCAGAGCATAAAACAGGGAACAGCCTGGACTGGGCATGGTGGTCTCCCCCCTCCCTACCCTCATTATACCCAGATTGTTAAGCAAGGCTTCTTGGCTTGTCAATTCAGTTTCATCAGCTTCCGGCATCTTCACTCCTGCCCCACCCCCAAGAATCAGTTTGAACTTTCCCAATACCTGGATTTTGCAATGCAGCACAAAGGCCCCTGAGATGGATCCTAATAAAAGATAGTGCCTCCATCTCCCCCTGAAGTTCTCTGCCTCCAAAAATCCAGCATTCAGAAAGGACTAAATTTGCACAAATACTGTGCCTATGTTGGAAAATGTTTAAGGGAACAGGTATTGGTGCAGAGAGAGAGAGAGGGAGAAAGATTTTTTCAGAAGCCCAAGCAACCCCACCCCACCCCCAATTCTGAGAATAACAGAAGAGTTGACGACCCTCCCCAGCTTTTAAAAACCAAAGCAATCTCTTCTACCTAGGAAATGAAGAACAACACAGCATCCTGTACATTCTGTAACCTAGCAGGTCTGTGGGAAAAGGGGGGGGCAAATAACTCTCCCAGTTCAGAATAAGGTAAGGACAACTGGCCTACAAGGTCACCACTGAGCTGCTACGCAAACAGGGCACTGTGGCAGTGCCATGCTAAAAGCTATCCTCCATCTGCTGGCTATGCAAGAAGGAACAAGACAGAGCAGGGACAACAGCCCATGTGAGAAACCAGCCAAAGCCATAAGAATAACATCAAGGTATTAGGAAGGAATGCCAGGCTTGGGGGTCATCACCAAATGCTATAAAGGAAGGAGCCTTTGGAACATAAAGCTGAGAAGAGCTCCCAAATCAACAGCCATCTCTTGCAGCAGAGCACCTTCTGGGCAAGCCATCTGCAGCTGGCTTCTCTATCTAGGTGATGGGCTGCTGAAGTTACCATCACTTTTGGTCTTCCAGCACCAGAAGAGACTCCAATGCTAGCAGAAGCCTGATCCATTGCGTTAATTAAGAATTTCCTTCAGGTCTCAGCAACTGAGACGCTCCTTAGAAGGGGATCCCCCAGTCTGTGTTCTCCATGGAGCAACTGTGTGTCATGAGTGCCGTTGAGCTAAAGTAATCAGCGCAATGGCACTCATGACAATGACAAGGAAATAGGTGAAGGGGTACAAGTTAAGTAGCCATCAACCCACAACGACTAACGGCTAACAAACAATAGATAAACGGATCACGGAGCCACCCAAGCCATCAGCAGCAATACCACGGGGATCGCCCAGCTGAAAGCAATCAGCAGAAGAATGAAAACCTGAGGATGGGCGATCCTAGAAACCCTCAACCAATGGCAGGGCAACGCATGGGACAAAGGGGGGTGACGTGACCGAGAGCGAGGGGGCGCTGACCGGCGCGGGGTATTTAAACCCCGCACCGGCGCGCTCCTGTCACTCTCAGCTTTTTCTAACAACGTTGTACCTATCCTGAAATAAACCAGAGCCTGCTTTGCAACCCAGTGTCTGAACGTTATTCAGAGGTAAGCAGCGCATGACATAAAGCTGAGAGTCATAAACTCAGCCTCGCCGAGCCCCACCGGACGACAACGAGCCGCGGGAGGAGTAGACGGCGAGAAGACCAGCAAGATGAGGCCGGAACGGCGCGGGCAAGGAGGGCGAGCCGCGCGGCAAGAGACAGAGGAGGACCGACCGAGGCCAGAGGCACCGCGGACCCCCGGAGCCATGGACGCCCGCCCCACCCGACCCGAGCCTCAGCTCCAACCCCAAGGGGAGATGGCGACGGAGGCAACCCGACCGCGGGAGGGAGCAGCACGACTTCCGAAACCAGCGGAGGACCCCGCGCCCCACATCGCACCCCAGCAACGGGCGTGGAGCGACAGCCCCACGGTGCTCGACACGGAGGAGGACGACGGAGACACCCATCAGACGGAGGAGGAAGCGGACCCGCGGCGGAGGGACGATGAACCCCCCCCCCCCGAGGACGCGCCAACGGAACCGGCCCCAGCGGCGGTGCGGGTTGTGGACGAGGAGGCACGAGCTGAACTCGCGGCCATGCGGGCTCAGCTGACGGAACTCCGGACCATGCTCCAGGCGCTTATGCCCCCCGCGCCACCCAATGACGTCCCCGCACAAGCCCACACCCCGAGCGAAGCACCGAACCCACACGAGCCAGCGGAAAGCCAGCAGACGGCACAGGAGGCCGACACCACATCCCGGGAAGCGAGAGGCGGGGCCGCGCAAAACGCCCGGGCCCCAAAGGACTTCCCCATCTTCTTCGATGGGACCCCCTCAAAACTCTCGTTTTTCGTCACCAACGCTAGGGAGTTCATGGGGAGGCACGGACACTCCTATGACTCCGAGGCCGACAAGATCGGCGCCGTGGCAATCAAACTCCAAGACAGGGCGGCGGACTGGTACGTCCAACTGTACGAGTCCAGCTCCCCCGCCCTCGCCACCTTCCCTGCTTTCATCAACGAGATGAAAAACTATTTCGAAGACCCCCTAGCCAAAGTACGGGCGAAAAGCGCACTCCAGAGACTTAAACAGGGCGCACGCACGGTCCCTGACTACGCCCTGGAGTTCAAAGCCCTCGCGGGAAAGGTCTGCGACTGGTCTGAGACCACCCTGCTGGAAATCTTCAAAAAGGGGCTCAACCGCGACGTTCTCCAATGGGCCCTCTACCGCGACGACCCAGAAACGTTACACGGGTGGATCCACCTCGCGGGGAAAGCCGAACACGCGCACCGCACCTTCCTTATGACAACCACGGAAGACACAAACTACGTCGGGAAAAAGGCACCCGCACCACACGGGGGGATGGCCGGCCCCATATACCCTAAAAAGAAGTTCAACCGGGAGCCCTGCGGGAGGTGTGGCAAATTAGGGCACAAGACGGCGGACTGCTTCGCCAACCGACCGCCGACCAGCGCGCCCAAGCCCGCCCCGAAAATTAGCCCCAAACCACCCAACCCGGGGCCGCCCCCTCACCGCCGAATGACCGTGGCCACAGCGACACCGGAAGAGGGCTGGGACGCTTACTGGGGAGAAGAGGACAATACCGACCCCGACCAGCCGGCGGGAAATGCTCCCCGCTTGCCCTGAAACGCGTGGCGAGGCAGGCGGCGGGACAGCAACGCGAACCACCTCAACGAAACGACAAAAGCTCCGTAATATTGGCAGCAATTCAACTCTCTGCCGGCAACGGAGCCACCACGGCCGCGGCACTAGTGGACTCGGGGTGCTCAAAAAACCTTATCCACCCCGACCTAGTCGCCAAACTCGAACTCCGCTGCTTCCCCCTCCCCACGCCGCTGGCATTCCACCAGCTGGACGGCTCCACAGCGGGGGGGAAACCAGCCACGCTACAAACCGAGCCGGTCACCCTGCAAATGGGCACTCACACCGAGCGCACATCGTTCGTAGTCACGCCCATCGGACGGCCCATTGCAGTCCTGGGGATGCCATGGCTCGCGAAAAACAACCCGCGGATCAACTGGGCGACCCGCACCTTCACATTCGGCGACGGCGAGTATCGAGCACCAGTTCCAGCTGGCAAAAGCAACCCCACGGTAGGACGAGCGGAGGCGACCACACAAGACAACGCCGCTACCACTGCAGACCTACCGGAACAATACGCCGACTTCTCCGAGGTCTTCGGAGAAGCAGAGGCAGACCAACTACCCCCCCACCGCAAGACGGATTGCCGAATCGACCTACTGCCCGACGTCCCCCTACCTAGACCAAAGATCTATTCGATGACCCCGAAGGAGATGGCAACCCTCCGGGAGTTCATCGATAAAAACCTAGACAGGGGATTTATAGAGCCAGCATGCTCACCGGTCGGAGCCCCCGTCCTATTCCGGGAGAAGAAAGACGGGACCCTACGGCTCTGTACCGACTACCGGGGCCTAAACGCGGCTTCCCTGTCCAACAAATACCCCTTACCCCTGGTGAAGGACATGCTCGCCCACCTGTCCACGGGCAAAGTCTTTTCCAAATTGGACCTGCGCGAGGCGTACTATCGCATCCGAATCAGGGAGGGGGACGAATGGAAGACGGCGTTCAACTGCCCCCTAGGCGCTTTCCAGTACAAGGTACTGCCCTTCGGACTCGCGGGGGCCCCTGGGGTGTTCATGCAGCTCATCAATGAGGTACTGCATGAACATCTGTTTAAAGGGGTCCTGGTCTACATCGACGACGTCCTTATTTACACAAAAACATACGAGGAACACGTAACCTTAGTCAGGCAAGTCCTCGACAAGCTCAGAAGGGCGCAGCTCTATGCAAAGCCCACAAAGTGCGAGTTTCACAAAGACCGCCTAGACTATTTGGGGTATCGAATCTCCGGGGACGGCATCGAGATGGACCCCGCAAAAGTCGAAGCGGTACTAAACTGGGAGCGGCCCCGCAACAGACGGCAACTACAGAGCTTCCTGGGATTCGCGAATTTCTACAGGTCCTTCGCCCGGGGGTTCGCTGAGATAGCCCTACCCTTAACGGACCTCCTCAAAACCAAAGGGGTGGGGGACACCAGACGCGCCAAGAACCCAGGCACAGTGCTGAATTGGACTCCCGCGTGCCAGACCGCATTCGACAAGCTGAAAGCGCTGTTCACGACGGAGCCAATCCTCGCGCACCCGGACCCAGAACGGCCGTTCGTGGTCCAAGCCGACGCCTCAGACTTCTCCCTGGGAGCCATCCTCCTACAAAAAGACTCCACGGGGCTCCTGAAACCATGCGCCTACCTGTCAAGGAAGTTCTCCGAGACAGAGAGGCGATGGCACGTCTGGGAGAAAGAAGCCTTTGCGGTGAAATCGGCACTAGAAACATGGCGTCACCTACTCGAGGGAGCCACCCAACCATTCGAGGTCTGGACGGACCACCGGAACCTCGAGGCCCTACGAACGCCTAGACGCCTTAGCCCAAAACAGGTCCGATGGGCACAATTCTTCAGCCGCTTTGATTTCCAGTTGAAGTTCATGCCGGGCAAGAAGAACTTCCTGGCCGACGCCCTCTCCCGGCTGCCCCAAGACGAAGAGCCCGCCCCAGACACCATTGGGACGGTCCTATCCGCCTCGCAACTGGGGATGGCCGTGACCACCCGAAGCGGCGCACGGAGGCAGCTCGACGCTACGGCGCAGCCGACGGCGGGACAACCGGCGACGGAAAGAAGGCAACCGCAACTACCAGGGGGAATGCGCACGGACCTCGCCGCCGCCCTCAAAACCGACCCCTGGTTCCTGGCAAACCCCGACAAGGTAACGATGGCGCAAGACCTAGCATGGGGGGAAGGCAGAATCTACGTCCCGGACTCGCAACGCCAGGCGATCTTGCATAGGTCACACGACGCCAAGCAAGCGGGACACTTTGGGTTCCTCAAGACCCTACACCTAACACGGCGGCAATTCTGGTGGCCCGCGCTCAGGCGAGACGTAAAAACCTACGTGGCGTCCTGCCCAACGTGCGCTCGGGCCAAACGGGCACCAGGCAAACCCGCGGGGCTATTGCAACGGGTGGCAGAACCCTCCCGCCCATGGGAGGAAATCTCTATGGATTTTATAGTGGACCTCCCACCCAGCCAGAAGAAAACGGCCATTTGGGTGGTGAAGGACTACTTCTCAAAGCAGGCCCACTTCATCCCCTGCACGTCAGTCCCATCCTCACAACAACTAGCCAAACTCTTCCTCATCCACGTGTACAGGCTACACGGATGTCCCGCACGTGTGGTGACCGACAGGGGCACACAGTTCACCTCCAAATTCTGGCGGGCCTTCTTGAAGCTGACGGGGACCCAACAGGCCCTGTCTACGGCTTGGCATCCGCAGACGGACGGAGCCACTGAGGTTCTTAATGCCACCTTAGAGCAATTTATACGATCCTATACGAACTACCACCAGGACGACTGGGCTGAACTGCTCCCGTTCGCCGAAGTCGCATACAACAACGCCGTCCACACGAGCACGGGAAAAACCCCCTTCGAAGTAGTCTCGGGGCGCGACTTCGTCCCCATACCGGAGCTACCTCAACCCCCGGAACCCCAGGTGGACGCCAGCGACTGGGGACGGAAGATCGCGGAAGCATGGCCAGTAATCACGGCGGCGCTGAAGGAGGCACAGGCTGCTTACAAAGAGCAGGCCGACAAGCACCGGCGCCAACAACCGACGTTCCAGGCGGGGGACATGGCCTATCTCTCCACCAAGTTCCTAAAGTCAACCCAACCCTCGAAAAAACTGGGGCCTAAGTACATCGGGCCGTTCCGAGTCACGCAATTAGTGAACCCGGTAGCAATACGCCTGGACCTGCCACACAACCTCCGGAGGCTCCACCCGGTGTTCCACACCAGCCTCCTAAAACCGGCAACCACCTCCCGATGGCACCCAAGCACGCCTCAGCCCGCACCGCTGATGATCGACGGGCAACACCACTTCGAGATAAGGGACATCCTCGACTCACGCAAGCAACGAGGAACCCTACACTATCTGGTCAGGTGGAAACACTTCCCCCACCCGGAATGGGTGGCGGCGCACAACGTTAAAGCGCCTGACCTGACCAAAGCATTCCACCGGGCATACCCCGACAAACCGCAATCAAGGTCAGCAAAACCAACCCCCCCCCCCGCAGGCCTCCCCCCGCCTCCCGTGCCCCAAGGGAAGGGGCCCCCCCCAAGCCCGCGACTTGGGTGGACCTTCCCCCCCCCGGGACTCACTCCCCCCGCCCCGGGCCCACGGGGTGGTGACAAACGATCGCCAGCACCCTCCCCCCGCCCCCTGGCCGCGGGGGAGTGGCAAGCAAGTCAACAGGGCAACCTGGGGGCAACGCCCAGGAGACACAACAAAGGCGACGCACTCCAAATAAGCAAAAAAGGGCCCTACCTGGAGCTGAGCAGCACCCGACCAGCCACGCCTCTCGCCTCGCCGAACTGAGCCAAACAAACAGGGTGTGGTTGGAGCATGCGCACGCCAGGTCAGAACCCGAGCATGCGCACCATGGACACACCCTGGGAAGGCACGTGGTAGAGGGAGGTGCAAAGGGAGGGGCGACAACTACTCCGGCGGGAACTTTGAAAAAAAAAAAAAAAAAAAAAAAAAAAAAAAAAAAATGGCGTTTTGACAGCTCCATGGGGGAAACCCAGAAACCCGGGGGAGAACACTATTCGGAAAGGGGGCAGTATGTCATGAGTGCCGTTGAGCTAAAGTAATCAGCGCAATGGCACTCATGACAATGACAAGGAAATAGGTGAAGGGGTACAAGTTAAGTAGCCATCAACCCACAACGACTAACGGCTAACAAACAATAGATAAACGGATCACGGAGCCACCCAAGCCATCAGCAGCAATACCACGGGGATCGCCCAGCTGAAAGCAATCAGCAGAAGAATGAAAACCTGAGGATGGGCGATCCTAGAAACCCTCAACCAATGGCAGGGCAACGCATGGGACAAAGGGGGGTGACGTGACCGAGAGCGAGGGGGCGCTGACCGGCGCGGGGTATTTAAACCCCGCACCGGCGCGCTCCTGTCACTCTCAGCTTTTTCTAACAACGTTGTACCTATCCTGAAATAAACCAGAGCCTGCTTTGCAACCCAGTGTCTGAACGTTATTCAGAGGTAAGCAGCGCATGACACTGTGTAGTGCAAGGACTGATGAGCTCCACAGCAATTTCCCAATTTCCTGCTCAGGGTACAAACTCTGAATCACCCCAGCGGAGAGGACAATTATGAATAAAAGAAACACAAAAGAAAGGCCCTTTCAAATAAGGGAGAAAGCAGCAGCACTGCACATACAGTGCAGTTATTTCTCAAAAACATGGGCAACTCCAATTTACTATCCTGGGAAGGATACAGCTGCCACAAGGACTCCTCCATTTGCAGCAGCCCCGCCTCCCAAGAATCCTGAAAAGACGTGGGGAAAAGATGGCCATGGTTGTAACTCAATGGCTGCCCAAAGTGGGCTGAGAATACTCAGGAGACCCAGCATTTGGCACATAAGAAAGGCATCCATAAGAAAGGAGGGGCAACCCCCGCAGCAGCCACTGGCTTTTAGGAAAGGGGGCCATGAGCTAAGGATTGATTGACCATCACAGAGCCCCCACTTCATGAGGGAAACCTTGAGATTTGGGTATGTTCCTGAGAGAATCACAGAATCAGAGCTGCAAAATAACTTGGAGGTCTTCTAGCCCAACCCCATGCCCAAGGTATGAATCCTCAGACCATCCCAGGTAAATGGCTGTCCAACCTTCGCTTGAAATCCTCCTGCAATGGAGCCCTCATGACTGCAAGAGACAGGCTGTTCCACTACTTAGTAGCGCTCGTAGTCAGAAGTTCCTCCTTCTTTCAAGTTTGAATCTTTGGAAAGCTGCCACTCATTGGTTCTTGTCACTACAGAAGGAAAATCTACACCAGTCCTGCACAACTCATAGAGGAGAAAGGACAACACTGATAAATTAAAAATCATTGGGAGCCGCAAACGAATACCAGGTGCGCTGATCAGCTGTTTGGCAGCTGGAGCTGGTAATGGCAGTGAAGCTTGGAGGCATTCAGCAGCAAGACTTGCAGGGTGACATCGAATGTATTCCTTTTTAAACAACTCTGGTGGGTCACACAAGGCTGCTTGGCAGGCCACTTGTTGTGCTGGCCTGATCTATACCCTCTTCCCTGTGACAGCCCTCCAAGTGTTGGAAGATTGCTATCACATCTCCCCTCAGCTCACCTCAATCATGCTTCCAGCTCTTTAGGAAGAGATACCCAGTTCCTTTAACAGTTCTTCATAGGATTTGGCCCCATGACCCTCAACATCTTTGCTGCTCTTCTCTGCACTCTTTCCAGGGCCTCAGCAATTATAATAAACAAAACTGGTCACAGTAATCCAGGTGTAGTCTGACCAGTAGAGTGGAACTGTCACTTCCCATGATCTCAACCTTATACCTCTGTTGATGCAGCCCAAGATTGTATTGACTCTTTTAACAGCCGCAGCACACTGCTGGCTCAGGTTTAATCTGTGGTCTACCAGGACTCCCAGATCCTTCTCACAAGCACTACTGCTAAGGAAGCTTAAACTATTGGAAAAGACCTGATGTTCAAGTCTATTAAGATCCTTTTGAACCTCAATTCTGAAATGTTAGCAGTCTCCCTACCCCACCAGCTTTGCGTCTCCAGCAAATTTGCTAAGCATCCCTTCTATCCCTTTGTCTATGTCACTTATAAAAATGTTGAAGACCACTGGGCCCAGGACAGAACCCTGAGGTATCCCACTGCATATGGGATATTCATGCAGACATAGATCCATTAAGGACCATGTATTCAACTAAGCGCAAATCGATCTGGTAGTGGGATCATCCACCCCACTTGTTCCACTTTATGGAGACAGAGTCTACAGTCAACTTTATCCAATGCCTTACTGAAGTCTAGATACACTATATTCACAGTATTCCCTTAGTCTACCAATCTAGTCACTCTGTAAAAAAAAAGCAGTAAGTTTAGTCTGGCACAACCAATTTTTAACAAACCCATGCTGGCTTCAAGAAATCACCTTGTTCCTTCCTAACTGCTTGCAGTCCCACCGCTTGATTATCTTTTCTAGGATTTTCTCAGGTATTGGTGTCAAGCTGATTGGTCTATAGTTTCCTGGGTCCTCTTTTTCCCCCTTTTTTAATTACCAGGACAATGTTAGTTCTTCTCCAATCTTCTGACACTTCCCCTGTGCTCCAGGAGTTCTCAAAGATTACAGTTAGTGGTTCCAAGATCCACCAGTTCCTTTCCATCCATGGTTCTAATATCCTGATCTCCGTAGCCCAACTTCAGATATATCCCCACCTCAGCTGCCCTCGTCCATGGCTCCATAGAAGACATCCAACATGTGGCAAGCTGGCCCTGAATTTCCACCATTGTTTCTACAGACAGGACAAGAATTACGAAGTGAGCAAACTAGCACAGATGTGCACTCTAGCTGCTCATTATCAAGGAAAGAATGAGAACATGCAAAAGAGATGAGAATGGACAACCAAATATGACAGCACCGTTGCTTTAAGCCTCTAGCTAAATTATAAAGCAGTTTACTGGGGTGGAAAGCTGCAGCAGAAACTGAGGGCAGAAGAAGCGAAAACCATCTGTAGATTTAAAAATAAGCTACAGCAGCTCTGGAACACATAAAATAAGCAGGAACTCCTTCTAGTTCCAGAGCATTAGGGCCTGGGAAAAGGAACGTATTAAAGATGTTCCAGAATTGTCATGTCCTGAAGAACGAAGGAATCAAGAGTATAAAACAGGTTAAAAATAACATTTGTTATCTTTGCATCCACTCTGTTTGCCGCCATTACAGCTTGGGGGAAAATGACTGCAATCGGGGCTTGCTGAAATCCAGGGTGAGCGGCATCTCCGCACACTAACAAGCTCTGTGTTTCTTCCCTGACAGATGCCTCTACACAGACCATAAATATAGACTGTCCCCCCCCCCACCACCACCACCACACACAAAGGCTGTACGTCTTAATTAAGCAGGACACTAGCAGCACAGCTAACGATTTTTGCTGCTTACTATGTAAATCTCTGCTCCTTGCCAGGGTTAACTCCCCACCAGGATTTGTGGGAAGCCTCAAGATGCTCAGTTCATTACTTGGCTCCCCAGGAAGCCCAGCTACGAAGTCCGAAATGTCCATTGCTACTGGCTTCTAACTTCACAGCAGAGTGTCCCCTGGTCCTGGAAACCAGGGCCACTGGTGGGAGGATGGGGGATGGCTCGAAAGGCACCCCTCCTGAAGAAGAGAGCCCAAGCCACCATGAGTAAAAAAGCCCAGGTGAGGGTTGGCTAGAGAAGCCTGGTGGGGGCCTGCCAGCATGAACGCAACAGACTGTCCCCTGCATTCAGAGAAACGCAACTCTCTCCTGGAGATCCTTCAGGCACCCACAACTGTCTGAAGTCTTGTGCTGACCTGAAAAGGAGGGGCATTTGCCTGGCCCCAAAGTCTTCTGGAGTAGCCTTTGATTATCATCGGGCTTCCCAACGCTTGCTGGGAGGAAGCAAACAAGAATTCGTAATCCCTCCATTTGGAAAATACAAATTTCAGGGGTTAAAGACTAAACTGTTTCCAGAAATGCTATCAAAATGTACAGATTCTTCTGCCAGCAGAAAGCAGATCAACTACATAATCTTTACATTTACAAACTCAGTATAATTTGAGTTTTAATTCTAAGTATCAAAGCAGAACTGGGCAGCATTACCTAGTAGCAGGAGAGGATGCTTGCTTATCTATCTATCTATTTATCATCTATCACATTTCTATATTGCTTCAGTCTAAAAAAAACTTTAAGCACAGTGCACAGGCAACATCACAATACCAACACAGCATAAACAACAGTGAAGGAAACATTACTGTTGTAAACATTAACATATTTGACAGCAACCAGCTAAGATTTAGCGCCAAAGCTATTCTCCATCTCAAAGGCCTTCTGAAACACCAGGTCTTTACAAGCCTTTGGAGAGCCCCCTTGGCTGATGGATTTCCAGTGGGCAATAGCAAGGGGAGACCACATCGCAGAAATACAAAGGTGACTGACAATCAGCTGGAATCAATCCATTGGGAGACACCAGTTAGTAGGAGAATCTAGCAGAGGAACTTGGGACCAAAATCCAGTGACAGGAAGGGCAACATGGACAAACAGCAGCCATCCTTTCCAAACTGCAGGAAATGCAAAAAGAGCCAGCTTACAATATAACCTCTCACTATGAATGCAAAGGAGGCACACTTTTAAAACTAAAAAGTGTCACAATTCATGAACAACCAAAAATAAAAGAAACCATAATTGGGTTTACTTTAACATCAGAATGTTACAACTCAGTCTGTATCTTATCCTCCTTAACCATCAAGCCAACCATCCTTTGGGTTCTATCCACTTGTGGTAAAAAAAATACCCCCAATCACAGGTTGGTGGAAATTTTCCTGCATTTTCCAACTCACATAGTTTTTGAATGTTCCCATCCCAAGAAGAACAAGCAGCAAACACACCTTTTTAAAAACTGCAAAAGAAAGAACACAAGGAATAATACACCTCCCTTCCTGCCTCAAAGCTGCCCCCCACCAAACCCGAACACGTCCATTTCAGAAAAGCCACCGCACGTGGCATGTTTCTTAGAGCCACCTCTGTGCTGCGTGTCATTTTCATATTAATGCCACCGAATACACTGTGAGGTAAACATCTTTTTCCTGGGAAACCTCAAACTACAGAGACATATGATGGGCAAAGGCATAAAAGTACATTTCGACACTTGCAGGGCAATTAGCCAAAAAGACATACAAGTATCCTTAGCTATGACTCTTAGCGGCATAAAATAGTTGCACAAGGCCTTGTGGAAATATGCTCCTGTCCAGAAACACAAATTCTGAACATGAAACGTGAGGCGCAAAATGGTAAAGCAAGCACTAAACACTTTCTTATTGGAGTGAAGTTTGAACCAGCTTTTCCAGAATGTCAGAATCATCAAAACACAACACCTCTAATTTCTCCAAAGAGGGAGACATTTCATTCTCAAGACCTTGTCTAAACAGCGGAGAATGCTCTGGCTGGCAAGATAACCCAAAGGGCTTCTAAAGGGGCATCAAGAGAACCAACAGCCCTTGGCTTCCTGACCAGCTTCTTTCAGAATGCCTGACAAAGCCATTCAGAGCAGACTCAAAGAAAGCTTTTTCAGTAAAGCCCAACAGTCCTCAGAAGGCAGCCAGCCCTAGCAAGGGTTGATCGTCAGGGAGGAGGGGGAGCAGGGGAGTGCCCCTCACACATAGATGACAAGGGTGGTTTTCTAAATCTGCAGACATGAGATACAAGCCATAGGATCCAGGTCACTTTTAAATGGGTACAAATCTGCTCTCAAGTTTTTTCTCATATTCCTTGCTTACCCAAAAAGGGTCTTGATGCCTAATGAGGCTATAAGCTGTTGAGCATTAATCAGGTTTGGCTGAATAATCAATGGGGCACTTGGAAACAGCTTTCCTTCCCTAACAGAATGTCACAACCAGACAAAAGGAATGCAATTAAAGTTAAGACTCTTGTTCTGGGATTGATAAGGAATAATCCAACAGGACAGGACCTTAGCTGAAGGACACCAGAGCATGAGCTTAAATTCTGGGATTCTGTATGGCTTCTAAGAGAGTATCCTCCTGAGATCATCCCTCTTTTTGCAGATGTCCTCGCAGGTTGTTTAAATTAAGCACCTTCTATTCCAATTGAGTCAAACTGAGTTCCTGTCTCAATGCCAGAACTAAGGTTTCTAGACCCAGAGCAGCTCTTCCTCCTCACTGCTGGCCACAATGCCAGCAGCCCTGCAGATCCAGAGCTCAACCACCTGCCACCCAGACTAGCCACCACCCCAGAGCAGCCACAGGAGAAATGCAGCAGAAATGAATGCAGAATGAATGCTTATTCAATTATTCTGAAATATTTATGATAATGGAGGGGGTGTAGAAGAGGTGTTGCAGTGGTGGAATCCATCTCAGCTATACCAGTCACAAGTACAACAGAAGAGGGAATATTAACAGAGGGAGGCAAGCTTGCACGATGGAAAAAAGTCTGGAGAAGTGTGAGCCCAGCACAGGCAACTGATATTACAGAGGAGGGAGAATGTGGTGGTGGGAGAGGACAGGACACTTGTATGTTGTTTTGCAACCCTATGCCTGGCTGTACCATTCAGTCACTTGAGCGAGGCAGCCACTGCAAGCAGCTGGTTCTGATCACCTGGCTGATCCTAACCCTGAAACCCAGGGTAGGCAGATTTCCCCCATTTCTAGACTGCCACAGGAGCTCTGGGCCTTGCCTTGGGTGTGAGGAGAGAGAAGGGAGACACCGCCTGAGAAGGAAGCCCCACCAGCCCCGAGGAGGAGGAGGACCTCCCCAGAGAGGCACGTGGAGAATGGCTGGATGCTCAGAGAGCAACGTACAGTATGGAGAGGGGCTATTACAGCATTCAGCACTGGAGGCAGAGAAGGGTTTTCCTAGCCCAACCTGAGAACGGGGCAACGGCAACCGGGAGCAGGCAAGCTTCCTCCATTGTGGCCACTGACTCTCTGCCACCGGGGGCATCACCACGACCCCCGGAATGGCTGCCACACTGCTGCTCGAGGGACAGAGCTGGCTGGGGGAGATCCTGCCATGGTTCCAAAGTGCTGGCAGCACTTTGGGGTTGGATTGGGAGCCCCAACTCACCTCCCCAGCATGTCCATATCCAGAAGGACACCTGCCCCAGTCCAACATTGGGTTTCTGCCAGGGAACAACTGGTTTTCTTTGGATGCTCCCAAGCAGGACATGGAGACATTCCCCTCTTCCACAGTAACTCCCCCGCAACTGCTATACGGAGGCATGCTGAGTCTTCAGGACTCGACAGATCTGTTTAACATCTACACAAAACCACAGGAAGAGGTCATCCATCAGTTCAGGACGAGAGATCCCCACTATGCTGATGACAGTACCCAACAATACATCCCCACCCAGGCCCCATGGGCGATGCAGTGAAGGGGTTGAGGTTAGGGATCTGGGAAAAGAAGCTCAGACCAAACCTGAGCAAGATGGAGTGTCTGTTAATTCAGAAGCCTTCTGAATCTTGGCAGGGCGGGCTGACCATATGGGGCCCTCCTGGGTTCAAGTGGCAGGTAGAAGTCATGGCCTGGGGGGCTTTAGCACAGCAACTGAGGCCTGACCTGAAATGGTCACTCATGTCCTTGTCATGGATTGATGCATTCCCAAGGGGGCTGCCATGGAATGCCTCCTGGAACCTTAGCCAGGTATCCAAGAGTCCACTTTCCCCACATAGCCTCTGCCTGCCCAAACCAGAGAGGGAGGGCCTATTAAAGCCCCCTTCCAACAGCAGGTGTGGTGAGCGGGGGCCAGCAACAGTTCCCCTCCTATGGAACAGCCTCCCCCCAGAAGCTGGATGGCCCCTCCTTGCAGCCTTCCGGAGGCCGGTGATAATTGCACAGCTACAGGAACCTCTCTCTCCCTCTAGTGTTCTCTCTCTCTCTCTCTCCCTAATTTTAGTTTTAATTAAAACTAAATTAATTAAATTTATCTCTAAAATCTACAGCTTGCTAGGATTGAAGTAGTGAATAAATGGCATGCATGCATGCATGCATGCATGCATGAATAAATAAATTAAAAATCTGCCTTCCATTAATTTAGTACTCCCCTTTTAAAGCCATACAAGTTAGTGGCCATCACCACAACTTGTGGAAACAACCCACAAGTTTCTTTGGGTTCTTTTGCCAAGTGCCAGCTCTGACTTATTCCCCAGGGCTTGCAAGGACTGCCCACAACAAATGAGAGGGGACCTCACAGAGAAAGGATCCTGCCTGCAGCCTGTCTCTAGTGCATTCACAACAGGGAAAAATTCACATTTTGGAACTCTGGAATTGCAGCCCCATGGGTCAGCTGCTGAGTGAGAGGGGAGGAGTATCTTCAGACACTCGGATTCAGGAGGTTCTGAATTGAACTGAACTGAACCAAACCAGGCCAGCTGTTCATCAACTCCATCCCAAAAAAGTGCACTTCCTGCTACAGGAAAAGAATGCTATGGACCACAGCTCTACCTTGCCACAAGGCCTTTGACATATGTTAATATAAATGAAAAAATGATCATTAGAGCCCTATCAAGGTTCCTGCTAACTGCTACTGAATCACTTGCATTCACTGTTTGACAGGGATGGCATCTCTCAATATGTATTCCCCAAATACACAAATAGCCAAATAAGTAGAAACATAGTTTTTAAACTAATGATTTTTTCCTGCATTATTTGGTTTATGCTCAGCATCAATTACAGTACTAGATATTCAGGAAGTTGGCCTGGCTTAAGTAGAAGTGTCTCGGCTGCCCTTCAGATGCCCTTCAGGTGAACAACGGTCTTTTAAGAGTGTAGCTTTAGCTAAAGGCTGACCCACAGAGAAGGCTCTCCTTACCCAAGGATGGGGGAATTTCCCATGACTGCAGTGGCTTCCCAGGTCTCCCCATCCTTTCTAGCTAGAGCTGGGCTCCTCCCTTGGAACAGGCCATCAGCCTGAGGAAGCTCCAAGCCTCTTTGGGGTGGGTGGGACTCCTGATGACCTTCCCTGTCCCTGCACCCATCATCTTCCAGCCAGGACAGCCTGCAAGGAGCCATGGAACTCCTGTATCCTGATGGTTAGCACAGCCAACACTTCAAATGTAGGCTTTTCAGGCTCAGGGTAATTATACTTGGTAGGTTTGCAAATAATGACATAACCCAGTCACCTTACTGTGGATGATTTATTGCAAATAACAAAACATTATCATACGGAAATTAGTCTTCACTCAGATGGAAGTCTGATAAGGGTAACTGGGAAGTCAATTTAATCATACCAGCAGTAACCCAATGCCATATCCCAAAATGGCCAGCACCCACCACGTTGAGGTCAGGGCTGCAGGGACCTTAACTTCTTGTCAAGGATAGAAGGGGAGGAGAACATGTTTGGGGCAGGGTCCCAAGAGCCTCACACAAAGAACGACTCCACACTTAAAGCCACTCTTGCCCTGGCACAGGAAAAGACACCTTCGAGTGCTACGGGCTACAGACAGCAGCTTTGGAGGAACCCTGAGTGAAGCCTCCAAAGGGACATGTTCCAGTGTCATGGTGTCCAGTCAGCAAAAGGGTTCCATCAGGTGTCCATCCTATTCCCCCACCTGCCCCCATTCACTCTAGTCCTGGCCCAGAAGAGCAGCAGGTCTTGCATGCCCTATATTCATGGTGTTACGCTCAGCTTTCACAGCCTTCTGCTCATAGCCCCAAGAAAAGGCATCCAAACACAGAGACTACAGGAGGACTGGATGCAAGCCCTTCTTTACTCTAGCAGGATAAACCAACGCTCAGTCGGACGGGAGCGTGGGTGAGTTTTGCAGGATGGTCAAATTCCCCAGGTGATAGACACAAATCACTTCAGATTTGAAAAAGAAACCCCTTGGACTGCTTTTACTATTTACAGAGTAGCCTTGGTTCCTTGTTCAGCAATAGTCATGAATTATTGACAGTGTGTTTCTATGTGTGTTCCTAAAAGCACCTTATTATCTACAGACTTCTTAATGATTTCTAAGTGTTTCCTTTCTCACTGTGATTGCTCCTAATTCACCTTGGTCCATATCTTCCCTCTATCTTTTCCCTCCTATAGTGAGGGAACAAAAGCAATCTAGGAAGATGCTTGTTCTCATGACTTCCTTAAAAGTGGGAAATGATTACTTTAAGAGCAAGGACCCCCACCCTACAATAATCCCAGGTGAAGAGAGAATCAAGCACGTGCACTCAGACCAGGAACTGCCCTCCCCACAATATCTTAGCCTCATCTTCAGTTTGAGGCAGACAAACCTTCCCCACCTGAGAAGATCTTCCCTTGGCCCAAGAGTGAAACCATCTGCCCAGAGCAAGGGACAGAGGGCAGGCAATGGTCTGCCTCTGCTGCACAGCTTCCCTGGTCAGCTAAAACAGTCAGCATCCATCAGGGTCACTTGGCTACAGAACCAGTTTCCCCCTGTCTTGCAAAGGGTCAGCCACAGCAGTCCAGTACAGCTACAAAAGGAGCCACTGATCAGGATTCAGCATTGGACATGGGGCAGTACAGGTCCAGTCCAGAGCAAGTTCAGCCTCCCCATTCATTCAAGACAATGATGCAGCCTGCCCCTGGAAGGCAAGTGCAGCAGCAGTTCCCTGGGGCTGCCTTCTCTTTGCCCCAGGTGCCCCAGCCAGAAGAGGCCTGGCCCCCGTGATGGGCAGTCACATGGACGAAGCCTTGTGGCTGGGCTGCGATGCGGAAAAGGATTTACAGATGTAAGCCACATCTCAACAGTGCTTGGAACAAATCCCTGACAGTCATCACCCCGCACAGCACAAATGGCCCAGCTCTTTCCAGCAGAGCGGAAAGGCAGCAGACGCTGTCCGGAGGTTCCTGTTCACTGTTTCAGGCCTCTGCAACATGGACAAGTATTGTACAGCAGGAGGGTGAAGAGTGGCAAGTATTTGCCATCAGGGATGAGTCATTTGCCTGTTATTCATCTGAAAGGCTGGCAAGCTGGAAGCTGTCATCATCATTTGGCACCAGGCAGTGAAACTGGCTGGCACATGGGCATACCACATTCGCACATTTGCTTTCATCTGTACTAAAAGGACAACAAACCTAGAATAGCAAGCCACCTCAGGATTGCCTAATGAGGAAAGTGCTGCAGAGATGGTCACCAAGACTGCCAACTTTGCCTCACCAGGGACTGAAGGGGTGAAGGGAGGAGAGAGCAACAGTAAGACAGGACCAAGCTGGTAAGCATCACACCAGGCCCACGCCCCTTCTGTCACAACATCAAAATCTTCCTACCCAGCAAAGGAGCCTCACCATCTTCTGGCATCATGGATAGAATCTCAGGCTGCCCAAAGCTCCCCCAGTCCATTTGGCAGAGATGGGCCATCTGATGGGGAAGCCTGTCCACAAATTTCCTCCAGAAACAAACACGACCTGTGGCTTGCAACAAGGTCCAAGAGGGGTGGGATCTTGTAATTCTTCATTCCCCAGCTGACAGCCCCTCCACCACAGCCAGCTAAAGGAACCACCACTCTTCTGTCCTTGGAGACAATCATGGACAGAGGTTGGCAGTAGCTCGTTGCGTTCCTCCTCCACCTGCTAAACTAAACCTGCCTGCTTCTCACCCAATTAGGTTTTCCTTCCATGCTGATCTTCGGCTGCCTGCTCAAACCTCCTTCATCCCCTAGACAGACCAGCACAGCAGAAAGGACTCACACTAGTCTCAGCTTCATTGGAGTTGCATACACACACACAGAGACCCTTCATACAACAGAGGGCAAGGCACGCATCCCCTTGCATTCAGAGAAAGGGGCTTTATCAGCCACACTGGAACTTAAATAATTTCATCCCAAACTTAGACTGTCCCAACAATGTGCTCACTTTCTGGACACTGCTGTGCAGCTACACAACACCCACGTAAGCACTACTTTTACTCAGAAACCTATGGAAGGCTACACTTATTTACAAGTTCCCACCTTTCACCAAGAACACCCGCAGAATCAAGTGGCTAGAAAATGGCCCCATTTATAGCTCACTGGCACTCCTTGGGGTGATCCCCATCTTTAGAGGCACCTCTCCCTAGGTTTCTCCGTGTATTCCAAGGACATCACTGTACATAACAAGAATACCATTTCCTTGATGGTCCTGTGTCTATTGAATACCCCTCTCTGAAACAATATCATTATATCCTATGCCAGTATTATTCTTCCTGGGGCAGGCCAACACCTATCTGTTTCCCCACATATTCTAGGCTGGTTTGTTGTAAGTAATCTGTTTTCAAGGGGTTGACGTGACCCATCTATTCTACATGCTTCCTGCTGGGGTGCCTAAGACCAAAGGAGATACAAAAATGTTTTGAAAAATAAAGTAAAATAAAACCAAACCTGTCCTTTCTCTGATCAGTCACAATCTCATTCCCAACTGCTCTGAGATCTTCAAGCCATGCTCTGCACCCACAGGAGGAAGCAGGGAGGAGACTCTGCCCCTTCAAGCCCTCTTTGCCACAATCCAAATATTAGATCTCCAACCCTGGCAGAGCCTACCAACTATCAGCTTTCTGCTTGACAAAGACATGCTGACATTTATAGCCAAGAGTTTTATTTCCAGTGTAAATAACCTCTTATAGCATAGGTCATTACACTAATTGCATGAGACCATTAATTTTCTAATTCTTGTTCACCCACTGCATATCATCTGGAGAATGCAATTTGTTATTCTTCTGGGTAACTGTCACCTGCTTCTCCCACCCAAATTCCTCTTTGCTGGCTAAACGTTCAGGAGACTCCTGGACCCACTACTGGGGTTTAAATCCAGCAGGTAGCACTCTAATGCCACAAATGTTACTCTGAGGACACCCAAACTGCCTTCCTCCAGCCTGGCACAGGAAGGACAAGGGGATGGCCTGCCTCCATTGTTGGGCTCAGAGCTGCTTCTGTTCAGGCTGGAAGCAACTTTCTCAGTGCTAGTCAGATCAAAATGCACACACAGTTCCTTTGTAGAAATCATTGCAAACCCTTGGCCTCCCTCAGCAACACACAATAAAGACTACCATCAAACATTCCTTCACACCCATATATCTCCCTCAGCAGTCTCCTTGCCCTACCCCAAGCATGCTTTAGCTGTCCCACCATCAATTCTTGATCACCTCCCAATTTTCTAGAGTATCTCTGGAACCATGTCTGCAGCTTAGGGTCCTGCCCCAAAGCCCCACCCAGCCGGCTGCACTGACACCCACCTTCTCAGCCCCAGCGCAGAAGGGCTACATCCTCAAGACTGGCAGTCTATTGGCTTTTCAGTGCTCCCGTCTCAAGAAGGCCACCTCCAAGGGAGCAAAGGCATGCCATCTCCCCAGGCCCTCATTATCTGCTAACAGGCGGGTTCTTCCCTCAGAGAGAGGGATGGCTGGCAAGCCAGGGGGAACTCTGGAAAATGTGCTCTCAGACAGATTTTAGCAGCAATTGATCTCAGTGGCACACAGTATAAGGTTGGCTGACCCAGTTAGAGGAATATAATTTTTAAATGAAAAATATTAATGAAATGAATGTTCCTAACACATTTGCAGAAGTTTGGTGACACGCATCAGTGCAAAGGGCCAAAGAATGTCCCTACCTTGCAACTTAGCAGCCAGGTCAAGAGAGAAAGGAGCAAAAGTGTACTTGGAAGATTCTGTCTCTAGGTATGACAGCTGTGCAAAAAGGGGATCATCTGACAGCCAGCACCCAGGACCAAGTGGGACAGCTTTCCCAAGAGGACACTGCCACCCAAACCTGACATTACAGAGCTCTGGTATCAGCTGCTGAAGACATATCCAAGCCCAGTTCTGCAGGAATTTATGGCAACCTCAGAGATATCCTGGTACCTTGGGCCCCAATCAGTCATGGGACGTGCTTTCCCAGCTGACATCTCTTTCCCTTCACAGAGAAAGGCCGGGCACCTACACACACTCTACAGAGAAAGCAACTCACGGGGTAATCCAGTCATAGGATCGCATAAATAAAGAGGGGCTGGATGCTCCACCTTCTCCGGCATCTACCAAGGAATGTCACGTCAGTCCATGACATCCCAACAAGCAAGTAAACCTGGTAGGATTAGCCCAAATGATGTTGGAGCCCCACCAGCAGGCCGCCAGCATGGCTTAAGAGGGGGCAATGCCTAGGTCCAGTGGTCAGCCTTAGAAACTAGGTTACAAGGGCTCTGCTCCACCCACCTCTTATTTGCTTTGCACTAAACTGTCAGAGTAAGGCAGATTTCCCCATAGACCTCCATGAGGTAGGTCCCCCTTGGGGATAGTCTTGACAGTTCCTGCAAGTCCAACTTTGCCCAAGTGATTTCAAAGGGATTACATGGCCTCAATCCTATAGCATATGGATAACAAGATGCAGACAGTCTAAGTTCTCTCAACTGTCCTGGTTTATTTAAATAGACAACAAGTAAACAGGTTGCATTCCAAGTTCCAGTCAGAAATGGGCTGAGCAAGTCCAATACTGTAGAATCCCACAAAGCAAGCCAGAGTTTCAAGCAGGGAGAGAGGCACATAGGGCAGCAGGCACCAGGGAGGGGACTCCAGGATTAAAAGCAGGCATCGATGCTCAGGCACCTTGCGTGCTGCAGAGAACCAACAGGAAGTCTTCTCTGGGGAAAGCAGCTAGAGTGAATGATGTCACCTCTTCCTTTATCAGATGTATCTGCAAGCAGGTGCCCCTTTTAAAGAGCTTCTCCCATGTCCAAAGTCCATTTTAGAAGAGTGACACTATACACCCCCCTCCTTCCCCACACACAAGCAACATTATGAAAGATTCTGGCCATTTTCCTGCTCCAACTGTGCAGGTGTCATTTTTTTAAATTGGAGTGACCTTGCAGGGCCCATCAGCTTGTCCTGCACGGCACAAGGAATGGTACTTCCAGATTCCAAAAACCTTCATGGCTGAAACCAATACCCACATTTCAAGACTAATGTCAGCATCATGCTAGGTTCAAATAGGCCAGACCAGTCATCACAGGCAGAGCCAGGAGGGCTTCCCTTGTGCTGTACCAGCAAGAGCATGGTTACTCCTCTTGAAAGCCTTTTTTCTTTGTTGGAAAGGAAATATCTGAAGCACACAGGGGAGACGAGGCCTTCTTGCCTGACAGTTGCCCAGGTGCCAGATTAGTGTCTTCTCCTGTTGTCCAAGTGGCAATTTCAGCACCCCATGGGTGGATGGTGTACCTGTCATTTTGGTCCTTGAAGACTCATTCAGTAAAGTCGTTGCCAAATAAAAGCACTTGCAGCTTTTCTCACCCCTGGGGGGTGAGGGCAGCTGCACCATGTTGCTTCTGTCTTCAGCCACTCTTTGCTGGAGTTACTGCAGCAATATAAATGTCACAGCCACAACCTGACTGTATCGATCCTGCGAGGCTGCTGGGGAATCTGCACTGGGATTAATACTTTGGCAGCTCCGAGGGGGAAAATATAAGGAAAGATCCTCTGACACTTTCAATTAAAGGAGTGTGAAAAGCTATTTGCATCTGAGGCTCCGACTTCCTGGGGAGAGGAAAGGGAGGCCCAAAGGCGGCCCATCTGTGAGGGAAGCAACAGGCCAAACTCGATGGTCAACCAATCCATGCCTCCTCCGCTACCATCCAGGCTGGTGAGCCACAGTGCCTTTT
Source organism: Candoia aspera (assembly GCF_035149785.1). Taxonomy (NCBI): domain Eukaryota; kingdom Metazoa; phylum Chordata; class Lepidosauria; order Squamata; family Candoiidae; genus Candoia; species Candoia aspera. Next base: position 165,622 of record NC_086161.1, read on the forward strand.
CCCACCAGACAGCTCAAGGAAGATCCTGCCTGACAGTCTCCAACAAGCATTCAGGATTCTGTTCTTCAAGCCAAAGCTGGCAAATAAGGGTGGCCCTGCTAGGCCCCAAAGTCTGGGAAAAAAAAGAAAAGAGCTGCTCCAGAGGCAGGCATAGCTCTTTGGAAGGGGCCCCTACCAAAAGAGACACTGGATCAAGAAACTGCAGCAAAGGCCCAGCAGAACCCAGGAGGAGCAGCTGCCGCCCAGCTTTGGAGAGAGAGCAACAGAAGCCCTCTCCTCACACACACACAGACACACACATCACAAGCACACCGAGCCTCAGCCTTTCCCTCACTTAGAGGGGAGAGAAGCATTCCCATGGCTGAACTTCCACGGACTGCAGGCTGGAGCCCATTTTGGAGGGAGGGAATTAAAGGTGCAACATAGCACTCTGTGGACAAGTTGTGGGCCACACTCGAAGCCCAGGGCTCACCTTCAAAAACACCATGAACACAAAAACACACTGGGATGGATGAGGTTCCCAGAGGAACACTCAGCAACAAAGGAACTGCCTCATGCCCCATTAGGTGCCCTGCTGTCCAGCCCCAGATGACCAGTTTCAGCAACGAGCACAGCCCTGGCTTTGGCCACAGCAGCCGTCAGCAGGCAACTCTAGTCCTCCTGCGGTTGCTTCTGGGCTGGCCAGAGCCCCTTCTCCTCAGAAGAACAGACTCTGACCATCATACATTATCATGGCCAACTCTAATGAAGCCACTCCAATGCCTTTCAATGTGCACTCCCACACCTGGACCGCCCACCCAGAGACTCTTGCTGTAGCAAGCAATGTGGAGAAAAGGTCAATGGGTCAGAGGAGACAGAGAAACATGACCTTCCCAGATGTTTTCTCCCCACCATGCCCCCCCTTCTATGCTTCAGAGGCCAGGCCAGGGACAGCCACCTGGATCTCATTCCACTCCCTGTCCTGCGCCAAAAGCAAATCAAGAAGTAGAAGCATGCCCAGCCTTCTAACCTGTGTTCTCCAAGAGCCTAGAAATGCAGCACCACCAACAAAAGCCACTTCTAAGAAAGGTTCAAACAGTTCCCTCACCATCTACTTTTAACATGCAACTTCAAGGAGAGAGCTCTGAAAGGTTGTTAGCTGGACAGATCTCCCCACAAGGCTGGGCTCCAAAAGGAGGACTTTGGGATGAATTCTATCACACCAAGTATATCTTACAAATCCAGGGCCACTTGACTATCTGAAGATGGGATCTTGAAGAATGAGCTCCTGGTCAAAAGCAGAGTCACCACAAGATAAAAGGGACTCAGATGGCAGCGTGTGCTTCGAGGCATTTCTGCTAATAGCCAAGCACCCAAAATCTAGCCCAGCCAAAGGCTTCCCTGTGATCTTCAGAGCAGGCCAGCAGGCTGGTGAGCCAGTAGATAAGGGAATGTGGGATGTGGCCACAACAGTCAGAGAAAATTGGCCAGGTGGAAATGCAGCCACTATGCACACTGGACACATCAAGTTGACACACTCACGAACTCACTCTCTTTCACACACCACCTGTCCAGATCAGGCTGGGGTGAACCAGACCCAGACCCATGTCCCTTGTCTACTGCACTAGGCCCATGGGGCTCCTTGGGCTTCCACACAGCAAGATATCCTTAACCAAAACGCAACTCCATAGCAATATAGTGTACAAAAGAAACAGCAGCACCTCAGTGACCTTGGCTGATGTAGGAAAAAGCTAAGCAATGTCAGGTACGGTTAGTTCTTGGATGGGAGACTGTCGGAAGATCCCTGAAGAAGGCACTGGCAACTACATCTGCCTTATTGGGGGGAAAAAAGGCATAAACACACCCATATAGCCACCAAGAGTGAAGCTCAACAGGGGGAAAGTTCCCTTTATCTCCCAAAGGAAGAACCAGGAATACCTACAGAAGCTACACCTTGCTGCCTTCCTGCTCTGGCCCTTTTTGTAGGAGGACCCAAGGGGGTGCCCTCCACAATGCCCTCATGGCCATTGGGGCCATCAAGGTTGCATGACATTTTGTGAAGTTAAGAATATCTCTTTTCCTAAAAGATGCATTTTAATCAGAATTTGTTGTGAAATCAAATCTTTGGCATGGAATTGTCTTCACTTGGGGTTTCACAACAATTCTGAGCTAATCACAGTCTCACTGTGCTCCTAGAGATTGGTTCAAAACCCCAAACTATAGCAAGATGCAAAGGCTACTGCCACAACTACATACAGCTTTATTTGAGAAATAATTGCCTAAAGCAGGCTAGATAGGAAAGGTCTGTGTGTTCCTATTATTATCAATCTCTGCCTTTCAATCTTTCAGCAACCTATATTGGAAACTGCAGTTTTACCTATACTAGAAACTTCGGCAAAGGATCGTTACCTTGTCATGGTGCTGGAGCTTGAGCACCTCAATGATGCCATGAGCTAAACCGTGAAGGGCCACCCAAGACGGGAAGGTCATGACAGAGAGGTCAGACTAAATACGATCCCTGGGGAAGGTAATGGCAACCCACCCCAGTATTCTTGCCGTGAAAACTAAATGGATCAGTACAACCAGAGATATGTCGGTATACCATCGGAAGATGAGACCCCCAGGTCGGAAGATGGTCAAAATGCTACTGGGGAGGAACAGAGGATGAGTTCAACTAGCCCCAGACGTGATGACGCCGCTAGCTCAAAGCCGAAAGGACGGCTAGCAGCCAACGGTGCTGGTGGTGAACGACGAATCCGATGTTCTAAGGATCAACACACCATTGGAACCTGGAATGTAAGATCTATGAGCCAGGGCAAATTGGATGTGGTTATTGGTGAGATCTCAATAACATCTGGATAATGGAAAAAGCCAGGGAGTTTCAGAAAAACATCTATTTCTGTTTTATTGACTATTCTAAAGCCTTTGACTGTGTGGACTATAACAAATTGTGGCAAGTTCTTAGTGGTATGGGGACACCAAGTCATCTTGTATGCCTCCTGAAGAATCTGTATAACGACCAAGTAGCAACAGTAAGAACAGACCAAGGAACAACAGACTGGTTTAAGATTGGGAAAGGAGTACGGCAGGGCTGTATACTCTCACCCTACCTATTCAACTTGTATGCAGAACACATCATGCGACAAGCTGGCCTTGAGGAATCCAAGGCTGGAGTTAAAATCTCTGGAAGAAACATTAACAATCTCAGATATGCAGATGATACCACTTTGATGGCTGAAAGTGAAGAGGAACTGAGGAGCCTTATGATGAAGGTGAAAGAAGAAAGTGCAAAAGCTGGCTTGCAGCTAAACCTCAAAAAAACCAAGATTATGGCAACCAGCTTGATTGATAACTGGCAAATAGAGGGAGAAAATGTAGAAGCAGTGAAAGACTTTGTATTTCTAGGTGCCAAGATTACTGCAGATGCTGACTGCAGTCAGGAAATCAGAAGACGCTTAATCCTTGGGAGAAGAGCAATGACAAATCTCAATAAAATAGTTAAGAGCAGAGACATCACGCTGACAACAAAGGTCCGTAGTAACATACGGCTGCAAGAGCTGGACTATAAGGAAGGCTGAGAGAAGGAAGATCGATGCTTTGGAACTGTGGTGTTGGAGGAAAATTCTGAGTGCCTTGGACTGCAAGAAGATCAAACCAGTCCATACTCCAGGAAATAAAGCCAGACTGCTCACTTGAGGGAATGGTATTAAAGGCAAAAATGAAATACTTTGGCCACATAATGAGAAGACAGGACACCCTGGAGAAGATGCTGATGCTGGGGAGAGTGGAGGGCAAAAGGAAGAGGGGCCGACCAAGGGCAAGATGGATGGATGATATTCTAGAGGTGACGGACTCATCCCTGGGGGAGCTGGGGGTGTTGACGACCAACAGGAAGCTCTGGCGTGGGCTGGCCCATGAAGTCACGAAGAGTCGGAAGCGACTAAATGAATAAACAACAAGAAACTGGGAGGCCATAAGTTCTAGTCCCGCCTGAGGCACAAAGCCAGCTGGGTGACCTTGGGCCAGTCCCTCTCTCCCAGCCCTAGGAAGGAGGCAAGGACAAACCACTTCTGAAAAACCTTGCCAAGAAAACTGCAGGGCAGTCGCCAGGAGTCAACACTGACTTGAAGGCACAAGCACATAACCTTGTGGTAAGGTCTAATGAACTCAACAGCACTGGACACAGAGAGTGAGAGAGATCGTGTCCGATACTCAGAGACTGCCTAGCCAAGTCCCTGCAGTTTTCTTGACAAGGTTTTTCAGAAGTGGTTTGCCATTGCCTTCTTCTTAGGGCTGAGAGAGAGTGACTGGCCCAGGGTCACCTAGCTGGCTTCATGCCCAAGGCAAGACCAGAACTCACAGTCTCCCAATTTCTAGCCCAGTACCTTAACCACTACACCAGACTTGCTCTCTGCTAAGTTATATACAAAATACATTAAGAATCTGTTTAACTCAGAGGGAATTCTTTGCTCAGGTACTTACTATTCAACCTTTAACTCAAAATGCAAGACGTTTGTTACACTTAAGCAGCTAGTCTGGATAAGGAAAGCTGTCAAAGAAAATATAACATCCAAACTGCACTTTCTTTGTGTTTCTATTTAAAATTTGTTTCTTTGTCCACCAAAGCTTAGCTAGTAGTCTGCCAGGTTAAAGCTGCAAAATGCTGCTTTAACCACACAAATCCTCAACATTTTTGCCAGCTTCTGAAACATGAGCTTGCCAACAGGATCTCCAGGAGTATGTGCCTTTTTTACACATGAGTGTGCAAATGACTTCCTTTTTTAGACTTCATTTAGCAGCGACCTTGATCTCACAAGGCCACAGAAGGAGCCGGCCCAGGGGGTTGTGCACATGCACACACAGCTCCCTCTAAGACCCCACTGCTGATGGACAGGACCGTGCTCAGGCACATGCGGCAGGCCGATTATAGCCCTCCTCCACCAGGTTGAAATGCAACAGCGGGAAGCTTGACTGGGCTCTGTGTAGCATTTAATCTTAGTAATGTTTCATCTTGGCTGACAAGTTCATGTGATGCAGTTTAAAAGCCACAACTGCCCTGACCCCCAACAGCTGGAACACGGCCAAAAGGTCCTCTCTTCCCAACTAATCCGCTCACTCAGGACACCACTTTAAAGCCTCTGGCTGGATCTGAAGAGGGCAGCCCCTCACCAGATGGAGCTGCAGAGCCCCCCTCGTTCCAAGCGGGGCTGGGGGGAATGCTTTGGCTTGGCCTCCAGTTTTGAAAGTAAGCGACACTCATGGTGTTCCCCTTTCCTTTTTGGCCACCGGGGCTGCCCAAGGGGCAGAAAGGAAAGGAGGAGGTCTTAAAACTGAAATGAACACAAATGCACAGCCCAGGGCACCCAGCCTACCCACCAAAGGGGGGCACCTCACCGGGAGTGCTTTTGAAGCACAGCAGGAAGGAGCTACCATGCCATTCCAGAGCACTCGCCTGCATGGGGTTCTCGCCTGAGGGAGGGCCCCCAGCAGCAGACCCCTTTCCACCTCCAGGAGAAGGACTTCGTGCCGCACTGCAACCATGCCTCCTTTCCACATTTTTGTTAGGCTGTGGACAGATGATTTTCCAGCCCTGAAATAGGCAAGAGGTTGTTTTTGATCAGCCTCCCAGCCAGGCCTGAGGTGGGGCCCTCAGTTGCCCTGCTGACTGCACCCGGAGCCCGTGAGGAAGGGGTGCTGGGGGATCACAACCTTGTCCTCGGCTCTGCCACTGCTCCTCTGTGGGTCCCAAAGGGCAGGTTTGGGGAAAGCAGCATCTCATTTGCATCAGCAGGAGCCACAGATCCAAGAGGCGGCTCCCTCTGCTACGTGAATTACCACGTAAAATGTCTGCGGAATGCCTGTTCCCTGGAAAGCAGCTGTTCCCACCATGCCTGACCACACAACCATTCAGTTCCTGGAGAAGGGAGGAAGAGATGCGGGGGGGGGGGGAACACACTGCTCTGGAGAGCCTCTCTCCCTAGCCAAGAGCATGGGAGGGAGGGTTTGCCGCAGCACAGCTTTCTGGTGCCCCCACATCCTAAGCCCCAATTTTGGAAGGGGAGAGACAGTCACAGGAGATGGCAGCACACGAGGAGACTCCAACCATGGGCGCAGCTTGCTGTGTTTGAGGACAGGCATGGCCACCTCATTCTGCTCACCTGCCCCAGTAAAAAACCACCAGATACCAAAACAGCCATATGAGGCCAGGATTCTAACTTGCAGACGAAACGGTTTCACAACAGAACAGAATGCAGTGTGAAAAAGGTGACCTAGTGGGAGAATTTTATACTGCCACATTTCATATCAAGCACTTCACCAAGGGCCACATTTGTGAGCTCTTGGATAGGCAATGCTACAATTAGCAAAAATGAGCATGAGTTGATCGCAAAGAAAGGCTAAAAGAGTCTGCCGCTCCCCACTTTGACTGGCAGTGGGCATCTGGGTGGGCCTCCAGTCTTACTGCCCTTGGAAGAAGGGTGGCCCAGAGCAACAAGTACATCCTCAAAGCTTCCTCAAATACTGCAACCAAATTATTTAATTCAAGTGCAATGCCACCCAATTCTACCAAACTACCAATAAAGTAAGATAAATAAAAATACAAAGGAAATTAAAACACAGAAATCTGGACTACTAACATCAAAACGTATACAACGTATGTCAAACACCTCTAACAAGGGAGTTCCATTCAGCCTATCCCAAGGCCTGGGAGAACTTAAAGAGGCTTCATGTGACACAAGGGAAAATAATACAAGGTAGGAATCTGTAGAGTCCTTGGTGCTCTCTGAGCCTTGTTGTTTTCTTGTAGACCTTTCTTTGCCAGACTAGGCAACATCTTCAGTGCAAACAGGGAGAAGGCCTTGCTCTCAGTTTATATACCGTGGCCTCTCCCTGTTTGCACTGAAGATGTTGCCTAGTCTGGCAAAGAAAGGTCTACAAGAAAACAACAAGGCTCAGAGAGCACTAAGGACTCCACAGTTCAACCCTGAGCTACAGATATTTGCTTTGATTGGTAGAAATTCTGTTAACAATGTTCAGCGTTGGCCTCACCAATTCTTTAAATTGCTCCCAGACATAAAAGTTTTCCATCAGGCAGGCAGATTCCCAGGAGCTTGGAAAACCAAAGACACTCCTTGCTGCAGATACAAAGGAAGTACTTTCCTACATTTATAAGATTCTTGTACTGAATGAGAGCCTGCATTCCTGGATCAGGAAGCCCTGGTTACCATCACTCATGCCATGATCACCTCCTGACTGGTTCGCTACAATGCCCTTATTTGGGGCTGCCCTTGAAGGCATACCCAAGCTACAGCTGGTGTAGAATGCAGTGGCCCAGGAAGTTAAAAGAAACTCTCACTTCGCCCTGGCCAACACTGCTCCTTCAGGATCTCTCCAGTCACTAGTTGGCTTCCAGAGTAACTCCGCATAGTGTAAATGAGACTTTCTTTTTTCTCTGTCCATAATCTTCCCAAACTTAGTTCCATTGAGGATCCCCCAAGTTGTAATACTGCAAGTGAGAAAGTGAGGGCATCTATCCCTGTTTTCCAGTCCATGCATGATTTTAAACCACTCTCTCCTTATTTGTCTTCCCATCAAGTTAAAAAACTGGTCAAGAGAAGCTGCTACCAATGGCCTGAAATTTCCAGGACAAGGCTGCCCACAACTTTCTGGCCAAGCAATGCAAATGCCACCAAACCTCTCTTTTCAAGAGTAAAGGATCCCTGGATCACACTGAGTGGAAGGGCAGAGGAGGGGGACACAGGAGCCCTCCACCAGGGTGTCTGCAGGAGGGGCAGGTTCAGCTTCCCCAAAAGCCATCAATAGGTTTGCTTGGCCCTCCACGGGAAGCTCGGAAAGCTTAGGATGCAGTCTCTGGAGACTCCCAATATAATTCTGAACCCAAGACTGGAGAGTGATCATAGTCACTCATTATTATGCTACACAAATCCAGCTTTTATCTTGGCCCCAACCACTACTTTCCAAAGTGGGCCTGCCTGTGTATTCCAAGTGTAGCCCTTGGAACTGAGTGAGCAAGCAATTCTGCACAGGATTCCCTAGGGATGCATCATTTCCAACCCATCATTCCCCTGCACACACCCCATCCCTTCCTTCCAGGAGGTCTCCCAGTCCTTCATCCGCTCCTGTTTCTCCTTACATTTTCTCTAGGGATGCAATAAAAGAGCTATCCATCCATATTCATTTCCTCTGCCCACCTTCTCACCAGCTCCTCTGACAGCATAAAGTTTATGGTTGCATATGGCAACCTTCAGATGATACTCTTGTTTCCTCTTTATTTCCACTGTTCCCTTGGGGGAGCAAAGGTTCATTGGGTTAAAATCACCTAGGAAATGTCCCTCCATGGTACAGAGATAAAGGCGTATAATGAATCAGATGCAAGCAATAAACTTGTCACCTTCATCCCTCAAATCATACATCACGCAACAGCCAGGGTGAGCCAGCCCCCCTCCCCACCCAACTGCCCTTGGCAGCCCTGCCTCCAGGGCTGATGGGGAAAGTCGCAGCCCCACCAGGTGAAAATCTGAAATGGGGAAATTTTCCAGTGCCCTTGATGAACTGGGATCTGAATCTCTCTCTCTTCTGACCCCCCCACAATTCCAATACTCAAATGAAGCATTTTAAGTGATTCAGATGTTCTAATCAAACAAATCCAAAGCTTTGCTTAGAAATTATTCTTATCAGAACACTAAGAAGTGCTCTGGAATTTTTGACATTATGAATTTTCTTCTGCCTAGCTTTGCGAAAGGCAGCCACAAGAACTCCTTTATTCTTTTAAACTGAGTTAATCATTTTGTGGCATTCATTTTCTGTGTTTGGAGGGGAGTTTCTTGTCTAATTTATTTGATTTTTAAAATTCTGCTTTATGCTGCCAATCTTCAAAGTAGAGTAGACTACAGAAGTGTTAAGTAAGTAAATAAGTAAACAGTTTCAGCTGTGCCACAAACGAAAGCCACAGGAACTGGTTTGCTTCCATCGGTTGTGCTCCTATTGAGTTTAGAAAATGATCTTTTCAGAAGAAAATATTCCACCCCACATTACTGATCAATTGGTCCAGAGGAAAATCAGGATTAGAGTTATCAAATCTGCAAATGACACGAAGTTAGTGGGATAGCAAATGCTTTAGAGAACAGTATCAAGATTCAGGAGAGTTCTGATAAACTGGAACAAAAGACAGAAACTGGGTCATTGTCATGGGCAAACACAAGATGAACATGAGCCAACAGTATAACTGAGCTGCAAATAAAGTAAATGCAATCCTAGGCTGCACCAACAGAAGGATACCGCTAAAATCAAGAGCAGTCACCGATCCTCTTTAGGCTGCTTGGTCAGACTGGGCTTAGAGTCCTGAGTCCAGCTCTGGGCATCGCATTTTCGGAAGGACATTGACAAACTGGCGTGGGTCCAGAGGAAAGCAACCAGGACGATAAGGGGCCAGGAAGGAAAAACCAACAAGGATGGATATGCTTAGCTGGAGAAGACCGCTGTCTTCAAACGCCTGAAGGGCCGTCATGAAGAAGAGGGGGCAGAGTAGTTCCAGAAGAGAGAACAAGAAAGAAGGGGTTCATGTAACCTGGGGGCCCATTTCCAAAAGGTCGCAGTGGCTCAACCATGGAACAAACAGCCCTGGGAGGTGGTGGACTCTCCTTTGCCAGAGGTGCTTGAACAGAGGGCACTGCCAACTGCATCGGGCAAAATGGTACCTTCTCCAGCAGGCTCTCTTAGCTCCCTCTGCAAAGTCAAATTGCCCCTCCTCAATAATACTCCAGCATCCAAGAGAAGTGTGTGCAATGGGATGGTGTGGGCTGGAGACTAAGGAAAGGACTCGGTGCTACTCTGGAGGAGATGTTATGAGCGGCTTGAGCATCCCTCCTCAAATGGAACAGAAACTATGAGATAGGGAAAGTTTTATAAAGAACGCTGTGACCATACCAGAATCAGGCATGGGCACTGCTAAACATATGGGAGTGAACTAGAAGCAGTTTTGTGTGATGGAAGGCAAACAGGACTGGAGTCTGGTGGAGTGGAGAGGAAGGCACACAACATTCCTGTCCTCTCCGGGGCTTTGGGAGTCTCTGGAGAGTGCGGAGGGACACCAGGAGGAGGCAGCACAGACCAGACTTTTGATCCTTCGGTGGCAGCTCTTAACTAGAACAGACAGAGGACAAAAGCAAAATGGGATTTTGCAAACAGACCCACCTGTAACTGTACTTCAATTTTTTTCCATCTCTCAAATGCAGTTGACTGAAAAACGGTGTTTAGATTATGGAAAAACATGATTAAAAATGCCCATCCTTTTGCTTCACGCATTCTCTTTGTGCTTAAAAGCCTCCTCTCCCCATCCAACAGAAATAAAGATCAAGCAGGACTTTTCTTGAGACACAGTATCTTTTCTGAAGTTTAAAAGAAATGCAAGAATACTGACTACCCAAACATGGCTTCATCACAGAGAGAAACATTGCAGGAGTCTAAGACTGCTGTACAAATGTGCTTTTGGGTCCATGCTGGAATTAGAACTCAATTTTGGAAATGGCTCCTTTTGACAAAAATAGGGGCATTCGGATCCAAGGAAGCATTTTGACGGTGAAGCACAGGTACATTAAACAAGATTCTGGCCAAGGACCTCATGATGGTTTGAAAACAGGCATTCTAGATCTCAGGCCAGTCACCAAAGGGATCCTCTCCAGAGATTACCCTCAAGAGGCTCAGCACAAGGCAAGCCCCCAAACAGTCAAGCATTTGATGACTGTTAGGAAGAGCAAACAAGTATCAAATGGAATAGCAGAATGTAAACCCCCTAAACATCTAGAAATTACCTGCCAGTGACAGATTTGTGATAACTCAGATACAAAAAGATAGTGGCTATAGAAAGCAGAAAACCTTTTGCTTGTTTGGCCACCCATCTCACACAGGTGACTCTGGGCAGCATTCCAGGATTAAAAGCATGGAAACTACAAAGTACAACCATGCCATACAACAATGACCATTCTCTCTCTCTCACACACACACACACACACACACACACACACACAAACACACTTTAAAAAGCACACATCAAGGCAGCAGAACGCACCTAAACACCTAACCCAAACGCCTGGGGAAGCAATCCAAGTTCCTCCCAATTACTCTCTGCCTCTTTTGTAGACACCACTAGACTGGTTTCTTCTTTACGTTTCAACTTTCTGTGACCTACTGAAAATATATTTAATCCTGTAAGTCGCTGCAAGGGCTCTTTCTCTGACCTGCTGGAATGTACCCAGTTATTACAAAATCTGCTTCCTAAATTGCTCTGCGCTCCCACCCCACCTCTCTCCAGAAGCTGCTTTACAGATACATCCTAAAAAGGATGAACAACTGCCCCATCACTGATGACAAAAATCCATTTTCATCCTATCCAAGAACAACTCCCAACAACACTAACTGCAACTACAATTCCTCAGCCACCCCAAACTTCCCCAAACCCCTGAGCTGCAGCAGGAAATCCCCTTCATGTTTGCTCAGGGCAAGCTCCCAAGCTGTGTATCTTGGGAGGAAGAGCTACTTAATTAGGGCACTGCAAAAAGCCCTCCTTGCCCAGAGGCTTTCAGGCCCAAGTCAGAGCAGGCTAGATGGATGCATTAGGATCACTCCTCCTTCTCTGCAGGATCAACAATGAACTGGGGGGGGGGGCGCACAGGAGAGAGACCCCCCCAGGACTCAGCAGTTTCCATGTGACTGCAAGAGTCCCTATCTATAAGCTTTAAGGAAACCCCCTGTCATCACAACATGAGCAAGGGGCTGCCCTTTCTCACAGGAAGGCAACTCCAGGTGTAACGTGCAACCCTAGCCTTTTCCAGCCCAGAGAATCAGCTGAGACTCTGTATTTCGCTGTTTATCAGGAATATGACAAGGCCGATCTCAGCAACATCCTGTGCCACTGGCACATTGTGCAGAGGAGGCAATAAGTGGACTTGGAGGGTCCCCAGAACAGACAGTTGCCAATCTTGCTTTTGCAGAAAAGCCACTCCACTGGAAAGCCAAAGGAGTAGTTGTGCTTTGCACATGCCCTTCCCCTTCAAGGCACCCCCAAAGTGGCACAGAAGAGCAGCAGTCACAAGATCCCACCTAAAACAGAGTCGCAAGGGGAACGGGCAGAGGATTAAGAGGCTGCTGAGGACCATTCCCAGGAATCCAGGGTGGGGTCTATGCACCCAGCTGCTATGCCCATAGATCCAGATGCTCAACCCAGCAACCAAGCTTGCATCCCCAGTCCCTACATCCTGGCTGCTCTTTTATTTTTTTATTTATCCCACCTTTATTATTTTTATAAATAAATCAAGGCACCGAACATACCTAATACTCCTTCCTCCTCCTATTTTTCCCACAACAGCAACCCTGTGAGGTGAGTGGGGCTGAGAGAGAGGGACTGGCCCAAGGTCACCCAGCCGGCTTTCATGCCTAAGATGGGACTAGAACTCTCAGTCTCCTGGTTTCTAGTCCAGCACCTTAACCACTAGACCAAACTGGCTCAGTTCTGCCAAGCTAAGGGCACCTCCGCTCCTCCAGATGCCAGATGGTACAGCCACCGCTATCCGTGCTTGTCTGTTTGCACAGCTCCTCCTTCAGCACAGAAAGCCCACAGCCACTCAGCAGGAACCGGCTCAAAGCAAGCGCTTTGCTTCCAGCTGTAGTCGGGATTAGAAGCATTTGCTCTGTCCATGCAGATCCAGACAGGGTTGATGTACAAGTTGCCAATATTCAGGGGGGGGTCCATTTTCAGTAGCCCCCTCCAGAGCCACAGGCTTGTTGTAAATCTGAAGATTAGCCATCAAGACAAGGTAGCACCGTGAATAGGAAGAAGGTGGCTAGACTCTGAAGGGAAAAAGTGTGTTGGGGGACCATCAAGGAGTCCCTGATACTCAGAGCCTTTCCCCCAGGAACTATGTGTCTGAAGCACAGAGGTTTATATACTTGCTAGGAATACTCCTGAGCTGATTCCCAATGGCACAAAACATTCCATGCCAAGCAAGGGAGGCACAGAAAACAGCAGTTTCTACAGGGGAACAGAGCACTGTTCAGGCAGCACAGAGAACAAAATGGCTGCCCGCCTGCCAGCCCGCTCACCCACCCTCCCTCCACAGTGCCAGCTGCCTGGCAGCCTGATGCAGTGCTGGAGTTGCCAGCACTCTGTGCTCCAAGCATCTCAGCTGGCCACTGGCTTCTAAAAAGCAGGCTGTGGCCTCCAGCCATATCCTGCTGGCACCTGACCTCACCCTGCCCCCACACCCTGGGGGCCCCTTTTTTTCTGTCTGTCTCCATGTCCCCAGCCCAAGGGTGAAACAGGCTCAAGTTCTCCCTAGCCAAACTTTCCCCCTCCTTCTGACACTACCCACGGGTGGTCCCAAGGCAAACAAAAGCTGTGAGGGTCTGCCAAGTGTTTCCTCAGGGGGCATCAGGAGTCTGGCTTGGGCTAGGACCAAGGCAGAAGAAGGAGTGGCAATGAGAGCAGCAGACCTCCTCCCGGTCTGTTTTTTTTGCCAATCCAGGGACGGGCAGAGAACACCTCAACGCCGCAGTGGGGAAGGGCTGACTGAGCAGCCACAAGGAGCATCCTGGTCAGCAGAGCAAGACGCGAGGCTCAGACAAGTCCCAGCCGCCGGCAAGCAGCAACACCAGATCCAAGGCAAGAAAGGCGCTCTGGATCCACGGTGGGCGCACTGTCTAGCACCTCTCTCGCTTCAGCACTGAATGCTACACACCTCCACTCAGCTGCCACTGACTCACCAGATGTACTTTCTCTGAACACATTTTACTTACTTTGGATGAATGAGCAGCACTGCAAACTGGTTTGACTAATGTTTGCACAAGGTAGGGGAACACAGAAACTCTTGCAGGCTGAAGTCACACTTGATCTTTGGGAGGCAAGGCCAAGTCCTAAAAACTGGGCAGGGCCAGGACAAAGGGAAAACCTAATTTAAGATTTAATAATGACATGACAAGAAGACAGTATGTATCCATAATTTCCCCCTCTTCCACGCTGAAAATGTTGGAAACTGCCCCCATGCACCCCTGGGGACCACAACCGTGCCCCTCTCACTGTAGGTCAGCGCTCTCCCTTCCTTGGCAGAAAAGGGCAGCTGACTTGAACCAGCCACTTTCTCCCCCCCACCCCACCCCTGCTGTGCTCCCGCACACACAAGGGCCCTGTCTCAGGAGAAGAGGATGGCCTAACAACCAGGTGGGCAAGGAACCAAGTTTGGAGGAAGCTATACCCTCTAGAACAATGGACGGGCAGAAGTAAGGGGAGCAGCACATGAAGAGGGACCTTCCCCTTCACACCCTCCAGGGCGGAAATAATGTACCATTGGGTCAGCTGCCTTCCCATGTGGGGGGGAGGCTGTGTTCTGCAGGGCAGAGAAAAAGGGCTCCCCTTGTCCTAATTTGAGAAGGGATGGAGATGCAAACAAGGCAACCCTCTCTCTTTGAGGAAGAATGGGCTTGCAGCCCACACATCTGTTCTTCCTCCAAAATGAAACACTTGCAAAACAGGAATAAAGCCCACCCTGTTTCTGGATGTGGGGTGGGGAGCCAGCATCCCACAGCTTCTGCCACTGCACACATTATGCCACCATCCTTGCACTGCGGGTGGGGTGGAGACATGCAACTGTCACCCATCCAAGGGTTCAGCACCTGCTCTTCACCACCACAAAAACATACCCCCTTTGCACACTTGTTGGACTTCTGTGAAGGCTCCCTTTCCATTGTGAAATAGGCTCCTACTAGCTCCAGTGGCAGGGCTGGAGAAGTGTCTGACACAGGAAGAAAGGAGAGTTCCTTTCCCCAGTTTCAAAATGACAACCCAAAGAGCTCCAAGAAATAAAATTTGAGAAAGCAGGAATACTGGGGGGATACAACAGACTCCATGTCAGTTGCCAATACTGATGGACCTCCCAATGATGATCTCTTTTTTCTGACAATGTTTGGTTGAGCTGCAAGAACTGCAGAAAAAGGATCTTTGTGGTAAATCTAATATACTGTTTTCCTACAGTGGAATCAGGGCATTCCTGAACTGGGCAAAGGAAAGCGTACTGAGGAACTTCCTGGATGGAAGTTGTAGATAGGCCTCCTGTAAGCCCACTGAGGCCCAGACAATTTTTTTCTGGAGGCACTTCGTATGATTCTCAGTTTCCTTCCATAAGTAGTAGTATTTGATTGAATAGTGCATGCACTTGAGGTCCAAGCTGGCATGCCATTCTTTGTTTTTCTTGGGAATGAAGAAGTATACGGACCATGAGCCAGAAAATCTCTCACTTTGTGGGTTCACCTTTGCTAGCCTATTCACACACACCCCACTCCCATCTGAGATTCCTATGTTCTGGAGGGATGAGTCATAATAGCTATTTGGACCAAACAATTTGGAACAAGGCTGTTCTAGATAGGGCATTTATCTTATGTGCTCTCTATGGTGAGATCTTCATGTTCTTGTCCTCTGTCCTCCCCATCAGTGTTTATTATGGCCCCTGAAATCCATGCTGCCACAACGGCAACCACTGGGTGATCTTGAGCAAGTCTAGAGCGAGTTTGGTGGCCAGGGAAAGGCCTCCTCTCACCACTCCCCGGGATTCTGAGGCTTTAGAACAGGAGAGGCCTAGAGGAGTTACTCGTCATAGGGAAGACTTCTTCCACCAGCAGGTCCAACAAGAGCATTGAAGGGGTGGGTAGCTCAGAGAGTGAGGTGAATAGCCAAGAAAAATGTAGGAAAAAACAAAGAGCAAAGGAAAGTGAAGGTAAAAACAGCACAGATTGGTGGCTAGTGTGGTCCTGGCCATGAGGATGGCAAGTGAAGATGTGGGCAGGGCATGTATGCTTTCCAGGGCAAGGCAGAGACGGAACTGGGGAAGGGAATGATCACATCCCAGGGGAACTGAGGTCATGTCTTTTTTAGCTCTGCCTCTGGGTGAGCAGGAGGGAGACCCTCACATCAGTGTGCCCTGACCCAGCCTCTCTGGGCATGGCAGGGGGCGGTGGTCCTCTACAAAGCCGCCTCCTGACTCATGAAGTGAACTGGCCTCATGGGCCACCCCTGAAAAATGGCAGTTAATGCCACAGCCTGCTGGGGGAGAAGGAAAAGCCCAGCCAGCTTGCACCAGGAAAAAAAAATCATTTTCTTGAACATCTTTTTACTTTCCAGGCCCCAATTCGGACATGCTGCGTATCGCCTTGAGCAGGGAGAATAAAAAACACAAATTATAACTTGAAGAAGGGAGAGACCCCAGCAAGAGGTGGGCTTCAAAGCTTCTTGGGGAAAAGAATCACAAGGCGGGGGGGGGGGTCCGAACAGGCAGAGATCTCCTTTCTCCTTCACCCTCCCCGTGTGCTGCAACCAAGAGCAGACCATGCCCCCCAATTCCACTCCTCTCAAGCTTAGCTTTCTGCACAGAGCTCTTGAGTGCATGAGCCCGAAGCTCCTGCTCTCAGCTCAGGATTCAGCCATGAAGGGAGAACCAGGACCAAAGGGAAGATGATGCTGGAGGTTCCCCTCACCTTCATTACCTTGAAGCTCCTGTGTCCGCCTGTTCCCAGCTACACTTGCCTCTCTCTCCCCACTAGCCCTCTCCTCCAGTTCCTAAAGACTGACACCCAGAACAGCAAACCAAGATGATGAGAAGCCAAAAGCCAGAGTCAACAGCACTGAGCTCACTTGCCTGACCGCCACCCATACCAGCCTCAGCACTCTTTTTTTGTGCACACAGCCCCCCACCCTACCCATCCTCCGCCTGCCTGGCTGCAAACCGCCTCCTTGCTCTGGGCCCTGAGCAGCCCAGAGTCTATGTGGCTGACAACCCAGCAGGACATCCCATCTTTCCATGCAGCCCCCCCTCCCCTTTGTGGAAATGATCTCATCTTCTCAGGGGTCCCCAAGAAACTCACCTTGGCCAGGGGCCCCCTTACACCCTCAGGCACAAAGGAGAGTTCAGCCCTTCCCCAGGCAGAAGCCCCTGAGGTGAACACAGTGGGGGTGAGAGACAACCTAGCCCACTCTGAGGACCAATACGGAGAAACAGCAGCTGCAGCTTCCACCCCTGGAAGGTCATCCTCACTCTGCCTCCATCTACTCTGGGGAGCTGGTCTAGGTTCCCACAGCACTTACAACTTTAGAATGGTGGCTTTTAAATCACCAGGGTGTTCTTGACTGATACTTTGCTGAATTATTATCATCTGGCCAGAAGTATTTCAAACACATTGAAGGTAACCCTGAGTTTCCTAGAAAATATGGTCCACCCCATGAAGCCATAACACAAACAACAAGCTGTCACTTGGGGAATTCTAAATATGTTGAGAGTCCCCAGAATCACTGGGGCCACCTTCTTACCAGCGTGTCAGGGATCCCCACTACTCCCCCCCCCCTTGGTGCTCCAATCAGAAAGGCGGGGAGATTAGGGGTAAACACCCCTTCCTTGGCAGGGCATTGGCTTTCACCCAGAGAGCAGGGGCTCCTTGGAGACCACTCCGCTCCTTATGCCCAAGGCAAGAGATACCTGAGGCAGCCAGAGTCAATTGCCAATTAAAACTCAGGAAACAGGACATACTGATGGGGGGAGGAGGCACATGCAGCAGCTGGGCACTGCCACCTAAGGTGGGCTTTAAGCAGAGCAGACATGGGGGATGAGAAGGAGAACAAGGAGCTCAAGGGCTTAGCAGAGGGGCAGGGCTCAAAATGGAACTTTTAAATCTCTGAGCCCTTGAAAAAAATGGTGATTCTTCCCAAGACCCATATTAAGGTAATACTTTTATGGGGCCATCCCAATGGTTATAAAATAGTGTGCAAGCTTTCAAGCCATCACATTCAAGAAGTGCAGGAGCACCAACAGAATGCAAACATCTCTGTGCTGCTTTTAGGTTATATGTAACAGCTGCATCAAAATGAAACTGAATTATTAAGGCACATTTGACAAATTAATTGTGTTTCAAACACACCAGCAGGCAACATGTTGCCCCCTCCTCACTCAAAAAGGCAGGATTATCGCACACCAAGGCACCCACAGCAGCATTCCACATTTTGCTGCTCCATTTGAAATCTTCATCTCCATCTGATCTGAATATCTAAATCTGAATTATCACAGTAAAAGAGACGTGGTGTTCACACTTTTTTTAATCTTGTTGCCATGGTGATTAGATAAAATTCACACCAAGACTGGGGGGGGGGGTGGAATTATTACAGACAGAATCTGATCCTGTTTGGCGAGATCGGTGCCAAGGATGCCACACTTTTGAACCCTCTCGACTGGCATAAGCATTGGAAAAGGGCTGGTCAGCACTGGGGAAGGAAAACACAGGAATGGCCACCAGGTGCACGAGCAGGCGGCTTTGCTGCAAAGCCCCTACAGGGTTTCTTGAATGCATCAGACACACACAGGAATTCCCAAGGAGACACAGAATATATTCAAATGAGGAGTGATCATTATTTCACATTTCATAGCACATATCCCACCAAGGAGCTTGCAAATGTTTTTTTGCCCACATGTCAAGGCTTGCATCATTTGGCTGGCTTGAGTGGAATGAAAAATGGAAGATTTGTCTGGTCTTCCAAGCAATAGGACTTACTCAATACAGCTTAAATGTTTTCAACGGGAACCATTCCCTTTCCACAGGACAATCTGGACTTAAATTTGGGGGAGGGAACCATGCTGACCACCAGAGGCCTTGCTGCACATTTCCCCCTGCTGCAGATCCGGGACACAAGCTCTCTCCTCACCCTATGGCCACCTTAGAAATCTGCTCAGCAGCTACTGGAAAGGGATTGCTTATTGCGCTCCACCCAAGCAAGCAAAAGGGGAAGTCAAGCCAGGGCACTTGGGGAACCTGAGGAAGGAATCCCTGTAGGTGATGCTTCCTTGCTAGAATGTGATTACTCTGGGGTAAGGGGTGGGAAGGGATGCAGAGGGAGGCCTGCTTCCACAAAATGGCACAGGACTTGCCAGGTACTATTACCTCTCTGGGCAGAAATGGAAGAGAACAATCTGGTTTCAGTCATTCTGTTTCCACACACATCAAAGTCCTGCTCACACCTTACATGCAGAGGAAAGACATGCCTTTGCAGTCTGGGAGAAGAGCAGATACCAAACAGCCAGTGAGGGAACATGACACAGCTAAAGATTGTGGCCTGCCACTTTCCTGGAGATATGCAACCCAGCATCCTCTTTCCCTTCATGTCATGGTGCTGCACAGCCTTTGGGGAGAGCCAGAGGTCACTGCCCCTCAAAGAGAGGGTTCGTGGAGAGAAAATGGGGCAGAACAATATGTACCCAGTAAACTGATTCCTTGGATCAGGCCATGAGGCAGGACATGGCATTGTTTGAGACCTCTGGGCACCCCTCTGTTGAGGCTGGCAGCCAAACTATGATGCAAAGGCTTGGCTCAGACAGCAGAATATGAATGTGGGTGTTACAGCCATAAATATCACCGGCAGCTTTAATTTGGTGTAGCTTCATGCTGAATCTCCAGGAGTTCATTACATTTGGAGAGGAAATAAACAACTTCTAAAAATATAATTTTGTGAAATTCCCAGATTATTAAAGGCTAATAGTTAACCCATAACAGGGCATCATAAAAAGCATTAGAACAGGTAACGCTGTGAGTAGACTCCAGGATGACCCATGAGCTGTCCACTGCCAGGAGTGAGGCTTAGGATGAGTAGGGGGTGGTCAGGATGGGAAAAGGAGGAAAAGGCTGGGGCAAGCCAAGGGACTCATAGCAGGAACATGGGAAGCCTGTACCTTTCTTCTCTGGACAATGAACATCCCACCATCATCCAACAAAACACACTCCCAGCCAAAGGGTTGTTGTGGCCCAGCCAGCTTGCCCCTTGCCCACACTGGTCTGACAGAATGGGCGGCCTGGGTTGCCACTGGATTATTTGAAACCCCTGCCCCAAAGGCCATCACCTCAGAAAATGACATTCTGGTCCTCTTCCAGTTGACTCCCAAATGCTTCCCAGCCTTTTGCTTCAGAGGGGCCCCCCTCTCAACTAAATGTAGCCTGTCTGCCAGCTTTAAATTATCATGGGATGAACAGTACACTTTTCAGGCTACCTATGAACCTCTGGGAGAGACAAGGACACATATCCCTACAACAGCCAGGCCTAAAATAGGACTTAGGGATTCAATCCATCCCCCACCACCTCTCAAAAAGCACTGCCTACAGAATGGAGTAAGTTTCTCCCCACATACTGAAGAAAGATGGCCTCCCTTGGGGAAGCTGAGCCTTATTCTCCAAGACACCCCATGAGGCTTCAGAAAGGGGCACAACATTTCTTTGCCTGAGTCTACTTGCCTCTGAAGAAGAGAGAAATGATACAAAGACCTAAAAGAGGAGGAGAAAAGGAGAAGTGGTAGGCGCCTGAGAATGTCCACTCCTGTATAACTCTGTGGAACATCTGCATTTGCTTCCTCCTTACGTTTTGCAAAATACCATCTGTGCTTCACTTTCTCACCTCTGCCCAAGAACATGTGCCCAGGCCAGGTTTTGCTGCTTAAAATGAAATTTCGTGGTGGGTTTTCCAGTACATTATTCCAGATTTTCTGAATTGCGTCATACTTCCAATTAGAGCCCCAACAAATTCAGCTGCCTGCCCAGCCACAGACCTCAGAACCACACCATGGCTGTTCAGTGATGGCCTCAGGCCCCACTTCTCGTTCTGCAACCTTTCCTTAAACTCCTGCATCCACAACAAGGACTTCTTGGCAGGGGGAGTCAGAACTCAAGGCGAGACTGATCTTGACATGAGCACCAGCAAAGCAAATGGGTTTTCAAAAACCCTATAATTTCTCTGCAACCCTTGACTTAACTAAACACACATTTTTAGACAGAAGCACAGTGAGATAGGCATTAAACAAAAATGAAGCAGACTAATAGTGGTTCATGTGTAGGATAACCTTCTATAACAGAATTTATATTTGATTTTAGGGTAAATTTCAGTGTTGCCAAGTTAACCAAATAATACAGCCAGCAATTTAACAAACAAGGGGGAGAGGAGGAAGCTACTGCAGCTGCAGCAGCCTGGAACTAATGTAAAACGGGCAATTGCAGGCATCTTGGCTTTGAAAAACATGCCACAGGCTTGCCCCACAGTACACTCTTCTGAGAAGCTTAAGGAACAAGCCAATCACCCTGAAAAGGATGGCAAAGGCAATGGGGCTACCCTTGAAGAGTATCCGGAAGCTTCAACTGGTCCAGAATGAGGCCGCGCGAGCAATTATGGGTGCCCCAAGATCGGCACGTGTAACACCACTCCTGTGTGAGCTGCACTGGGTACCAGTAGGCTTCCAGGTCCAATTCTGTTAATATGTTTTCTACTACAGATTAAGGTTACTATGGTAACTAATCATTTTGGCGGGTGAAGAGGTTGAATTTAATTGTCCCCTTTTCAGTTGTTAATTTTTGCACCTGGGGGGAAGAACTTGCCTGGACTTGTTTTAGTTTCTGTTTCCCTTCTGTGTAGGCATGTAGAGAGTTAAACAGCTCTCACTGAGAGCCTGTAAATATGTTTGCTTTCTGTAAATAAAATTATTTTTATAGAAATGCCTGGTGTGTGACTTTTCTGATCTCTCCTGGGCCAAAGGCTTTCCTAGCAATCTGCTAACAGATTATGGGCCCTGTAAGCAGCCCAGTAAACCCACTAAGAAGCCCAGTAAAACCCCAGAGAGAATAGAGAGATCAGCTCCACACCTCATACACAATTTAAAGGCAGGTAGCAAAGACCTGTGAAGATTTTCTTTGGAGCCACCTGGAGATTTTCCAGCAACTGCCGGTCTGCAGGACAAAGAAGCCAGCTGAGGTGACTTGCAAAAGAAGGAAGAAGCCATGGCTACCTCCCAGCCCTCAGCAATGCCTCTGGAGCACCTATCAGAGACCAACTATTTGAATTGGACCCTGAAGATGGAGATGTATCTTTGCAGAGAGAATCTTTGGCTGCCAATTGGTGAGCAACCCCCCCAAAATTCCACTGCTGAATGGCTGAGACAGGATGAGCGGGCTAGAGCCACCATTATCCTGGGAGTTGAGGACAATCAGCTAGTCCACGTGCGAGGTATGCAGTCTGCAAAGCAACTTTGGGACGCTTTGAGAGACTTATATGTAAAGGCAACAGCAGGGAGTAAAGTTACCCTGACAAAAAAGCTGTACAAAGCCTACCTTGCAGAAGGAGATAGCCTTCCTGAGCACCTGCATCATATTCAGCAGCTGTTTGTTGAGTTGCAGGAGAGAGGAATGGAATTTACACCTCTCACAAAATCCTATATCCTCCTGTCCTCACTGAATGAAACGTGGGACATGCTGATTTGTACCCTGGAGGCTATGCCTGAAGCAGACCTCACCCCATCGTATGTTACGCAGCGCTTACTCGCTGAATGGGAGAAGAGAAAGATCCCCCCCCATCTCTTCTGGAAGGCTGCAGCATCAGAAAACAAGGGAAAAGAAGGGAAAAGAAGCTGAGGCCACAGCACTAGTGAGGACATTAAGCCAGAAAAGCAAACTGAAGATCTGTCTGCTGAGACTGATGCTTCTCAGGAAAGTGATAGGAGTCAAAATTTAAGCCCTGTATTACCTCGCAGATCTCAGAGGAGTAATAAAGGTGTTCCTCCATCACGTTTTCAGGCTGAAACAGTAAAGGCTTTTCACATATTCACAGAACCTGAGTCTTTAGAACAAGTGAATGCTTTACCACCTGAGATTGCACAAAATTGGCATTCTGCCGTGCAATAGGAGTTAGCATCCTTGAAAGAAAATAAAACATGGAAACTGGTAAATCTACCTCCAAATGAACGCTGTTTAGGTTGTAGGTGGGTTTTCAAACTGAAAAGGGATGCTGATGGCAAAATCCAAAAATATAAAGCAAGGTTAGTTGCAAAAGGGTTCACTCAAAGGAAAGATTTAGACTTTGACAAGACTTTTGCACCAGTTACTAAAGGTGAATCAATTAGATTACTGTTAAAAATTGCTGCACTCAAAGGAATGTCAGTTCACCACTATGACATTCAAACTGCATTTCTCTATGGTGATTTAGACCACAAATTATACATGCAGCAACCCCCTGGCTATGAAAAAGGGGAGAATCTAGTCTGTGAACTGCAGAAGTCAATCTATGGGTTAAAACAAGCTGCTAGATCCTGGAACCAAAAATTAGATGAAAAACTGCAGAATTTTGGTTTTCAAAAAAGGAAAAGCAGATCCATGTGTATATATGAAGAAAGACAAACAAGGCTGTATGTATCTGCATTTATGTTGATGATTTGCTGCTGTTCACATCAACAGAAAAACAAAGGCTTGATTTTGAAGCCTGCATGAAAAGTCATTTCACATTAAAAAGCCTTGGAACTGTAACAAATTACCTAGGTTTAGAAATACACAGGGAGAAGGATGGTAGCTTTCTGTTAAACCAACGTAGTAAAATTCAAAGCTCCTAGAGGATTTTAATATGCAAGACTGTAAACCAGTCTCTACTCCGATGATAACAGATTTTCAGAAAGATATAGGAGAAACTCAATTAACTGAGACAAATATAGATATGCAATTGGAAGTTTACTGTACATTGCAAATCACTCTCACCCAGATATCTCAAATTCTGTGGCCATTTTAAGTAGACAGGTAGAGAAGCCTACATCTACTGGAAAAGCAACACTGAAGAGGTTAATGAGGTATTTGCAAGGAACAAAGTATTATTGCCTGAAGCTAAATGCCTCTGGAAGAGAGAAATTGCAGGCTTTTGCCGATTCTGACTGGGGAGCAGATGTCAGTGACAGGAAATCCACTTCTGGGATTTTAATACAATTTGCTGGGTCTAGCTTAGGCTGGCATTCTAGAAAGCAAACACTTGTTGCTCTTTCCACTGCAGAAGCAGTTTTACTCTAACACAAACCTGTAATGAGGTTATATGGTTTAAACATTTGTTAAAAGACATAGGCATGGAAGTGAACCAGCCTATAACTGTTTATGAGGATAATCAAGCTTGCATTGCTATGGCAAAATCTGAAGCCTGCAAAAATAGGACAAAACATATCGATATTAGATATCAATATATCAAAGATATGATAAGCAAAGGAGAAATAATGTTGAAATATTGTGAATCAAAAGACATGATTGCTGATATTTTAACCAAACCTCTTGCTGTACCAAGACACAAAGAGTTAACAAAGCAAATTGGTTTGCATCTTATTCTGTAGTATAAAAAGGGGAGTGTTAATGTTTTCTACTACAGATTAAGGTTACTATGGTAACTAATCATTTTGGCGGGGTGAAGAGGTTGAATTTAATTGTCCCCTTTTCAGTTGTTAATTTTTGCACCTGGGGGGAACAACTTGCCTGGACTTGTTTTAGTTTCTGTTTCCCTTCTGTGTAGGCATGTAGAGAGTTAAGCAGCTCTCACTGAGAGCCTGTAAATATGTTTGCTTTCTGTAAATAAAATTATTTTTATAGAAATGCCTGGTGTGTGACTTTTCTGATCTCTCCTGGGCCAAAGGCTTTCCTAGCAATCTGCTAACAAATTCAAGGTGTTGGTTATGACCTTTACAGCCCTATATGGCATGGGACCAGGTTACCTGAGGGACCACCTCATCCCCTTAACATCGACCCGTCCCACCCAGTCATGGAGAGAGGGCATGCTACAAACCCTGCTGGTAAGGGAATTCTACCTGGCAGGGTCCAGGAGGCAAGCCTTCTCTGCAGTGGCCCCCACCCTCTGTAACTTTCCGCCCCCGGAGGTGAGGCAGGCCCCTTTGCTCCCGGCCTTCTGGAAGGAGTTGAAGACCTGGTTCTGCTGCCTCGCTTGGGGTGAAGGGGGCACCAGTTCTTGGGGGTGGCTAGTACCATAGATCTCTCCCCAACAAATAAGACCTTCACCGCTTAGATTTTATATTTATTTTATCTTTATTTATTGGTCTATTGTAATTTATATGTTTTAATTCTGATTTTATTGTAAACTGCCCAGAGTCCCCTTTTGGGGGAGATGGGCAGTGATAGAAATTTGAAAAATAAAATAAAATAAAATAAATGGCACTTAAAGGAACATGGTGGTCAGGAACAAAGGAAAGCCGCAAGGGGTAGCAAAAGTTCTAGCCCCTGAACCTCATTAACACAGATCCTGGAAAGAAAAAGGACCTTTATGCTAGGAAAGCAGACCACACCAATTCTTAAATGAGGTGATTTGCTTCTGCAATAGGATACACAAGGTGGTGGCCAGAAGCCACTTGGTATGGAACACCTGAATCCTACAGAGCCAAGATGGGGACCACAGCACCATACATACACTTCATAAAAACCTATGGGCAATTCAAAGGCTGAAAAGGTGTGTCACCATAAATCTCAGGCAATAATGATGTCAAGTCCAGACCATGATGTTAAAGTCTCCTTTTCCAGTGGTACAATCTTCTGAAGAGCAACAATAAGACACTTTGGTACCCAGATAAGCTTGCTAAAGTGTTGCGGGTTAACCATCCGATGTAACCCCCTCCGTTTTTCTTGGTGAAATCTATCAAATGGCATACCCAACACTTAAAATCCATAAGCCAACAGTAATTGCTTCCCGGCAAGCCTATTTCAGAGATGGGACAGCAAAAAGGTACAGGTGAATTGAAGGTGCATCCACTAGAGGACTTGCTAAAATTTCCCATAAGAAATGGTATGGAAATGTGATGTGGTATGATAACAGCAAGACAGAAAGCTCATCATTTCCTTTTCTAACATTGCAAGCAGCACATGAGACCAATGGAAACAACCCACTCCCAGTTACCATAGTCAGTACTAAGAGCATGAAACCAAGGGTTAGGATGAAACACCATTCATCTTCTGGACCAGTGTCCTCAGTACTCTGATTCAAAAGACTCTCTACTTTGAGAGGAAGGTCATGGATGTGAATCTCCAATAATAGGCTTCAGACCTGAAACAAGTGCAATGCTTCAGAGAAACTGGACCTTCTGGTGCTATGGTACTAAATCAGCCACATGTTTGGCAGCCATGCTCTGTTATCTGGCAAGATGACAAGCCTCAGAAAAGAAATTATTAGCCAACTCTTTTTTCCCCCTCTGAGAGGACACCTTTCCCAAAGAAATTGCTTAAAATGGCTTGTACCACTGGGTAGTTAACAATACAATAGGAAAGCGCTATAGTTGGATATTATCACTATCCTGTCAAGCTGAGTTTCCCCGTCTCCCTTGCCAATTGACACTGGGTATTGCCAAATATCCAAAAGTGATGTTAGGCTGCCTCAAGGACTAAAGCTGCCTGTGTGGGGGAGATGGGCGGTGACAAAAATATGAGAGAGAGAGAGAGACACACACACACACACACCTGGGAGATGGGTGAATGAAAGAAGAAATGAACATTTTCAGTTTGACATTACAAGAATTCTCAAGTCACCTAGAAGTCAGGGGCATAGTAGCCACTTCTGCCATACATTCTTTTCCAATTTGAACAAACTTGTGCACAGAGATATTACCAGAGGTATCAAACCACTTTAAGATATCAACACAAACAATGGATTATCCACATAATCTGCTCAGAACCAAGCAGTTTTTCTCAGATGGAGGAAGGCCTCTTTGACCACCTACCAGCCAGTCTGGAGAAGAAAGGGATTGCTGGTTAGAAACACTACCCTTCAAAACCAACTTATGGTCCCTGGATTCCAACAAAGAATACCATGAGATTTCAGAGAAGGTTCTGAAGTGTTCTGCTTATGCAGCAAATCAATAGATGTTATTAGAGAAAGCTGGAGCCACCAAAGGCACCACTGATGCTAAAAAGAACAGAAATTAAATGTGAATCTGTAACTCACAAAAAGATCAATCAAGTCCTCTGGTTCCTCTGAAAAAATAGAAACCCAAACTTGAACTTTTATCTTGAAGTGCAAACCAATGTGGAAAAGACTGGTAGTATTAAGGCACTAGGGAATAAGGATCCCTTGTAGCATAATAATCACAATAACAGCATGGAGGAAGAGGAGGAAGATCCCAGTGAGAGAACCAATACTAGTCACAAGGATAGAAAAAAGTGGTATTTGGGAAAGGAATCTTGATACCAAGACTCTCCACATCTTGAAGACAAGATGTCCCTAGCTGATTTCTTGATAACCAGAACTGTTTCCAAACCTAATGTCAAAGGCAATGGACTTGCAGCCTACAGTTCTTCCCCACAACAAGACCTTAAGATTGGATGAACTATTCCAACAGGCTTATTTCATAAAGTGCTGGTAATATGAGCCAATATCCATAATAATGGCCTTCCTTGAAGAATAGACATCACAAGGAGCCACTACTTTTGAAAGGCATTTCACCCTTAAAGCACTGTTGAAAAGATGTCTTTGCTGCTGTAAGTTCTTGTCCTACAAAAGTGAACAAAAACAGGACATTGAACACACAACAACCAAGCTCACAGAGTCTCTCAGGTAATCCTTATTATATATTATTATATAATATATATTATATATTAATAAATGGCAAGAGGTGATACAGATAATGAGAAGAACAATCCAATATGAAAAGCCCGAAAAGATCCTCACCTCTAAGAAAATTAGAAAATCTCTAACAGTTCAAATGAGTTAGTGTGCAGGTGTATCACCCATATGTTTGATACACAGCAACCATCTCATTAAAGCAGATCCTAGAAAGACAAAGAGTCCTTCTTCCATGCAAACCAGATCACATCCAAACAGAATCAGTCTTGACTGGCTTTATTCTAAGCTCTACATGAATACCATGAATATCCACATTTCCCTCTGCCTGTTCATTCAGGAAGACCCAAATATGACCCAAGGAAACTTGGGGAACCAAGAAACCCAGCCATCTGATGAGGCCCTCAGAGCCATCGTGCAAAGTCAGGCCAAGATATAGTTTAACCACTGCACTCCAGACCCATCCTTGGAGAATGAATGCACATACTTCATGTGCCCTTCCCAAGTTCCACTTGATCCTTGAACATGAATCATGATTGACAGAATTATGTTCCACCAACAGCCCAAACAGCTTGCCAGATACCACAAGAGGCCCTAATGCAGAAACTGTTTCCCTCTGCAGCTCACCCCCAATATACAGCACAAGCATTTTGCTCAAGGTCTCTGCCACAAAGCAGTCAGCTTTGCAGCTTTTTTGCAAAAAAGGTGGAGATCAGGAAGGCAGATCTCCACACACACATGAAAAAACAAACCTCTAGCAGCAGCAGCAGCAGCATGGCCAAGAAGGACTTGGACAATCCCCTCCCACTCACCACCCACCAACTTGGAGCTGGGATTTCACCACTAGTTTATACAGGAAGATGCCTTGGGTAGAGACTCCAGATTTCTGAGGTGCCTCAACAGCTGAGTACATTCCATCCACTTCACCCACGCCTTCAGGCTCACCCCAAGCCACCAGCTTCTAAAATCAGGACTCCGGGATCACAAGAGCAGTAGGATCTACTCAAAATTTCCCAAAAAAGGACAATGTTTATCCTACAGATCAAGCAGAAACCGCTCCAGGCAAGCACAACTCACAAATCAATGAGCTATTTATAAAAACAGTTTCCCCTTTCTTTTAATAATGCAGATCGTACACTGGAAAGGTCAAATAGAGGGGTGAGACACATTCCTTTCCTCCTTTTCCAGGACTATTCAAACTCTGATGGTCTCTGCAAAACTGAGGCCCATTAAATCTTCTCTTGGACAGCCTTGGAGGATCCACCAGCAGGGCCCTGTAAAATTTTGCCCTCAGATTCATTCAAGTACAGTATTTCACTGTAAGTTCAAAGGAAGCCATCCATCAGTCATCTACGGCGGATTCAATTTCAATGTATTTCCAAGTTGAGCACAAACTTTGATTCTGTATACAGGTGATCCTTGCTTAACGACCATTCTTTCAGCGACCATTCGAAGTTACGACAGCACTGAACAAGTGGTACTTACAACCAGTCCTCAAACTTTTGGCCATCACAGTATCCCTGCAGTCACATGTGACCAGCTTGCAATTACAACATTGCAGCATCCCAGACTCATATGATGTGTTAATCAAGCAAAGTCAATGGGGAAGCCAGAAGGAGGTTGCAAATGGTGACCACATGACGTCGTGCTTAACAACAGCGCAGGATTCGCTTAACAATGGCAACCGGAAGTGCCAGAACTGCCATTGCTAAGCGGCGTGGTCATGTGACATTGCACTTTACGACTGAATCGCTTAGCAACAGAAATTCCAATCCCGATTACCATCGTTAACGGAGGACTTCCTGTAGCTCCTACTGGATAGGTGGACACCTACTTCATGACTGCAACCATTATTTCATCACAATCCCCTTATCTCTTGATGTGAACAAAAAATCAGCTTCAATCTTCCTCCTTTAAAATTAATGCAGGAATGGCTATTTCCTCAATCTCTGAATGGGAAGCTTATAAGGGTGATATGCGCAGTCATATTATCACACAGGTAACTTAAAAGAAAAAACATTAAAATATACTGTATAGGTGAAAAATTTGAAAGATAAATTAAAAACTCATTGGGCATACATGGCCAGTTGTCCTACCACAAGTCTACACAGGGTGATACAACAAAATAAGTCTGAGCTGAATAATGCTACAGCAATCTAAATTTGTGTTAACATGCTGAGTCAAAGATACTGGGAGAATGGTGAAAGACTTCCCAGCGTCCCTGATTGTGATCAGCCTGATCAGCCTGTACTCTTTGACCAGTGACTATTGGAGATACATCCAAAAGCAGACCCTCAGGAGGCCCCGAGAAATAGCACACAATAGGAGAAGGGGGAACACTTCCCCCCCCATCCCTCTTACCAGAGATGATAGAAACTGTATCTTTCTCCCATGACACAACATTGACATATTCTTGCACTGAAGAAGGAATGAGGCACTTAAAAACAGCCACGTTTCCACGCATTGATCTCTGATCCTCCACTCGAACTGTGTAAGGTTCCCTGAACACTGGAAAGAAAAACAATAGGAGGGTGAGCAGACAGATTAGCAACTTGTGTACTTCACACAAAATTACTTTCACACCTTCCCACATCTCTCCATCCTGCAGGGTGTACACCCAAGAATGCCCCAAACCATGGCTTCATAAGCTGGGATAAGACTGCATCTTCTGTGTGCCTTTTACCCTTGTCCACTGATTTTCCAGCTTCAAAAACCTCATCCTGGTCCAACACAGAAGAGAAACACAGCAGAAGGCAAAGATGGGAGAGCAGAAAATGCATGTCCCATCATAAGCTGAAGGCTGACTGAAGAACATCTGCAGGTTACTGATTTGCCTTCAGTGCAACTGATTGCTCTGGATGGCTTTTAACTGGGATTTTAAAAAATAAATATCCACAATAAATCAAATCAGTAGGAAGCATATTAAAAACCAGCACAAAATGAAAAAGCAGAGTAAAGAAATAAGCCTTTGCTGGGGACCGAAGTGGCACCAAGACAGGTACCCAATAAGCCTCTCTGAGGATAGCATTCCACTGCTGATGTTAACTTCTCCCAGGAAACCCCACTATGCCCCCCTCGGTAGCTCAGCCCAGAAGTTCACAGGAGCACAAGCACAGAGGGTGCCCTTTGGTTCCAACCCCAAAAGACCTTTAGAACTGCAGGGACCTGGGCACCTGACAAAGCAGCAAAGAAGATGCTATATTTGAAAACTTCCAGAACTTCCTAGCATCACAGAACTAAAGAGCTAGAAGGTATCTTAGAGACAGTCTCCTCAAGTCCTCTCCTCAATGAAAGATCCACCAGAGCTTCTCTGATTGATGACCATCCAGACTTATATTCAGAGGTGGCCAGTATTGGCCAAAAGGCCTATAGTGAGGTGAGCTTACACTTTTTGACTCACACCTCTATTGCTTCCCTCTTGGCTGCCCTTTGCTCCTTGCCCTTCTCACAACCTGGTACTACCAGGTGTCCTCCATGTTGAACAGTACAATCCTTTATGGGTCAAGCAACACCTCCTGTTTTAGTTTTCCTGCTAAATTGGATATTTGATGCTTGGAACAAAACTCTGAAAGTTAGACCTAGCAGGAGTTATAGGGCTTAACATGCTTCAAATATTGCTTTTATGCACCAAGAATGATTATCATATGAAAAACGTTCTTATAGTCAAACTGAACACATCATGAAGCAAAACAAAAATCTTAAAACATTTCTCTTCATATGGCCCCTTTACCTAACCATGATTCTGACTTGTTCCATCTCATAGGCAACTCTATTTGAGCAGAGCTGATCCTGCTCTTCTGCCTTCTATCCATCATCAACTGCAGTCACCAATATAGTATATCTTCCCTTTCTAGGAACGTTCTCCTACTGCTCTTTCTGGGAAGGAGAAAGAGCTGAATCCCTTGGTGGAGACTGGCTGCTCCAAGCCAGGTCTACCCTGAGAAGTCCACAAGCAGGACACGAGGACCAAGCCCACTCTCACGCATACACACCTGCTGTTGCTGGTCCTGTCAGCTAAGAATTCAGGCAAGCATAGCCTTTATCCTGAAAGGAGCTGAAACAATTATCCTGCCACTTTCCACTGACTGTTGTATTGTCCTCCAGGAATCTGTCTAAAGGCAGCAAGTTTCAGTTTAAAATACACAGTGTGAAACACTTTCTTTTGATTGCTTTCAACCTCTTCCATCCATTTATCTCGGACAACTCCACTGGGTTCAAATTTAATGAGATGAGGAGGAAAATGCTTAATCCTTTGTTTCGAAGCATATTGTACCATGTCCACATTCCCCCACTTATTTTTCTAATTTACAAAGCCCCAAACATTGGAACCCTTCCTCCAGGAAAGTTGTTCCAGTCACCAATCAAAAGGTTCTGCACTTTCTTCTGGTTCCACAATGTGTCTTTGGAGGTGCAGCAACCAACAGTCCAAACTGAAGCCAGACAGTTCCCATCCAGACAGTCATAGCACTGACTCAGCCTCAACTGGGTCACCTGCCTGCCCCACTCCTACCAAGGGTTTGGCCTTTGGGCAGAGGTGCCTCTCTCTCCTCTTCACCAGGGCTGACCAATCTTCTAGCTTGCTCCCTCTCCTCTTTGGTCTGAACAAACTTCTCTTCAGCATGATTAGATGTCCTAGATGTTTCCAGGGGCTTCAAAGGGGCCTTCAGTAAATCTCACTCCCAAGACAGAAGCTGCGCCTCAGCTTCCCCAGATAGCCCTGATGTTTCTTTGCACTTGATCCTGCTCCTTTCTGTGCTGGGCCCCAACAACTGAAAAAATGAAGAAATGTACTGTAGTTTTGGACTCTAACACCTAGGGGGATTCCCACAGGTCTGACCCCTGCTGAGCCTCCAACGCAATGAGCCAGCAGATGCAGGTCCCAGATACATCATAAGAGCAAGGCAACCCCCATTGTCCAATGGGCAAGACTGGGCACCTCTTTCCAGGCACCTCTCCTAAAGCAGCCACAGAAAAATGTGTTTCAGGATGCAAACAACATCTTGTTTTCCAAGAGTGGGATCCCACTGCAATGCTAGTGAGAATCCAGAACAACATTTGACATCTCACAACATTTCATTGCTGACACCACCCAAGAAAGACCAAGGATCTAGTCATGGTGTTCCAAAGATTTAGCTGGGTGCTACAATGCATTTATTCGGCCAGCCTCGTATGCAAAAAAATTGCGCTAATTTCCCAACCAGGAGGGGGCAAGAAATGAGGATCTACTGCAAGTCTATTTAAAAAGTGCCATCTTCCCCCTTCTTCCTATGTCCAGGAGAATAGGACACCAAGGAAGAAGGATAAAGGCTGCCTGTTAAGAATTCTAAGGCATGAAGCCCTCAAAATAAAAATAAAATCATGTGCACATATACAAACATTTTTATAACCAGTACTGTAATTCAAGTAAATAATTCACTTCTTGATCTTTAATGTCCTGTCCCACCCTGCAAGGCAAGGAAGGAAGAAGCATGGATACCACAGTGGTGTGTGCACTTTGGCAACCAGTGTTTAATAGTTTACCTAATGGAACCAGTGGGGCTCCCTGTCCACCCACTTGGTTGATCATTGACCAAAAATGCTCTCCCACATGCTCCTCACTTCCCTCTGCTTAATTAGCCTTCCAACTGCTTAGCCTGCAGCTCACAAAGGAATGTGCCCAGGACCCAAATGCCACCCAGGTCTCCCCCATGGCTAGTGAAGACCAGGAGTTTTGCAACCCAGAATATTCTCCCTCCTCTAGGAAATGTCATTCTCTGGGACTAAACACATCTTCGGCTATCTAGGACCAACCTCCCCTACCACTCAAGAAGATCTGCCCCCCATCAGCCAGCCAATACCTGCTTTGACCCGGATGTTTGGGCTCCTGATTTTGCCCATGGAGTTCTCTGCAGTGCAGAAGTAAACATTGTCGTGGATAAAGCTATTGAAGGCAGATGGCGAGAAGGGGTAGAGTTGAAGAGTCCCATTGGCATGGACATGGCGGATGTGTGGGACATCATAGATGTCATCCCCAGTAGCAAGATACCAGCGAAGGGTGGCACTGGGAGACCCTGCTGCTGGACAAGGGATGACCACTCCCACAGAGCTGGAGAAGGTCACCTGTTGAATGGAGTCGTTCACAAAATAGAGGCTGGTACCCGCATCTTCTGTGTGCACTATGGGGGAAAGAGAAAGAAAGTGAATGGCAGTTCCAAAAGAACAGAGAACAAGGACACCTGAACCAGCCAAGCCCTACTTGTGCCTCTCTGCTCAACACTGCCTTCAGCCTGCGAACCATGAGCCCTTGGAAGAAGGAGAGAAGCAGGTTGGGAGAAGTGCAGAAAAGGGCAACCCAAATGATCCGGGAGCTTAAATACCCTTCCAATGAAAAGAGATTAGATGCTTTTGCTTAGAAAGCTTGTGGGGGAGGGGGGCAAATACAGCCAAGGCCTGGAACATTATGCCTAGCTAGGAAAAAGTGGACTATCAGAACTTTTTTTCCCTCCTCCAAACAGTTTGGTTTGCAACAGCCAGTTCAGTGTAGTGGTGAAGGCACCAGGCTAGAAACCGGGAGACCGGGAGTTCTAGTCCAGCCTTAGGAACAAAGCCAGCTGGGTGACCTTGGGCTAGTCACTCTGTCACAACCCTAGCAAGCAGGCAGTAGCAAACCACTTCTAAAATCCTTGCCAAGAAAACTGCAGGGACTTGTCCAGGCAGTCGCCATGAGCTAACACTGACTCGAAGGCTTGTGCATGTGGGCACGCGCACACGTGCGCGTGCGCGCACACACACACTCAAACAGTAGGATCAGTGGTCACTCAGTGAATCTGATTGGAAGATGATTGATTGATTACTGATTTTTAAGTGTAAATCACCAAGAGTCATTCTGGAGTTGAGCACATCAGTAACCTGTGGAATTCATTCCCAGAAGATGGGACAATGACAAGTAACTTGGATGGCTCAACAGAAGATTGAAGAAATTCATGGAAGATGAGGGCTATCAGTCTTGAAGACTCAGTCTTATCTCTGAGCTGGGGTTGGCTTGCTTCCAGATACCAGTTGCAGGGAAACAATGGTCGGAGGGGGAAGGTCTCCACCTCCTACTTGTGAGTCCCCAGAGATATCTGCTTGGCCACTGGGAGGAAAAAAAGTGCTGGAGTAAGAAGGGTTTGGGAAAAACAGCAGGTCTGTTTTTGTGCTCTTATCTCACAAGCTACGCCCCAAAGTACACAATGAAATGAGGGGCATGATAGTACTTTCCAAGCATTTCCAGGACCTACAGACCACCAAATAATCACTGAAGTGCTCCAGACCAGCACTTTGACCTGAGGGAAAAAGACAAGCTTTTTCTGAAGCTCAGGATCAGGTCAGCTTTTCTCCAACCCAGACCATCTCCAAGGCCAGCCTCTACAGTCATGCTATGACTGAAACTCCCAGCCCCAACAGACCTTCAGCCACACTGACAAGAAATCCTGGGAGTTACAGTTATTTCAGAATCACTGATGGATATTGTTGGGGTCAAGAAGCTGGTCAGATAAGAGAAGGAATTCAACAATCCAGGAGGCAAGACCCCCCCACCCCCAAACACACACAATCTACCTGCCAAACCAAAGGAAATTACATAAAACTCTGAAGTTTTAATCTGGTCTAAAACAATTCAGCCAGCCACAGCCCATGCTACCTGCACCCCCATTTCTCAAAATCTGCAAGACTTCCAAAGTGCCTTGCAGGGAACAGGAATCTCCCACACTTCCAAAAGGGAAGGACCCAGCTTTCCCCACTGGTGCTGGCCCAAGCCATTCCCTAAAAGGCTTAGATACAGGCCCCAGGTATAGAGGACATGCCCCCCCCATCACCCTCTTGCATCTACAGGCTTCTTCCCATTTGCTGTTCAGTGGCAGCCTGTCTTTCAGCTGGAGGGCCCAAAGCCATTCAGATTTACCCCTCTGTTTAGCTGCGTTTAAAAGTAGGTGGGAAGGCAAAGATGGGAGGAAGTGTTCAGGGAAGCATCAGCTCCCCAGCTCTTCCACCAGCCCCCAAGCAAGGGACTTTCCATTGCCTCCCTATCTCCCTAGCATTAGTTTTGAGGAGGGAGGCAGAGGAAGAACAGGAGGAGCTGCAAAACAGCTCCTCTATTAATATTCCAAGCCAAGTACTTTGCTGGCCCTCCAGGGAGGATGCATCCCAACTGCTCATGTGAGGAAAGGAATTAAAGCTGTATTGGGCACAGCAATTCACATCCCATCACAAAGCAGTGATGAGGCCATTAATGCTAAGCAAGATGGGAAAGAATATTTGTCTTTTCATCATCATGGCAGCCATTTGAATGCTGTTGCACCAAAGCCTTTTTGGCTGGTGTTAGTAACTGGAATGTTTTCATTTACTTCCCAAGACATGATCATTAATGCACCTTGAAGCAAATGGTAGTAGGTTTCGGAACAGCAGAAACTGTCCCATGGGGAAACCACCCACACTGTGCGCCCTTATCAAGGGTCCTGGGAACAGATAACCAGGATTTCAGGAAATATCTGCTTTAAAGAACTGAAGAGGGAATGGGAGGAAGAGGCAACCTCCTGCCTGAGAAGAACTTGTGGAGCACCGTAGCACTGGCTATTTTACACAGGCCAACGGGTGCTTCTGCTGCTCACCCCAGCCTTCTTCCCAACTCCTGCCAGTTCCCTCTAAGTGGTCAGTGTCCTTCCAAAGGAGCAAGCACCAGCCAACTGCCCTTGGGGAATGCCACCATTGCCACCGAGCCCCCTTCCTCCTTTCCTGGGGCCATTACAGGCACCAACAGGCAACTTTCAAGTGAAGTTTACCCGCAAGGACTTGGGTCCTCCATCCCAAAACAGGCAACGATCGGCCTTTAGACCGCCTGCACTTTGCCCAGTCTTCACTTCTCACTCCTTTGCCTAGGGGGATACAGGAGGGCAGGAGAGGCCACCAAAAGCAGTTCCAGGCCTGCCACACAAACAGCAATGGAACGGCCATTAGCCACCTTCTACGCCTTCCTCCTGGCCAGAGAGGCCATACACAGCCAGGCGGCTCAGGCCATCTGCACTCGGCTCGTCCAGAACTGCACCAGCAAGTATGACACCCGGAACACCATGCAGGACTAACCACCCTGAGAATCTCGGCCATTCTCTGGCCAAGTGAGAGAGAACAGAATAAGCTGGACTTCTCATCAAAGCTTGATATTGTCTGACCCTTTATGATTTTATTGCACTCTCCATTTTACTCCACTACGAAGCTACCTTGGGTAATTTATGGAAAGTTTATAGAAATATGGGGCTGCCCTTGAAGGCCACCCAGAAGCTTCAAATGGCCCAGAATGCAGTGGTGCAGGCAGCCACAGGCATGCCTCGGTACACCCACACGGCGCCTCTGCTTCACAAGCTGCACTGGTTGCCGGTTTGCTTCCAGGTGATGTTTAAGGTGCTGGTTATAATCCACAAAGCCCTTCATGACACAGGCATGGCCATCTGAGGGACTGGCTACCTCCTGCGGGGTCAGCCTGGCCAGTGTAATCCAACAGAGATGGCACAGTCTAGGTTCCTTCGATGAAACAGTGACCTGTCAGAGCCCCAGAAGTGCACCTTCTCTGCTGTGGGACCTGCCCTCTGGAACAAGGTTCCCCCTGAGATCCAGGTAGCCCCACGGCCTCCTGGAGGGCCTTGAAGACCTGGCTCTTCTCCCAGGCTTTGGGCTGGGATGGCTGCAGCCGCTTGTCAGATAGGTGATCCGTTGCGCTGACTGGTTTGGCCCTCTGTGTGTTAGTCTGCTTTTATCTGGTTTGTGAAATCGTTCTTCTTTTTTTTATGCTGTGAGCCACCCAGAGTTGACTGGGGTCAGATGGCATCTCAATAATAATAATAAATACATATAAAAGTATGTAGTACTTGCTTTTACACTGTATGTTTATCAACACAAAACCACATTTATATGAGAGCCTCTGTTAATATCTCTGTCCACTTGTAGATGTAATTTAACTGATTATTATTCATAACCAAAGTATAAAAATTACAAAAAGGCAAAGAGGCTAAGTTCTATGAAGAATGGTTAAAAGAACTGGGCATGTGGAGACCTGACAACCATCTTCCAATACTTGAAGGAGGGACGAGAGTGTGGATTCCTTCTCCAGGGGACCTGGGGACAGGACAACCGCCAGTGGGTGGAAGCTTTACAGAGGAAGATCCAAACCCAAAATAAGGAGGATTCCCTATGATTCTCTAAGGTCATTAGCAGCATGTACACTTGGCAACCCTTACTGTGACCCTGCTCAGCAATGTAAGACTACGCAGTATTTTAACTCCTTTTGTTTTTTTAAACCATTGGTCTTTCAGGTCTTTCAGTGAGTGCTTAATGAAAC
Organism: Candoia aspera; assembly: GCF_035149785.1. Lineage (NCBI taxonomy): Eukaryota > Metazoa > Chordata > Lepidosauria > Squamata > Candoiidae > Candoia > Candoia aspera. The sequence goes on from NC_086161.1 coordinate 203,382, forward strand.
CGACACACTCGGTCTAGATTGCGGAATGGGGCAGCCCCAGCCCTCAGAGCCGGTTAGCACCCTTCCAAGAGACAAAGGGGCTCTCCGGAAGCAGAGCCCCTCTGTGCAGCCCAGCCTCTCCCGCACACATTCCTTGACAGAGCGTCCCCAGCAGAAGTGCCGGCCCAGGAGTGGGGAAACAGCAAAACAGCTCATAAATGAAGAGAAGAAATTCCAACTGCTGGTAAAGCATCTGCAGGTCAAAGCGGGCAGAATGGATTTTTCTTAGAAAATGGAAGTTACTGGATTGGTAGTAGTTATGAGACAGAAGCATAGAGTTAAATCCATCTAATCTTCTTTACCATTTAATGGTGCACATCATCCTAATTCCATCTTTCATAAGACGGCCTCCAAATCAGCAAGAGAGATTAAAAATGTAGAAATAGCTTGCAATATTTTTAAAGCAGAAATCACTTCTGGCATCTGGTCGCAAGCCGTGGATGTAACCTACATACCAGAGGCATTAATTTAGACGCTACCTTCAAAACTGATGTAGAAAGGGGGCTCCCTACAGAAAGAAATGTGGGGAATGGCAGCAGAACAGTGGTACGTAGGTAAAGACACTCACTCTGCATTTCCAGCACTGGAAAAAACATATTTTCAAGTTCTCAGTGAGCAATGTACCAAAATTGCAGGATATTGCGTCCTAGAGGTATTGAAATATTAATACCTCTGCTTTGTTCAAGGAAAAGAGATCCATTCAGTCATCATTCCACTCTAATATTGACTTGTCTTCCTCGCTTGACTTTTGCAATGTTGGCAAAGTTAGACTGCCTAGCTAGGGAAACCACCCCCATTTACAGATGTAAATCAGAGATATCTCCAAACCCAGCCAACAGTGAGTTTCTCAGCCCTCCAGAACTTGCAGCTGTCTCTGACTTTGCGGATGAGACCCTGCCAACATCCCATAGCCGGACTCAAAGGGAAACACTTTCTCTTGCAACGAGCAAGTGATACCTGTGCCTTGCAAAGCAGGTTCCTGGCTGCTCCCCTTCAAAGTAGGCTGACTGACTAGCCCAAGACAGCCAAAGCAGGAAGAATGTATGTACAACTGTCAGTTGGCAGTCTATCTTCAGGGAGGAGGTGGTATTTGTGAGTTAGCTGCTCTTGCACAAAGATTTGGAAAGCAGGATGCTATGACTAACCAATGAACCGCACTCCCAAATGAAGACAGTTTAGCTGGCCATAGCTGGATTGGTGCAGCAATGCTGGACAGCAAGTGTAGAAGAGCAAATATCTGTCTTCTGAGAGTAGAAGTAGACACATGCCTGTGCCTTCTCGTGAGCTTGGGCAATTGGTCCAGCCTAAGTGTCGTCCCCCTACTTCACCTGCCCTAAGTTAGCCACCTACAATCTTCAGCCTTGGAGAAAGACATCTGAGAGCCACGTGGGAGAGCAGGCAGCCCACAGACAAGCCTCCGTTCCCACCAAGACAGGGTTTGTTCCTGACTCAGCAGATGGAGAGGAGATTGGCATGGCATGGCATGGCAGCACAGGCAGCAGCCAATGGAGGCTACAGAGCATTTGAGAGGCTGCCAACTAGCCTTTCTCTGCCCAGGTACCACTCATGGCTGGCAGGCATGTACCCAGGCAACAGGGAAAAAGGGGGCTGCATCTCTCAGAGAGGTGATAGCCTTGGTCAAAACATGACAAGAGGAGCTGTCCTGAACAAAGGCAGACTCATGGGGTCATGGGCCTAAGCCATCGGGCTGGAACATGTAAATGCTGTGGTTCATAAGGAACATCACACTGTCATGTCAAGTGGGGGAGGCTAAATCCAAGTGACCCCCCACCTGTCTTCCCATTGCTGATAGGAAAGGCTGTGAGTGCCCTTTCCAGGCCTGTCTTATTGTTTGGGGAAGGAGGCAGACTGTGCTGCACCCTCCCCTGCCGTTAAGAGCAAGGATTTCCTTTCTGGGACTTATGAGCAGATGTGGGGTGGGGGGGTGGGGGGAGAATGGGATAAGTGAATTCAGCCACTGCATGTGGCCCCTACCCCTGCTCACGTCAGGGCAATGTCACATCCACTGGGCACTCAGGAGACCATGCCGGTCAGGGACTTTGGAAGATAAGGCTTGGCCACAGAGTAAGCCACCAGGGAGCCAGTAGGGGATTGTTGCATGAAGTGCCTCGAAGTCCAGCTGCCAAGGCCACAGGAACCCTCAAAAAGTGTGCGCAAAACAAAGCATGTCCTCTGAAAGCCGTAAGCGGAAGAGACTAGACATTCCACAAAAATAGAAGGCCATCCCTGGAATCGGCAGGTTCCTTCACATCTACTGAGATACAATAAATGGTTCTGCCTATTTCTGATTTCCCAAGGAACTAAAATTGACAAGCCCTTTGAAAATGTAATTCCTTATTTGGAAAGAGCCTCCCTCTCCTGCTCTGGGAACAGTTGCCTCCTGGCTGCTGGAGAGGTGCAGGTGCTTGGTCTGCACCACTTGACCACAGAATGAATTCGTACCTTCTGGCAGCACACTGCAGAACGTGTGGGCCGCCATGTTGGGAGGATCTCAACAGAGAAAGGAAGACATCTATTCTTCCTCTCCCCCAGAGCTTCTGTGCTGACAGGAACAGGCAGGGAGGTTCGCCCCCTCCCTCTCTTGCCAAGCTGCCAGGGGCAGGAGATGCCCGCAGTATGAATTGGAAAGCCAGAAATTCTGCCCAGCTCCCTCCAGACAAGGGCAACTTGTCCAGGTGGACAGAAGAACAGGTGTGCTCCTGTGCAGCCACTGCATGGTTCTGGAGGGCCCTGAAAAAGGGCCATCAATGCGGAGCAGCTGTGGGGAAGGTGCAGGGGACACCGTCCCTGCCCCCACTGGTTACCTGCTCTGCACGCAACTGCTCAGCAGAACTTGAAGCCAGTTTTTTCTCAGTTTAACGAGGATCCCATGTTTAATTTCCAAGGCAAACAAAGCAAAGCACAATGAAAGGGAGGGGGGAGGGAGGCTTTTCAGTGGAGACTCCATGGCTGCCTGAGCTGAATTAGAAGACAGAAAATGACAGGTGTTCCCATCAAGCCAAGCCACATGGACCATCTCCAGCCTGTGATGGGCACATGTGCCTCCCAAACAGCCAAGGTGCTCTTCTCCATTTCCTCTCCAGTCTTAAAAGCAGTGGCACCTAGCTCCGCCCGGTAAAAGCCCAACCTGTACTTGCAACCTGTACACTCACTCATTTGGGAGTGAGGTTTTTTAATAATCAGGAAGATAAAATGGTCTCAAAACCAATGAGGAATATTCCCAAACTTCAGTGTTCTCTTGGAACAAATATTTGGGTTTTCTTTTCTACAGGAGCCCTTTTCATACAGCACAAATGGTTAAGCTGCTGTGCTTTGATGCGCCAATATATTAAGTATCAAAAAGGTTTTTCATGCATTAAGACATTCAATTTCTTTTCTTAATGTCACCTAACCTCCATCGCATTATTATTCACTTTCTAGAATTGCTTCAGTATAATACTTTCTAACAAAGAAGCAGTTAGGGGTCCTCATTTTTTAATCATGGCTTCCAAAAAGGGATGAGGCTGTACAAGATTCTCTTTCAGAATGAAGGTTCAATTTGGTCTCCTCAAAAACTAAACCAGCCCTGATACCTTCCAAACCACTGGCACTGAAAACGATAATTCCATCTCACATGAAGTTATTAGTTTGGCTGTGAAAAATCAAAGGGGTTTGAGCTCAGATTGTGTCTTCTTTTTTTCCTCTGCCTTTCGCACAGTCAAAATGCAAATGAAGGCAAATCAGACACTGGCATGGATGGCAGCGACAAGGAGAAAGATCTGGGCAGCATTCTGCAAAAACAGGCAAGCCCTGGCTTCAATTAAAAAGTTATGGGATGATAATAACCCATTTTCAGGCACCTGGGCAAGCTCCTGGAATGAATAAAAAGGCATTCTTCCTTAAAAGAGCTCCCCTGTTTCTGTATCTTGCCCTCCTATCTACACCTCTGACTGAACCAAGGGGAGAGACACTGGCTCAGCAGGGGAGAATAAGCTGATGCCAGAACCTGCGAAACCAGAGGAAAGCCATCACCCCCGAAATGCCACCACATCTGCACAGTGGGGTTGGAGGCTCCTGCGCCAAACAGATGGCAGAAGCTGCAACTGCCCGCTCTGTTATGCAGTGCAGAGCAGATCAATTACGCTAAATCGGGTTGTAATTTCATCCAAGGCAACATCCAATTACCTTCTCCTTTCAACAGCTTCATTAGTTGGGCCCCAGTTTTTACACATGAGATCATTGCTCCAGCTTCTGATCCTAACCTGAAGGATCTGAAAGAATCACATTTCTCACCCACACCCCAAGGTCCCCTCTCATCTAGATCCAATCTCTATCAAACTGCTGGGTTCGATTTATTGAGGCACTTCCAGAGGAGCAACTGGGATTTTAAAGGCCCATCGGGGTATGGAATATGTGCTGGGTTTCAAAGATGGTTCTCCATCTACTTTGAGAACTGGAGGCACGAGAACAAAGCTCTAAAAGTAACGCGTCCGCTCTAAGCCTCGAACGCTTGGAGCACAGGCAGAAATGCTGCGCTAGAGTCTCTCCGACATTCATGTAATTAGGAACGTTTCTGCAGAGATGGGCTGAGGGAGGTGGGGGTGGTATTCATTTTAATTTCCTACTGAATGATTTCAGGGGCTCCGAATAGTTAACCGCGCGACTGCCAGCTGGGATCCAGAGGAGCTCTCTGCTTAGTCCGGGCCAGGCACCCTTCAGCCGCCGCCTGGCAGAGGCCGGGAGACGAGTGGTCCCGCAGCAGACCTTGCCTCTTCAGAAGGGGCGCCCTGCGCCCACCGCTAGCAGCAAGACAAAGGGGTATGATCCAACTGGGGCTCAGGGGGCCACCATCCCCAGAGGGGCAAAGAAGGGACCCTGCTACCCGCCGGCCCGGGAGCAGCTGCAACCGCAAGCCCGAGCTTGCCCGGCCCCGGCCCGGCCCCCTAGCCACCCGGGGAGGGCAAAGGGATCGCCAGCTGCTCCAGCCTCTCCCGGAGGGAAGGGCGGCCAGGACAGGGAAGCAGCTCCCGCAGAAACTCCTGATCGGCGGGAAGAAGTTCCCGCCCCGACGGGGCGCCCTGCCGCCGCCCGCGCGCCCCCGCCTCCGCCTACCTGGGCTGGTCCAGGAGTTGAGCAGCAGGAGGCAAGAAGTGACCAGCCACATGCCATCCAGGGGGGCCGGTGCCGCGGGCGGGCGGGCGCCCTGCCTCTGCCACTGCCCGTGTCCCCGGCCGGCCCTCGCCAGCTTCCCCCGTCGTCGGATGCTCCGCGCTCGGCGCCGCCCGCCCGCCCGCCCGCCTCGCGCCGCGCTCAGCCGCTCCGACTGTCAGCCGGCGAGCGAGCGAGCGAGCGAACGCGCGGGCGGGCAGGCGGGCGAGCGAGCGGGCGGGCGGCGGCGAGGGAGGAGGGGCGGGCGGCCTCCCACATCCCCGCCCACCAGCCGGGAGGGGGAGAAGGGGCGCCTCCACGCCGGGCCCTGGGCAGGTGCCCGTTAAGGCAAGCGGCCGGGCGCGTGCCGCATCTCCCTCGCACGGGTCTCTGCGCGGCCCGCCCACCTGGACCGGCCCCCCCCCACCCCTCAGCCGCCGCCCGGTCTGGCCGCCCGAGGAAGCCCCCGGGCGCCGATCCGCCGTTCACCTCCGGCCGCAGGGAGCAGCCTCCTCTCCGCCGGCCTCGTCTTTCCGAGGAGCAAGGCAGAGGGGAAGGAGCGCTCCCCGAGACCCGCGGCGCGGCAGTTCCATCTCCCAGCCGAACCGGCGCCGGGCAGGCGAGTCTCCGCCAGCGCGGGAGGGACTGCGGCCTCTCCTCTCCTTTCGCGGCAGGCAAAAGTTTGGCGGACCCGTCGGGAACTGCCGGCCGACCGCGGGGCGTCCCCTGGAAAGGCCCCCGCCGGACGACCCCGCGCTGCAGTACAGGCATCCCCTCCCGGCAGCCGCGGGACCGGAGCCTTCGATACCGAATCAGAATCGCCGGCCAACCCAGCCCAGGCCCCGGGATACGGGGCCCGCGGTTCAGGGCCCTCCGGAGACCACCGGCTCCCTGCTCGTCGCGCCGCGGCTGCATCCCCACCAACGGATCGTTGGCGAAGCCGGCGAGGCGAGGCGAGGCTCCGCGGCTCGCGGGGCCGCGTTCGCACGCGGTGAGGCCTCCTCAACCTGAGGAAGCGGGCCAGGAGCGCCCCTCTCGCGAAGGGCAGGCGGGCCCCTCGTGGACCACCCGACCGGCCAGGCTAAGCGCCACGGAGGCCCCGGCGGAGGGCCAAGGGCCCCGCGGAGCCGAGGCCCGTCCGCGGGCCACCACGACCTGCAGCCCCTCCGCCCACCGCGGGCTGCGCCTCAGCACCTCCGCCCCTCCCTGCCTCGCGACGGTGGCGGGTCAGCAATCAGGCGCGCAATCCGCAGCAACCCCTGGCGCGGCCAGCCGCCCCCTCCCAGCCCCCTACGAGTTTCGGCCCGCGGCGGCCGCACGACCTGCGCCCAGGTGGCCCCCTCGCCGCCCGTCCTTCCTGCTCTCCCGGCGGCTGCCCCGGGTCGGAGAAAGCGCTCACCTGGTCTTCTCTGGCCTGGCGCGCTCGGCCCCTGGCCAATCCCGGCCCGTTATCGCCTCCGGGGAGAGGGAGGCGGAGAGGCGCCCCGACGCGCTGCCGGCAGCCCAGGCCACCGTCGCCTGCCCGGACGCCGGGCCCCCTTCCAGCCCGTTGGCGGGGGGCGTCTCCCTTTGTCAACGAGAGGCTGGCGGGCGGGTCCCGGCCGCGCTGCTACCGCCGACTTCAGTTGCGTCCGCGGGAAGCGAGAGGCCGGGCCGGACAAGGGAGGCCAGAAATCCCCCGAAGGTCTTTTCGGCGGGTTGATTTCGTCTGCTGCCGCGAGGTTCCCCGGATCGGGAGCGATTTCCGGGGGACCTTGGGGTCTGCGTGATCAGGAGATGAAGGGCCGCTCGGGCCTGCTTGCCCTGTGGAAATGGAGATGCGGCCCCAGAGCCAGCTCGGATTGGATCTCTTCCCCTGAGTAATGCAAGGGCAGCAGCGTATTCTGGGGGGGTCCTCCGGGAGGAATCCCTGGCAGGCAAGGGATTTTCATACTCTGGACTTCTCGGTCCAAAGCTCCCCCAGAAATGAGAGGGGAATGACCAAGATTTATCCATCTCTGTAGACCACCAGCAAGTTTTGCTGACCATATGTGCTTTGCACAGGTGGCCCAAGTGTGACTGTGCCTTGGCACTGCTGAAAGCAGAAGGAACGGTGGCTGAAGAAACTGATCTGGATTCACACTGTCCAGTTCCCCCTGGTGAGCGATGGGGAATGCCTTGGGGGTCTTCCCCTGGAGTCAGAGAAACTTGGGGGAGCTCCTCCAATCCCAATATCACAGTATTAACCCTGTGAGAGAAGGAGGGGCATCATTAGCTTCATATTGGGGCGGAATTGGAGGTGGGAGTTTGCTGGGTATGAAGTGACCTCCTCTTGTTCATGCGAGTCAGGTGTGCTAGGTATGCATTAGGAACAAGACCTCAACCATACCTAACAAGAGGGTAGAAGATGACGGTGCACACTTGGCATGTAAAAGAGCCAGTTTGGTCTAGTGGTTAAGGCAAAGAGTTCTAATTCCGCCTTAGGCATGAAAGCCGGCTGGGTGACCTTGGGCCAGTCCCTCTCTCTCAGCCCACCACACCTCACAGGGTTATTGTTGTGGGGGAAATAGGAGGAGGAAGGAGTACTAGGGATGTTTGCCACCTTGAGTAATTTATAAAAAAAAATTAAGAAAGACGGGATAGTGAATGAATGAATGAATGAATGAATGAATGAATGAATCAATTATGTTATCTTGCTGGACTACCTAGAGTTTGAGGCACGGTTCTATACTACAGTAGTTCCACCCCATAGATGAGTGGGTGGTTGGGAGGAGCAGCCAAGTGGTTGAGGGCTTTAGTGCTAGGTGGCTCAGGGTTCAGCTTTCTCCCCTCCTCTGCTGGTTTGGAGTGAGATATCTTCAATATGCTGATGATACCACATATCACAACATGACTTAGGCTGAACTAGAAATGTTATGGAAGTCTTAACTCAGGGTCTAGTCCAGGCCAAAACGGGCTCAGACTCAGTCCCAGCACAATAAAATTGGTGTTTGTCCACAGCATTCTGGTTCTGAGAGAGTAGTTCCAGCTGTAATTCTAGACAAGGCCACCCTCCCTTTCAAGGAGCTGAGTTGCATCTTGGGTATCCTCCTAGACTCACAACTGCTGCTGATACAGCAGGTAGAAGGCATGGCTCGATGAGTCAGGGGTGCCAATTGTGATCTTACTTAACCAAGATGCTCTGGTGACTGTAATTCACATGCTGACCATCCTGCAATTCGATTACTGTAAAACACTGCACATGGGGCTGCCTTTGAAGGTAATTCTCTTGGATTTTATTTATTTACTGTGTTTTATCATAATTGTTTTATGTGATTTTAATGTTTATGTTTCATGTGGGATTTTATTGTAAACCGCCCAGAGTCCCTCTTCTGGGGGAGATGGGCGGTGGCTAAATTTGAGAGATAGATAGATAGATAGATAGATAGATAGATAGATAGATAGATAGATAGATAGATTCAGAAGCTTCAGCTGGGTTGGCCAGACAGCTAGTGGGAAATGGAACTATAATGCATTATAGCCATTCTTTGGTTGCTGCCTAGGTTGCTAATAGACTTCCATTCAAAGGGCTGATTTTGATCTTTAAAGCTGTACATGGCTTGGCTCAGATTACCTTCTCTTTTATCAGCCAGGACTGGAAATAGTTAATCCAAAAGCAAGTCTCTCAGAACTGTGATTAGAAATATTTATTGGAAAGTGAGTTGATTCTAAAAGGTACTCTACTTTCAAATGAGAAACCTATATATAGGCAATTTAAGTTAGCAAGATTCTGATTTTTTCACATTTTTTGACATAATGGGAAAGAGGCTTGTCTCTCTTGTGAAGGCACAACAGCCTGCATCTATTGATTGTTTTGAAAACAGCTGCTGGAGTTCTTTTTAAAGTGAGAACAAGTCTCACAATAACTTGAGGACTGTTTCCTCCAGGAAAAACTGTCCTATCTGTGCATCATGCAAGAAGAGATGCTGAGAATCCCATCCCTACAAGAATTGGGGCGGGCAGGGGCTGAAGGTAGCTTTTGTCCATGATGGACACCCCCTATGCTTTTGAATAAACCCTCCCCCCAAGGTTTGCCTGGCATCCTCCCTTCTAGCCTTCCACAAGTTGGCAAAAAGTGTTCTGTTTCTGCAGAGATTTGGAGTTGAATAGGATGATTTACTATGTGGGCAACCATTTTTGTTTTCATTTCTGTTCTTGTCCTGGTAGAATCCTGTTTCTATATGTTGTTTCCTATATTTTATGTAAATATGCTTCTTACATTTTATGAATGTAAACTTCTTAACACCTTCAGATCAGGATGGAACTCAACAGCATAAAAGTACTGTAAATAAATAAGGAAGCAATATCAAGGGGCTGGAGCATTGCTGAGGTTTTGAGACACCTTTTTCTTTCTCTGGGGTGAAACATTTGGCAACGGTGGAGCCTGCCATGCCTCCCCTGGCAGGGGATTCCACCATAAGCACTCCATTACTGAGAGAGAAGGCCCTATTTCGGTCACCACACCGTGGCCATCTCTGTGCATTGGGGAAGCACCCTTGGGTCTCACATTCTTTTGGGGCTTATTCATTTCACTGTCTTACTCTGGGACTGTCCAGAGACATAGGCCAGGCTCTGCAGAATCCTAGAATTGGCCCCCTTCTGCATGCAAGAAGACCATTATCCAGCTTCTAGCTGAACAGAGCCATCAAAGGGGATCTCGCTCCTTTCTTCATCGCTGTCAAATTGATCTTACTCTTAGGAAGGTGAGGTTTTCTTGTATTCCTTGGGAATCTGCCTTCCTCTCACTTAAATTAGGTATTTGAAGAGTGTTATCATTCCCACCTCCACCTTCTCTTCTTAGAGCTAAGCTTTCCACGTTCCTTCAGTCTCTTTTCATTGAACTTGATTTCCACTCCCTGATCTTCTGTGTTGCCCTTCTCTGAAGCTTTCCTAATTTCCTCTTATGCCAGCATCAACCTCCTGTGGCATGGAAGGATGTGGGAAACAAGACAGAAAAATGCTTCTTTTCCACATACTTATTTAACAGTTTACTGGAATATATAGTCCATCTTTCTATGCTAAAATCAAACAAAAGGCAAGCAAAAGTAAAAATAAAAACCACACAAAATTAAAACTAATTCTAGCAAAAAAAAGACAAAAACCCCAGCAGTAAAACTGTTTCATAAAATTCAAGTAAGCTAATTCAAACTATCAGAGGCTCTTAATTTTTTTAAACCATGTTACAATAAGAAGTCTTAGGAGCCCATTTGAAAGTAGGCAAAAGAATAGAGGGGTATTTATTCTGTTTGGCTGTGTATGTGGTGCAAAGTATAAAATGCTAGGCCACAGGTGATGGTCAGTTGCTCCCCTGCCACTCTGGCAGAATATTATTTGAAACTGGAGTGGCTTCTTAAAGGAGAAGCTGTATCCTGATGGAGCTCAGGGGAGCCTGCATGTTTAGGAAGGTACCTCACTGTTTAGAGAGGCCCAGCAGCCATGGAATGGTCCCCATGAAAGTCTGTGCCCTCCACCAGGTAGGCAGTTCTTTTACAAATCAGCATTTGTCTCTTGCCCAGCTGGACTGCTGCTGTGTTCTCCTTATGCCATGTGGTTGTCTTCACTGTCCTTAATAAACTCATCTTTGATTTACTATAATTGGACACAAAGCGTTCTGTGGTTAACAGGAGGCCAGCAGAGATAAGCTGGTCAATTCTGGGCTAATGACTCCCTGGAGGCAATGATCTTTTTTCTTCTCATGTGTGACTGAGGCCTCCAGGCAGCCAGTTGCCAGAGATCCCCACAAAATAATGTCAGGCGGTGATGGAGGTCACCAGCCAAGGGACAGTAGCCATTGGGGCTTGAGGGCTGCTCCCAGGGCTGCCTTTCTCATTACAGGTCCTGCAAGGACCACCACACTTGGAGAAATTGGCCACCTCCCTGAGAGCTTCCTTGAACAAATTTCTCACAGAGGAGTGGGCAGGCTGCCACCTGAGTTGTCCCAGCTACCTAGAGTTCAGAGTGCACTTGGGAAATGGTGGTGTATCCCAGCAAGCCATCAAAGGATAGAGAAGGAAAAATCAAAGGTTGCCTTGATGGGTGGGGCACGGGGGGGGGGAGCAGGGATTACATGCAGCCAGATGGGAGGTGAAAGTGGGGGAGAAAGGATGTTGTAGATCTAAAGGGATCAAGGGACACAGCAGGGGAGGGCAGGAATGACAGCCCAGTTTATCAAAGACAACAGGGAAAGGAACAGATCGGAAGAAGAAACACACCCAGAGAGAAGGTCTTTTGACATGGATCAGAGGTGGACTCGGTAGAATTCAAAACTCATCATTTGTTCTCAAGTGTCACTTTAGCCCCCAGAAGAGATCCCCAAATCTATCCGTATGGCCTGATAAGAGATCCACCACTCCCAAAGCATAAAACATGGGTCCTTTATGAGCCCCTCCAAACTACTGCTGAATCATAGATGTCTTGTCCATCTACAGATGTGATCTGTAATTGATGGGTTACAGAGATTCATGGAAATCATTATGGTGGATCTGTTTTTGGTGAAATGGTAGTGCTGGCAACTGCAGGAACTGATTTCTCATGCAGACACTGAAGCAAGCCTTAATCTAATGATGCTTAGGGGAAGGGTCCTAGATCCAACTGTGGAATTTCAAGAGCACTTACTGTAACTCTGATTTACTATCCAGCTGGCCCTGCCACCCAGTAGCTATTCTGGCAGTTCCACTTCCTGCTCCACAATAGTTGTACCTATTAATCCTGTGCCACATTTCTTGGTCCTGAAATTTCTTTCAGAGTTTCAGATATGGTCTCAGCTCATGCGTGCTAGTTGATCAACACAGTCAGATGAGGAGAGCTGAGTGACTCCTAAGGAGAGGACTTTCTTCAGTAGTTGTGCCACATGGGGGGATGAGGGCAGCTATTGGAGCGCTCGTGTCATTCCCAGCACAAGCTGTTGCATTAGTTTTTCTGAAATCTTGAACTGACTATATTCTTATTTTGATATTGGCTTTGCTTTTATTTGTATGTGCCTTAAAAATTTTCTGTACATTGCCAGAAAACCTGCTGGGGGCTACACGGTTGTTATAGATAAATAAATAGTTGTTCACCTTCCACTGAGATACCAGTCTAGATAGGGAAGCCCGCTTCTGACTGCATCTCCTTTTAAAAATCCATACATCACTGTTTTCATGAACGGAGCCCTGTCTGACTTAGCCCAGTGGCCCAGAAATTTAGGAACTCCCGATCTCCCTCCTCTGGCAATCTAAACATGCATTTGCCCAATTGGTCTGTGGGTAGTTTAAGTCACCATTCTCATACCACAGCCTGCCTCCTCAGTCTGGGCCTGTATTCACCCCAGAGTAAGTCTGTGGAGGAGCCAGCTCCTCTGAGATTTCTAGTTTGAGTCGGTGCTCTACCTCATTGGCAGTATGACCTGTGCCCTAACTGCCCTTCCTAGGCCAGAGATTTCACCTGGCTTTTTCTGTTCACCAGGTTTCTGAGATGCCTACGATATCTACATTCTCCTTGAGAGCGTGATTTGCTCTCTGTTTGGCTCAGAGACTTATAAACCCTGAAGTACACTGCCTCTTTGAGCCCCTCCTTTGGCACTCTGTACATTTTCTGTTGCACTAGCTCTTTGCCTAGTTCCTCTCAAGGTCTCATCCGGTCAGGAGTAGTAGCTAACACTTTGATTCCCAAGAGAAGATTCCCCCAGAATTAGACACACCTCAGTTCCAGAGGTGATTCAGGGAAAGGGAAGGTCATCCTTGCAAAGAGGCCGGGAACAATTAGGAAAGCAAAATCTGTTCTCCCCACATCATGAGGAAAGTATCTGAGAATAGATTCCCATCTGTCTTTGCTGCCTCTTTCTTTGCCAGAAGACGCCATCAAGGACGAAGGGAGTTATGGCTAAGCCTTTCTTGAGTTACCTTGCAGGTGTCCAATTGCAATAGCCTACCTGGAAGGGACCTGCCATATGGTTTTGTGTGAACACAAAGGAAATACAACTCCCAGCAAGGTGGGGATGGTGTCTTGTTCTTCCATCTGTGCCTGACACAGAATCCCACTAGGTTCTTGGGGTGGAATAAATTACTATTTGTAAAGAACTTTTGAGTGTGGGAGGGAGACGGAAGGTGTTGGCCCTCCACAAAATGTATTTCTCTAGATATAATCCCCCTCCCCTGAGATTTACAGCTCAAACACTCCGCAGAGGCTGGGGGCAGATGGTCTCTCTTCAGGAGGGCAGGAGATTAATTATTTTCCTCCAAGACAAACAAAAAGCTGCATTTAATTTGCAGAAGCAGAAATAATATGATTGAAATTGATTTTTTTTAATTTCCAAAGTCTCATGGATGACAGTGTTCAAATTGCTCACCATAGTTGATACACCAAATGATAGAGAGCTGATAATGTGCAAGGGTACAACTCTGAGCAACCTTCCCAAGGCAGGGTCTGGTGTTCTTCGTTCAATGGATGCTTGCTTTGAATTGCAGGCAGGGTGGCAGTTCTGCCATCTCAGGAGGAATCCGACCAGGTTGGTCTTGGCTCTTTTTGAATTTCCTGACAGCCCATGGAGAATGAGCTTCCCAGGCAGAAGAGAAGGTTAAAGCAAATTTGAAGGCTTTTTCTCCCTAGGTAAAGTGCTCTCCACCCATCCTTGAGCTGGCACAAAAATAGACCAGCATGAAAGTTGTTGTCCCCATTGCCAATCCCTATCCTGTCTCTTGCCCCTTTCTGAGCCAGCAGTCTTGTCCTGATTTGCAAGCGTACCAATGGTTGGCTTTCTCCTCTGGCTTTGCTGCCTACCCCTGCCCCCGACAGGTAAAGAAGGGACCCACTGGTCAGGACATGGCAGAAATGGGGAGGGTCGAGCTTCAGACCCTGCCTGGGCTTCTCTAGGCTGGTGGCCTGCCCCTCTGGCCACAAACCCTGGGAGCAACCGGCGAGGTCCTGCAGAGCAGGAGAACTGCAGCTGACCAGCGCGGACACCCAGATCTCTGGCTTTGGGGGAGTGGGAGGGATGGATTGAAACTGACAAGTAGGGGGACACTGGCAGATAAGCAGCAGCAGCAGCCCAGCGCACCCTCCCTCCTTGTTTTCTGGACATGGCAACAAGCAACCGTGGAGGTGCTGCATCGAAAAGGGAAGATACATTTCAGGGACTGCGGAAGCGAAATGGTTCCAATACAGCCCTGCTTCTTCCCGAATAGTGGAGCCCTACTATCCTCTCCATTCTCTAGTTGGGGTCCAAAGTAGTGGTGGGTGAGAAAGGAATTCCAGAAACCAAGGGCTGATGGGGAAAGAGTAGGCCAAGAGAGAAGTGGCTGTACACCTTGAAGCTGTGCTGGGATAGAATTGGTTTAACAATTGAGGGAAATGCTACTTTTATACTAGTGCAACTACAGTCCACTACTCTGAGATTTCCTGGTGGTCTCCTATTCAAATATTAATATGGTCTGACCCTGCTTAGCTTCTTGAGATCAAGGTCAGCTAGGTGCTATTGATGATTAGAAAGATCTTAAAGACTACCTTCTATTTTCAAAGCTGGGGGAAGAGGGGGAGCACACCATTCTGTCTGTTCCTGAATGCTAGGTGAAACCTGACCTCAATTACACCTTCCATTAACAAATACATTCAGTCTGACCCATTTCTCCAGCCTAGACTGAGCCTGAATTGCAGACTTCCTGGCTATAATGTCTTGCCGAGTTTTTATATTCTAACTCATTTTTGGTTCACATCTCCCCTGATGAAGTGTTCCAGAGAAATCAAAAGCTCACCTGCTCTTTTGTGCCATTTTGGAAGACCCAATCTAGTCTTTTTACAGGTCCCACCAACACAAATCATCTGCTGGCTTTTTATAAAGCAAATTATTTACCTAGCCTGACCTCTAGTGGCTACTCATTGAGCTGCAGCTCTTCACTTTGTACACCAAGTTGAGCAATCCTCAACTGTCCTGCATCTCAAGAGCAGTGCCTCTCTTATCAGAAGGCCTGGTGTGTGCACGTGCGCACACCCATACACACAGGTTGAAAAATGGTCATCACAGCAAATGCACATGAGGGACCTGGAAGAATGCGACCTTCGTTCTTTACAAGTGTTGGTGTTTGGTTCTGTTTCAGTTTGGATGTGACGGTAGGGCTAGCAGCATTGCAAAGAGGTGTAGTGTACCTTGCCCCTTGCCAGCTTCCTGAAGCCCATATGCTCCCATCCTGCTCAGAGTCACCTGGAGCAGTTAGATGTGCCCTGTGTGAGCGGGTGGGGTGCATGCCCTCTTTCCCCAGCAGAGGATTCTGGTGACTGATCCATGGCCAGGGAGTATGGAATCACTTTGGCTCTTAATGGGACAGGTGCCTGTGGTTCTGCCGTGACTGAGACACAGGAGAAATGGGGGACCTAGAGAGAGAACCTGCAATTCACTGGCCTTCACCATCCCCACATGCGTTCACCACAGCACAGTCTGCACTTTGAGGTAGGCCAGGTCAGCAAACAGAAATCCCAAGAACTACTGGAACTCTCCTGTTATAAGATATAATAACAGAATCTTAACAGGCTGTCTCCCTCCCTCCCTCCCTCCCTCCCAGTCATGACAGCCCAAGTTGAGTTTCTTCCTCACCTGCTCCTGGCTTTCTAAGCTGATAAGGGCTGTCTCATTCCTCAGCCAGGGCTAACTCAATACTCCTCTACAGGTGCCATTATGCTACCCTATCAGTTTCAATCTATTGCTCCAACTCCGCCGAAGCCAGAGATCTGGGTGTCTGCGCTGGTTAGCTGCAGTTCTCCTGCTCTGCAGGACCTCGCTGGTTG
This sequence comes from Candoia aspera, assembly GCF_035149785.1. NCBI lineage: Eukaryota > Metazoa > Chordata > Lepidosauria > Squamata > Candoiidae > Candoia > Candoia aspera. The sequence continues at coordinate 219,342 of NC_086161.1, forward strand.
CCCCGAGGGTTTGTGGACAAAGGGGCAGGCCACCAGCCTAGAGAAGCCCAGGCAGGGTCTGAAGCTCGACCCTCCCCATTTCTGCCATGTCCTGACCAGTGGGTGCCTTCTTTACCTGTCGGGGGCAGGGGTGGGCAACAAAGCCAGAGGAGAAAGCCAACCATTGGCATACTTGCAAATCAGGACAAGACCGCTGGCTCAGAAAGAGGCAATGGAGACAGGATAGGGATTGGCAATGGGGACAACAACTTTTATGCTGGTCTATTTTTGTGCCAACTCAAGGATGGATGGAGAGCACTTTAACTCAGTCGTGGAAAAAGGTCCAGAAAGAAAGAGAGATGGCCAGCAGGAACCCTACAGCTCACATTCCATGGGCTCCGTGTGATTGCCAATGAAACTAGCCTGCTCCCATTAAGATGGCATTGAAGGGCACAGCAGATGTCTGGGGTTGTGAAAAGATACAGCCCCCACCCCCCACAACCTAGGAGGATGCACATGGTCTTCTGGCCCATGTATCTTTCAGTAGCAGCAGCGTAAAGCATGTTGGTGCCCACAGTAAAGTCCCCCCGCCTCGTTAGGGCCACTTGCCACCACTTCCAGACTTCTCCTTTCATAGATTTCAGGAGAGGCAGCCCGGCCCGGGCTCATCCCTAGACTGCCCTTGAGCCTCTGTGGAGAAACACCCCCTCTCCGCGCCTCCGCCCGCCTTTTCGGGTTGGCAGCTCTTTCTCAGACCAAGCGCAGTGAAGGCAGCGAAAGCCCCCGCTCTTTCCTGCCCGCCCGGCGGCTGGTGGCTGCCGGGACGCCCCTGCCCCTCTGCGGCTGCGGGCTCTTAGGCGGAGGGCGCGCCCGGCCGGGAAAACGTCGCAGCGGCTGACCGCTCTAGGCGGCTGAAGTTGTCGAGGAAAGAAGGTCCGGGGAGTCAGTGTTTCGGCCTCACACCCGCCTTCGAAGGCGGCCGCTTTATTTCATCGCCCAAGACGGCGTGGCAGTAGCCCGGCGCGGCTCAGCCGCGGCGCTTCCTTGGGCGCGCGCCGGGAGACGCTTCCGCCGGCGCCCTCAGAGCCAGGAGCGGCTGCAGGCGGTCCCAGCCACCTCGCTCCCGCACGAGTAGAGGCATTCCCCGGCCCGGGTCGCGCCACCAGCGCCGGCCAGCCCGCACCCCACCGCCTCCGCCGCCTCCTCCTCCTCCGTCCGAGGAGGAGCTGGAGGTCCGCGGAAGGGCTGCGCCGGGCAGCGCCGAGCTCACGGTTCGTCTGCTTCGCCGGGTCTGCAGAGAGAAAGGAGAGCGGGCAGAGATCAGGAAAGCCCTCCGGCCCCGGGGGTCTCGGATAATGGGGGCAGGGACACCCACCGTTGCTGCTGCTTCCCTCCGCAACGGAACCGCCGACCTGCAACGCAAGAGCTCGGTGAGACCGCCGGCCATCAGGACCGGGTCGCCGCCAGGGGTTCACCCTGGCCGCAAGGATGCCCTTCCTCCCGCCGGCTCCAGGGAGCTGGAACTTTCCCCAGGACCCACCCCGCCCCCGGGAGCCCGGAGAAGACGGGCACGGCGGCTCACTTCTTCGCCGCAGTAAGGGGCAAGCCAGGCGCGCGGAAAAGGGCGTCGCTCTCCGCCAGCGCCCTCTCGCCCCTTCCTGTGTCCCGGGAAACGCCGCCAGAGCCCCCCTCGCCCCTCTCCCGTCCTCTCCTCTCCCATCCCACGCCGCTTACTGAAGATGACGGCAAGCCCGATCAGGAAGGCCGCCACAGCGAAGATGAGCCCCCCGTGGCGGATGGCCTCGTAATCTGGGGAGAGAAGAAGGTGCACTCAGCCGAAGCCGGGGCTGGGCCTGCGGGTGGCAGAGAGGCGGGCGGCCACATATTCGTTGGAGTTCCGTCTGGTTGCGACCCGGGAGCGGGCAGGTGTTGTTCCAGGGCAAGGACTCTGCATTGAAATGGCCCCGGGGGAGGCTGCCCGAGGGGGCGAGGAGGAGGAGCCGTCCCTCCTGGATCCCCCGGCTTGTTACTTGCCCAATGGGCTGTAAGTCAAGCGGCTCGGCTTAGGGCAGAAAGATTCGGAGAGGCTTCTCCAAAGCTAGAGGAGGGTTGCAAAAGCCTTGCTAATCGCCGGGCAGCGCGCCTGCCTTCCCGACCTTGCTTCCCCTGGTCCGGAGAGCAGGGGGCGTTCGTCTTTTTTAGTTGGGGTGTGTGTGTGGGGGGGTGTTCCCACATTTATCGATCTGTCTTATGTAAACATGTTTTTATTGTGTGTTGCTCAGAAGGGAAGCGATATAAAAATGAAATTAATATTTTGGAGAGGGAAAAGTCTTAGCTGTGCTCGAGGTCTCCTCTCAGTTCCCTTCCTATTATTCACAGTATCATCCCTCGGAGTTACCCATCATTGTGCTGGACTCTGCGCTTCCAGACTGGGATTGCAGAGCCACCTTCGGGTCCACAGATGAACTGCGCAACAACGCGTCTTCTTCCAACCCGAAGGACCACTGGGTATCCCTCGGAGGGCTTTGGTATTAAGGGACCGGTGGCCCGCGCGGGGCAAATCCGCCTCCCCTTTCTCTGGAGCCCTGCGTGGGCAGCCGAGGGGCGGTCAACTCCGTGTCCCGCCCCAGCCTGGGGTCAGCCCCTTCGCCACTTCTTACCGTAAGAAAATAGGTCCTTCTCCGTCTCCGGCAAACTTTCTGGAGGAAACGGGAGGGAAAGAAAAGAAACAAAATCAGGGCCAGGCAGCCGCGGGGCTGAGCTTCCGAGGATGGGACCGCTGCGACCCGGGGCCCCGGAGTCTTCCGCGTTCGGCAACTCAAACTTTCCGGCCTATCGGTGGAGCGACTGGGGAACTGCCTCCTCTCCTGCCAAGCTCCGCGCGGAAGAACCCCAGCCAAGGAAAGAGGCAGCGGCGCGGCTTCGGTTCCCCGAGCGGCTCGGGAGGCGGGGAGCGGCAGCAGCACCCCGAGGGCCCTTGGCGTGAGCCCAGGCATCTGGCTCCCGCGCAGGTGGCAAGTACAAGGAAAAACCCACTTGCTGCGTCAGTGGGGGAGAAAGGAGCCGGTCCCATCGCGCCACCCGGCGGTTCTGACCGCGTCCCGCTGGGGCGCTCAGATCTCGCTGCAGGGAGAGCTGGAGAGCAAGCGCGCGGAGCGTTAAATACCCGCCCAGAACAGGGCCCCCTTCCCGCGGCTGACGGGGACGGCCCTTCTGTGGTTTTTCCAGCTCTCTAACTCCCACCCACCCCACCTCTGGCCCCGGGATAGTGCCTCCAGCGAGCAGAATCTGCCCAGGGTAGTGAACCCAGAGGAGAAGAGGCAGCCTTCTCACGCGCTCCACTGACAGAGCCAGACCTCCTCTCAACACGGACCCCGTTATTCACTGCCCCACTCGGCCAGCTCGGTCCTCCAAGTGGGCTAGTTTTCCAAGGAGTCATGAGGTGGGATTTGCTTTCTTCTCTGCCTTTTGCCATTCAGCAGAATAATGTGCTGGTTTTATGTTGGAGAAAATGGAAGGGGGGCTGGTGGTTTCTCTCCAGCTGTGAAATAGGCAAAAGCCCCAGGCAGGGCAACTTTGGAAAAGGAGGCCTAGCCCAGGTGGGAGGGGCCGGGACAACCTGCCCTTGTCCAGCCTTACTGGGTGCTGGCCCGAGGGCCTCGGAGGAACAGCCAGAGCAGCAGCAGCAGGCCGCAATGGGGAGCAGGGAGGAAAAACACCTCATTAAACATTAACCGGCTGCCTGTAATGTTTATCCCAGTCACAAGGCAAAGCAGTGGGGAGGCTCTGCTCCCCTCCCCTCCCTTGGAAGATCTCGGTCTCCTTGAAAACAAGGCACTGGGCTGAGGCATGGACCACCTGAGTGCCCAAGAACAATGTCGCAACTCTGCTCCACTCCATCCTTTTGCTACTTATCAAGAACAGCAAGAACTGGCTGTCCCCAACATTGGTGCCAAGGTTAAGGGAGAGGCTCAGCTGCACGAGTGAGCAAGACAATCTGCTGGGGATGGAGAATGCCCAACTCCATGCAGGTGAAGCCAGCACTGGCACAGAGAACCTTGGTGGATTTGTTCACAGGCTACTCTTATCAAGAGGTGAATGATCCAGTGGCGGGAAGAGAAGCCTGCCAGACCGTCTCTTTCCTGTGACTACCCACTTCTGAATGTGCAGAGGGCTGACTTGTTGTCTGTGGGCAAGGATCTTTCTGTTTGAATGGAGGCTGATCTCCCTCTCACAGAGGAAGATCCAGAGTGCTGAAGCCAACCACCTTTTGGGGAACAGCCATCCAAGCCTTCGCAGCTACCCAACCCCCATGGTATCACATTACAGTACACAGAAGATGTGAGCAGATCTGGGGTGTAAAGAGTCCTGGTCTATCAATGAAGCACACAAGGTATCCCAAAGGCCCTGGGCCAAGAGGCTGGAGGGGTAATCCTACCCTTAAACCAAGAGTGTCCTCCCTCTTGCTAGCCTGGAGAAGTAGAGGGGAGGTGACCAGAGTGAAGGAACTGCAAAGAGCTCTGTGGGCAGATGCGCTGTCCCTGGAGCTTCCCTCTTGGCCCTTTGCTGGTGGAACAAGGAAGCCTTTGGCTGAGGCCCTGCCGTGTCTCCTGTTCCGATGGAAGGCCCTGCTGGAGTCACTGCAGATAGTGGCCTTGCTTGCTTGTGGCTTTAAATGTTTGCAGAAAGGTTTTAAAATAATCAGTTGTAAACCTGTGGGGTACAGGGGCAGGTACTGTGTTACTTTCAAACAACCTTTCCCTAGCAACCAAGTCTCATGGTTTTTAAAGTTCTCCAACACGTTTATTTTTCCATCAGTTGTGATCCCCTAAAGCAACAGCAATAATCCAGCTAAGTCTTTAAGATGCCAGCAAATGTTGTTTGCCGTAATAAAACTATTCCAGTTACTGCTCTCTCATTACAGGGAGACCCCAAAAGGAGACTAAAGCAGCCCCAGCTTGCACCCTCTGCTGTTGAGTCCAAGGGCTTCCAGAGGTCAAGGGCAGCAAAGGACACCAGGGACCAGAAGCACAGTCAGGTGGCTGCCCAGCCATCAAGATGCTGATCAGAATGACATCCTAGAGGTCATTCCATGGATGCCCGTGAGGGGTTCCGATGATGGCTGTGGAGTGGGAAGTGCAGGAGATCCCACTCTGAGCCCAGTCCAGGAAGGAGCGACTGCAGCCCACTTCTTTTCAGCACCATCACCTGATTAGCCCCATTTTCTGCTGCTAGGAGACGGGTACCTCTCCCGCCCCAATCCCCACACTTCGTATTTTGTCCAGCTCTTGCAGGATCATGTGCTCCTATAGCTCTGAGTGGCGGTGGCATCCCCCTCTAAGAGGGCAGCCTGCGGAGGTGCCTGTGAGCAAGGCCGCAGAATCTTTCAAATTGGTCCCACACAAACTGCTGCAGCTTCCTGACTTTTGTGACCTGGCAAGGGTGGGGCGGGCCCACGCTTCCAAGCCCTGCTTGCCAAAGCCCTTCCCAACCAAATTCTCTGCTGCCGCAGTTTGGCTATAACCTCTGCTCTGGGCTCAATGCTAGTTTGGTTCAATGCAGGCTTGTACAGGGAGCCAGGCAATCTGTCAGAAGTAGCCAAACTCCTCCTGGCTTCGTGTTGGCGTGACTGCATTGTGGGCTGGTCTGCCTGCCTGGAGTCTCCTTCAGGCTGAGCTTCTCTGCCACTTGCCAGAATGTGCTGTTGCTGCTGCTGCTGCTGCTGCTTCCAGCCAGCCTCGTGACCATCTCAGGATGGCACAAGGCTCAGGTCTGATACCCGACCAGCCATATACATTCCTCTGAGCAAGGCCCCTTGGCACAAAGGCTCAACACAGCCCAAGTGGGCATTCATGCATGCAAGGAGGAAGCCAAGCTAGATCCTTGTCAAGACTGGGAAGATGGGGCAGGGGAGCCTTCAAACTTGATCAAGTTATTAGGAAACCAGACATAGCTGCATGGCTATGCACCAAGTCTTCTCAGGGAGAGTAGCACTGCTCCTGAGCACTGCAAATGCAAGACTGATTTCACTCAGCAGGTTGAACCTTGGCTTGTTTTATCCTGATTTAACCATAATCAGCTTGGTTCACACAACTTGCTATGCCAAAACCAAACCAACTACATTCATTATGTGAACCAAGATGGTCAGATGAAATCACTACCCACATCTCGCCAACCAAGCCGACCTCTTGGAAAGACTGCCCAGCTGAGTTTCTCCTTCACTGGCAGGAAAAAGGACTCCACCCTGCCTTGCCAGGCACTGGGCTAAAGGGACCATGGGGCACAGGAAGTGCAGGAGGCATGGGTGGCTGCGGTTGGCATCTCTGGCCCCAGCAGAAGCGTCCCTGGACAAGTACCCCAGACAGGGAGGCGTCCTAAGTGCCCATCATGCACTGCAGGAGGAGACAGAGGCACTGAAATAGAAACAATATTTTATTTGATGCCTCTCTTGAGTTTGGGACACAACACAGATGTGAGAGTCTTTTATCATAGCCACACAGCAGGAGAGCCTACACCAGGAGAATGCACAACCACGGCTTTGGCTTTTAGAATTACAACATTTGTACAGGGGTGTTTTCAACAGTTCTTACCTACTGCACACTACAGACACAATGGAGTCACATGGCAACACAGAAGTTGTGGTGAACGCAGCAAGGGGGAAAGGAGGGGAGGGGGTGGCTCCTCCTCTGTTGTTCTGAACTGGGGGCATCTGACCAGGCAACTGCAGAGGAGGGGAAGTAACCAGGGAAGCCTTCTGGACTGGGGGGCTTTCAAGAGCTGGGGAACAGTGCACTAAGGCCAAGGCAAGCCCACTGGCCAAATCCCACCCTCATCCGGAATAGGTGACCTGTCCTCCTTCCATCAGGATGAAACTGGCTTCTGCTCATCTCTGGGCTTCCAATGGAGGCCATCCTGGGATTGAGTTTCTCATTCTTTCCTGAGCTGGATTCTGTTGCAAGTTCTGCTAAGCACTTTGGAATAAGAACCCAAGGTCATCCAAAATCTTACAGGATATTGTGCTGCAACATGCAGGAGTGTGAACTTGACAAATCTAATGCCCCTACCCAAATCAAGTCAATGTTAGCAGGAATAACCCCATCCCACCCCATGAAGGCCTTGCAGAAAAAACTCTGAACCCTTGGCCCTACCAGCAGATTTCCACACCAGAGAATGAAGGTGCCCTGCCAGACCACCCTCCCATCCCAACTCCTTTTCTGGCCCTTCTGGCTGGCTGGCATCAGAGACACCCCTGGGGTGGGGTCCTTTGTGGCCTTGCTGACAAGCAGCAACTGGAGGGACTCAGACCCCACATGGGGAGGGAAGGGCAGGGGAAGGGACACCACCTGCTGTCAAGGCTGAACACCACTAAGGTCCTGAACTCCCTTTTCTCTCTGTCTCAGCCCAATTCCTCCCTTCAGTCTTTATCCTACGAAGAGCTCCAATCCTCTCCTCCCCTTGAAGAGACATTTCAACTCAGGTGGGTGGCCACGGCCTTTGTGCACACCAAGGCAGGAGCAGCCAGATCTTCTCCTGGGAGGGTCAGAATGTCAAACCAGCGTGGGGGAGAGGTGGGGGCACAGAGAACATAGCTGCACGACGACATCAAGGCAACAGCCACGGTAATGACAGATGAACATTATGCAATCAGACAATGGGGTGAATTTGGTGGGGAATAGTTAAGCGGAGGGCTGATTTTCCAGGGCACAGGCCAACATGGACACCAAAAATGTCAACATTCCCTTAGAGGACCAGGGGCCATAACCTCCATGTCCCTTCATGTTGTTTGCACTCGGGATCTACTTGTCCAGTGTCAGCTCTCCTTTGCTGAAGAAGAGAAGGAGAGACAAAGAGCTGCAAAACAGAATGACCATCTGCAGCATACAAGGATGCATCTGGCTTTAAAAAGGACACAAGACCCCCAGTTCACAAAGGCTTGCCCAATTGTAGCCATGCCTGAGAGAAAGCAAAAATCACTTTTCATGCAAATGTCCCAAAAAGTCTAGGCCCAGAAACGAGGCTTTTTTTTCTTTGTCCACCCAGGTTTCTCAGTCAGCTACATCCTCTCTCTTTCCCAGTTCAGTCTCTGAACTTTCACTTTGGGAAGAATTGTCCTCTTTCTGCCATTCAAAGCCCTGAGGACCCAAACTGGGCACTCGGAAGATCCATAATTTTCTCCCTGACTTTGAGGAAGAAATTAAGTATCATGCTGTAGAATCTAGCATTTACTGACTCCCTGCACGTCCAGCCCAGGATCTTCCCAAAGTCATCGCAGATAGAGAAGCATCCTCCCTGAAGAGATTTGTCCAGAGACCCCAAGGTGTAAGCTCTTCCCACCTCTAAAACCCTCCTGTCATTTTTGCTAGAGCCATAGAGTCATAGGGCTGGATGGGTCCTTGGAGTCTTCACCCAACCCCCTGTCCAGGGCTGGAATCCTTAGATCATCCCAGACAAATGGCTGCCCACAATCTTGGCTTGGAACCCTCCAGGGATGGAGCCCTATTACCCCAGGAGGCAGGCTGTTCCATCCACTGGTTCTTGTCCTACCCTCAGGCACGAGGGAGAATAAATCCACACCCTCTTCCCTGAGACTGCCCTTCAATGATCATGTCCCCCTTCACCTTCTCTTCTTTAGGCTAAGCCTATCGTGTTTTTTAAACCATGTAAGCTCTAATCTCCCCACCATTTGGCTGCGCAGCACACTTTCCAGTTCTTCAGCATCCTTCCTGCATTATAACAGCCAGAACCAGACAGAGTATTCCAGCTGTGGTCTGACCGCTGCAGGAAAGAGCAGAAGGATTCCCACTTGCCTTAGTGGCCTCACTCACTTAAGCAGGGAGAGGCCTCTCTCTGAGACAGAGGATGTGGGAAAGGCCCTGGATAGCTTTTCCTGTGGTTCCACCAGCAGAAAGGGGACTGGGCAGGCCCTCCGCTGCTCCCCCGCAAACACCCCTCCCTCTCTGAAAGCTCACCTCACACCTCCGCTTCAGTTCTCCACTTTCTGTGCTGCTGCTGCGAAAGAAAGGAAGGAAGGAAGGAAGGGAGGAAGGGAGGAGGGAGGGAGGGAGGGAGGGAGGGAGGGAAGGAAGGAAGGAAGGAAGGAAGGAAGGAAGGAAGGAAGGAAGGAAGGAAGGAAGGAAGGAAGGAAGGAAGGAAGGAAGGAAAAAATCACAGCCATGGAGAGGTGTTTCTGAGCTCTCCCATGAACCAAATTCCCATGGCCCAAACAGGAGGTTCACTCCAGCAACAGCTGATCTGGGGTGGGCACCGTTCATTCCCTCTGCTCAGGAGACACCATCCACCCCTCCCAGCCACAGGGAAGGGAAAGCTCCCTCTCAGATGCTGGACAACCCTCTGTGCAAACGCAGAGCTCTTTGCAGTCTAAGGGACAGAGGCGAGTCCTACGTAAGAAGGACAGGCATGTGGCTCCTCTCTTGCTCTCGAAAGTGGCACAGACAGCAGGGAACAAGCTTGGGGGCGGGGGTGGAGGAAGCGGCAGGTGGAAGACTTAATGGGCCCTGCAAAACCTCTGTCCCCTTCCAGGGCCAGGAAACATCCCCCTGGATTGGAGCAGGGCATGGAAAGGCCTTACCGTTCAAAGCAATCAAATTCTCAGCCTGGGCCTCCTCATCGCCAGGAGCCCTGCAGAGCGAGAGCACACAGGGAGAGTCACCAACCTGCCCACTCCCCAGAGGCTAACGGGAGAAGCACTGCTCAGAAAGCTCCCCAAGCTCCCCCCCAGTGCCACCTACCTTGGCTTCGCGTTGAAGCTGCACCTGCATCGCCTACCTGGGAAGGAAACACGTGCAGGTGATGCGAGAGGAAAGGCTCATCCGGAGATGGGTCTGGGCAGGCGGGGTGGGGAAATGCTCTCTCCCCGTGATTCTCCTGGTGCTCTGGGCCTGGGGATTCTCCCTCAGTGGCAGAGCAGACCAGCTGCCAACTAAGTGACAAAGCAGCTGCCTTGACCAGGAACTGGCCTTCCTCTTTCACTGGGCAAGAAAGAGGGTGGCATCTTCCACGTCCCCCACACAGCCAATCTAGGCCACTCTGGCCCAGGAAACATAGCTGTAGGCAAGCTTTCTTTCCGCTTCCACCTCCTCCTCTCGGTGCGGACTGATAGGGGTGATGCAACCCTTATCCTAAGAGGCCCCTTCCCCACTACGGCCTCACCTTTGCCAGCGAACCCAGGCAAGGCAGTGCCATCGCCCCCTTGTCTTTCTCTCCTCCGCAGGGGAGGCCAGCTGGGTGGCACCAGTCTTTGGGTGAGTGGCATTGCTGCCCTCAATCTGGAGTTCACTTACTCAGAATGAGCAGGATCCCCAGCGTGAAGAAAACCACGGCAAAGGTCAGGCCACCGATCCGCAGGGTCTGGTAGTCTGGTGGGGGGAATGGAGGAGACCAGAAGGAAGTGGTGTTGCAGCTCCAAAGAGAGAGCAATGCTCAGAGATATTTGAGAAGCTCACATAAAGGTGCTTGTGGCTCACCATAGTTGAAGGGGTCCTTTTCTTTCTCTTGATCGGTCACTGGAAAGAGCAAATGGAACATCCATAAATGGGCCACACAAGGGGTGGGGGCAAATACTGCTTCTCTGCATGTGCCGAGTGCACCTGCAGCACAGCCAGAATGAGCTGGATCCCAGACCTTACCCCTGCTGCTCTGACCCTCTTGCATGCAAGGAAGCCACCGACAGCGAGTCCTCCCCAGCCCCACTGTTTGCCGCAACAGTTGCTGAGGCCCAGGGTGTCCAGGGACAGAGAGGGGAAGAGGGCCCCTTTCCCCGCAAGCTGTACCTACCATCTGCCAAGATCACCGGAACCAGGAAAGAGCACAGAAAGAGCAGCCTGCCTCCCATCCTGGCTGAGCTGCAGGAGACAGAAAGAGAGGGCATCAGGCAGCCTGGGGACTTGCTTCATGCCACTGGGTTGCCCCCAAATCCAGGGGAGGGGAGGGCTCTACTGTATGCGAGAAGTCATGGTTCCTGGGCTCATAATGCCAGGTGGACTTTCCAAAACTTCCTCACAACCCAGGCTGCATTTTGCAGGGGGTGACCATGTTCCTCATCGTCTGCAGCTTGTGGAACTGTGACATCCTGTCCACACAACTTAGTTCTGCTTGGTCCTCTCCTGCCAAGAAGCCAGTCCTGGCTGAAGCATGACAAGGGTCCTAGGGTTCCGTGAGAGGTCCCTAGGGGTTCCCTGGGAGATTACTATTTATTTAAAAAATTATTTCAAATTCAGGCAACTTCACATTAAAGAGTTTAAGAACACTGCTAATGCATATAATACAGGCCTACCCATGAAACAAATATAATAATTTTGTAACTTCTGGCCTGTATTTGAGCCGGAATGTGCAGGGGTTCCCCAAGGACTGAAAAATATTTCAAGGGTTCCTCCAGGGTCAAAAGGTTGAGAAAGGCTGATCTAGACTAGAGCAAAGGTTGAGAAAGGCTGATCTAGACTAGAGCAAAGGTTGAGAAAGGCTGATCTAGACTAGAGCAAGGTTTCTCAACCTTGACAATTTTAAGATGGGTGCACTTCAACTCCCAGAATTCCACTGCCAGGAGTTAAAGTCTATACATCTTAAAGTTGCCAAGGTTGAGAAACACTGGCCTAGAGTATTAGCCTGCAAGACTAGAGGGCTTCCTTGGACAGTTGATTTGTCACTGGGAGAACAGGTTGCTGGACTAGATAGGCCAGAAGTCTGACCCAGGAGGGCACAGCTTCTGTTCTTATGTTCATCTCAGCCTCTAAATGGCTCCCAGGAAGTATGAACAGCTCAGTGGCAACAGAACATTTGTGGACCCTTAACTATTTGTAATCCTCCAGTACTGTGATCAGAGTTTCATCAGTGTCTTACTACAGGTAGTCCTCGCTTAACAACTCTAATTGGGACTGGAAACTCCACTGCTAAGCAAAGTGGCCACTTAGAGGGAAATCACATGATCTTGACTGTGCTTTTCAGCTGCAAAGAGACAAGACTAGTCAGTTTCACACTTTCTGCTTTTGTTTGCCTCCTAGCTGCTCCCCACCCCACTTTGGTATGCTCCAGTGCCTACTTACTATCTTGTACACATTGAAAGCGATGTGATCGTGCCGGCAGCCCAGGAATGGGAGCTGCGGGCATGCTACATAAATAGCTTACTCTCTTGCAATCCCTTCCTCTCCAATCTGTCTGTTCTGCAAGGGGGGGAAATTAAAAAAAACCACAGGTCAGGCACAGGACAATGCATATTGACTGTAATTTATTTATTTATTTTATTTATTGTCATATATCTCCCCACCCAACTCGTACGACGACGACTCTGGGTGGTTTACAGACAATTAGAAATAGAAAAATAAAATGTCATTCAAACAATATAATATCCATATAAATATATATAAAAATATAAAATAAGTAATACAGAATAACTGCAGCAAAGGATCGTTACCTTGTCATGGTGCTGGAGCTTGAGCACCTCAGTGATGCCATGAGCTAAACCGTGAAGGGCCACCCAAGACAGGAAGGTCATGACAGAGAGGTCAGACTAAATGTGATCCCTGGGGAAGGTAATGGCAACCCACCCCTGTATTCTTGCCGTGAAAACTAAATGGATCAGTACAACCAGCAATATGTCGGTATACCATCAGAAGATGAGACTCCCAGGTCAGAAGATGGTCAAAATGCTACTGGGGAGGAACAGATGATGAGTTCAACTAGACCCAGACATGATGACGCAGCTAGCTCAAAGCCGAAAGGATGGCTAACGGCTGACGGTGCTGGTGGTGAATGGCGAATCCGATGTTCTAAGGATCAGCACAGCATTGGAACCTGGAATGTAAGATCTATGAGCCAGGGCAAATTGGATGTGGTTATTGGTGAGATGTCAATATTAAAGATAGACATTTTGGGCGTCAGTGAACTGAAATGGACTGGAATGGGCCACTTCACATCAGATGACCACCAGATCTACTACTGTGGACAAGAGGACCACAGAAGAAATGGAGTAGCCTTCATAATTAATAGTAAAGTGGCTAAAGCAGTGCTTGGATACAATCCAAAAAACGACAGAATGATCTCAACTCGAATTCAGGGCAAGCCATCTAACATCACAGTGATCCAAATATATGCCCCAACCACAAATGCTGAAGAAGCTGAAGTAGAGCAGTTCTATGAGGATCTGCAGCACCTACTGGACAATACGCCTAAAAGAGACAGTTATTTTCATCACAGGAGACTGGAATGCTATGGTGGCCAGTCAGATGACACCTGGAATTACAGGTAAGCATGGCCTGGGAGAACAAAACAAAGCAGGACATAGGCTGATAGAATTTGGCCAAGACAACTCACTCTGCATAACAAACACTCTCTTCCAACAACCTAAGGGACGGCTTTATACATGGACTTCACCAGATGGACCGAAATCAGATTGCCTACATCCTTTGCAGCCAAAGATGGTGGACATCCATACAGTCAGTAAAAACAAGACCTGGAGCTGACTGTAGTTCAGATCACCAACTTCTTATTGCACAATTTAGGATCAGACTAAAGAGATTAGGGAAGACCCACAGATCAGCTAGATATGAGCTCACTAATATTCCTAAGGAATATGCAGTGGAGGTGAAGAATAGATTTAAGGGACTGGACTTAGTAGATAGGGTCTCAGAAGAACTATGGACAGAAGTTCGCAACATTGTCCAGGAGGCGGCAACAAAATACATCCCAAAGAAAGAGAAAACTAAGAAGGCAAAATGGCTGTCTGCTGAGACACTAGAAGTAGCCCAAGAAAGGAAAGCAAGAGGCAACAGTGATAGGGGGAGATATGCCCAATTAAATGCAAAATTCCAGAGGTTAGCCAGAAGAGACAAGGAATTATTTTTAAACAAGCAATGCGCAGAAGTGGAAGAAGACAATAGAACAGGAAGGACAAGAGACCTCTTCCAGAAAATTAGAAACATCGGAGGTAAATTCCAGGCCAAAATGGGTATGATCAAAAACAAAGATGGCAAGGACCTAACAGAAGAAGAAGAGATCAAGAAAAGATGGCAAGAATATTCGGAAGACCTGTATAGGAAGGATAACAATATCGGGGATAGCTTTGATGGTGTGGTCAGTGAACTAGGGCCAGACGTCCTAAAGAGTGAGGTTGAATGGCCCTTAAGAAGCATTGCTAACAACAAGGCAGCAGGAGACGACGGTATCCCAGCTGAATTGTTCAAAATCTTGCGAGATGATGCTGTCAAGGTAATACATGCTATATGCCAGCAAATTTGGAAAACACAAGAATGCCATCACATTGGAAAAAATCAACTTATATCCCCGTGCCAAAAAAGGAAAACAGTACAGAATGTTCAAACTATCGAACAGTGGCACTTATTTCACATGCCAGTAAGGTAATGCTCAAGATCCTGCAAGGTAGAATTCAGCAATTCATGGAGCAAGAATTGCCAGATGCACAAGCTGCATTTAGAAAAGGCAGAGGAACTAGGGACCAAATTGCCAATATCCACTGGATAATGGAAAAAGCCAGGGAGTTTCAGAAAAACATCTATTTCTGTTTTATTGACTATTCACAGCCTTTGACTGTGTGGACCATAACAAATTGTGGCAAGTTCTTAGTGGTGTGGGGATACCAAGTCATCATGTCTGCCTCCTGAAGAATCTGTATAACGACCAAGTAGCAACAGTAAGAACAGACCACGGAACAACGGACTGGTTTAAGATTGAGAAAGGAGTACGGCAGGGTTGTATACTCTCACCCTACCTATTCAACTTGTACGCAGAACACATCATGCGACATGCTGGGCTCGAGGAATCCAAGGCTGGAGTTAAAATCTCTGGAAGAAACATTAACAATCTCAGATATGCAGATGATACCACTTTGATGGCTGAAAGCGAAGAGGAACTGAGGAGCCTTATGATGAAGGTGAAAGAAGAAAGTGCAAAAGCTGGCCTGCAGCTAAACCTCAAAAAAAACAAGATTATGGCAACCAGCTTGATTGATAACTGGCAAATAGAGGGAGAAAACATAGAGGCAGTGAAAGACTTTGTATTTTTAGGTGCAAAGATTACTGCAGATGCTGACTGCAGTCAGGAAATCAGAAGACGTTTAATCCTTGGGAGAAGAGCAATGACAAATCTCAATAAAATAGTTAAGAGCAGAGACATCACGCTGACAACAAAGGTCTGCATAGTTAAAGCAATGGTATTCCCAGTAGTAACATATGGCTGTGAGAGCTGGACCATAAGGAAGGCTGAGAGAAGGAAGATCGATGCTTTGGAACTGTGGTGTTGGAGGAAAATTCTGAGAGTGCCTTGGACTGCAAGAAGATCAAACCAGTCCATACTCCAGGAAATAAAGCCAGACTGCTCACTTGAGGGAATGGTATTAAAGGCAAAAATGAAATACTTTGGCCACATAATGAGAAGACAGGACACCCTGGAGAAGATGCTGATGCTAGGGAGAGTGGAAGGCAAAAGGAAGAGGGGCCGACCAAGGGCAAGATGGATAGATGATATTCTAGAGGCGACAGACTCGTCCCTGGGGGAGCTGGGGGTGTTGACAACTGACAGGAAGCTCTGGCGTGGGCTGGTCCATGAAGTCACAAAGAATCGGAAGTGACTGAACAAATAAACAACAACAACAATATAGAATAAATAATATAAAATGCAAGATGGAAAATAGTGATGTTATCGTTGGACCCATCAGGGAGCCAACCATACCCCTGATAGGCTATCCCCCCTCCTGCCCCAAGCAAGGTAGCATAACCAGATTTTAACCCCCTTCCAGAAGACCGGGAGAGTGGGGGCCTGCCTTACTTCCAGGGGTAGCTTATTCCAGAGGGTGGGTACCATGGCAGAGAAGGCCCTCCTCCTGGACCCTGCCAATCAGCAGTCTCTTATGGGCAGGGTCCATAACATGCCCTCTCTGCCTGACCGGGTGGGATGGGTCGATGTAACGAGGGTGAGGCAGTCCCTCAGGTAACCTGGACCCATGCCATGTAGGGCTTTAAAGGTGATAACCAACACCTTGAATTGGACCTGGAAGCAAACCGGCACCCAATATAGCTCATGCAGCAATGGTGTTATATGTGCTCTTCTAGGGGCTTCTAGGGGCTCCAGGACTGCTCGTGTGGCCACATTTTGCACCAGCTGTAGCTTCCAGATACACTTCAAAGGTAGCCCCATGTAGAGCACATTGCAGTAGTCTATCCGGGAGATGACCAGGGCATGAGTGACTGTTCGGAGGGACTCCCGATCCAGGAAAGGGTGTAGCTGGTGCACAACACAAAGTTGTGCAAAGGCCCCCCTGGCCACGACTGCCACCTGCTCCTCGAGCAGGAGTTGTGAGTCCAGGAGCACCCCCAGGTTCTGCACAGGATCTGTCTGGGGCAGTGCAACCCCATCCAGAGCCAAAGATGGCAAATTCCCAGATACCCGGGAGCCCCCAACCCACAGCCACTTCATCTTACCAGGGTTCAGTCAAAGCCTGTTGTTCCCCATCCAGACCCCTGCAGCCTCCAGGCACTGAGAGAGGGTGGTCACAGCCTCACTTAAGTCACCCGGGATGGAGATGTATAATTGGGTTTCATCCGTGTATTGATGATACCTCACCCTGTGGCAACAGATGATCTCACCCAGCAGTTTCATGTAGATGTTAAAAAGGAGCAGACAGAGTACCAAACCCTGTGGCATCCCACAAATGGGGGGTTGTGGGCCAGATCTCTCGCCCCCTATCAACACTGATTGGGATTGGCCCTGGAGGAAGGAGGTGAACCAGCGTAGAACCACACTGCCCACTGTCATGCGCTGCCTACTACCGAGTAAAACACAGACACTGATTCAAGGAAGAGCAGGTTCAGGTTTATTTCGGCATAGTGCCTAGCTAGAAAAAAGCTGAGAGTGAAGGGAGCGTGCCGGTGCGGGGTTTAAATAGCCCGTGCCGGTCAGCGCCCCCCCCCTTTGGGTTGTGTCATCCCCCCAAGTCCTGCATGCTTCCTTGCCGGTAGGTGAGGGGTCGCGGGGCCCCTGCTGGTGCCCCGGGCTTCGCTCATGATCGCTTTCTTTCTCCAGCCGGTGATTGCTGTCAGCTGGGCGATATCCGTTGCGCTCTGCTGACAGCTTCAGGTGTGCCTTGTGATCCGCCCTGTCTTTGTCTTTCTTCCTTCCTCCTTTGTGTTCTGATGGCTGGTTCATCCGGCCAGGGTCGTTCCCTTCTCCTCGGGGTCTGTGTCTGTTGTTGTGCGTGCTTTGCTTATCTTTAAATCCTTTCCTCTGCTTCCTAGGTATTGTCATGTGTGCCATTGTGCTGATGCCTTCAGCTCAACGGTACTCATGACATACTGCCCCCCGTTCGAATAGTAGCCCCCCCCCGGCATTCCGGTTTTTCCCGGGAGAGCTGTCAAAAAAAATATTTTTTTTTTGTTTTTTTTGTTTTTGATTTTTGTTTTTCCCGCCAGAGTGCTTTTGCCCCTCCCCTTGCTCCACCCTCTACCTCGTGTCCATCTTTTGGGTGTGTTCCGAGTGCGCATGCCTCACCCACACCCTGGGAGTGCGCATGCCTCGACCACACCCTGCTTGTTCATGCTCAGTTCGTCGTGGGTGGAGGCGTGGCTGGTCGGGTGCTTTTCAGCTCCAGGTAGGATCCTTATCTTTTTGTTTTGTTGATGTTCGTCGTTTTGTCATGTGTGCATCCTGGGTGTTTGCTCCCTGGCGATGCACTTATGACCAATCGTCTCTCCCCAGTGGCCCCGGGGGGCGGGGGGAGGGTGAGTCCCAGGGGGGAGGAGGTCTACTCAAGTCGCAGGCTTGGGGGGCCCCTTCCCCTGGGGGCGCGGCGGGTGGGGGGAGAGGCCCGAGGGGGGGAAAGTGTTCTAGGGGCCGGTTCGGCTTGGCACCCCTTTGGTTTGTCGGGGTACGTCGTGTGGAATGCCCGGGTCAGGTCTGGCGCCTTGACGTGTAGAGCCGCCACCCATTCTGGGTGGGGGAAGTGTTTCCACTTCACTAGGTAGTGTAGTGTTCCCCGTTGACGGCGGGAATCGAGTATTTCTTTTATGTCGAAATGTTGGCCGTCGATCATCACTGGGGAGGGCAGAGGCGTGCTTGGGTGCCATCGGGAGGTGGTTGCTGGTTTCAGGAGGCTGCTGTGGAATACCGGGTGGAGTCTCCTTAGATTGTGCGGCAGGTCCAGGCGTACTGCCACCGGGTTCACTATCTGTGTTACTCGAAGCGGCCCGATATACTTAGGCCCCAGTTTCTTCGAGGGTTGAGGTGATTTCATGAATTTGGTGGATAGGTAGACCATATCCCCTGCCTGGAATGTCGGTTGCTGGCGCCGGTGCTTGTCGGCCTGTTCTTTGTAGGCCGCCTGTGCTTCCTTCAGCGCTGCCGTGATTATTGGCCATGATTCCGCTATCTTCCGTCCCCAGTCACTAGCCCCCACTTGGGGTCCCGGGGGTTGCAGTAGCTCCGGTATGGGTATGAACTCGCACCCGGAGACTACTTCGAACGGGGTTTTCCCTGTGCTCGTGTGAACGGCGTTATTGTATGCGACTTCTGCGAACGGAAGCAGGTCGACCCAGTCGTCTTGGTGGTAGTTGGTATATGAGCGTATGAATTGTTCTAGGGTGGCATTGAGGATCTCTATGGCTCCGTCCGTCTGGGGATGCCAGGCCATGGATAGGGCTTGTTGGGTCCCAATCAGTTTTAGGAAGGCCCGCCAGAATTTCGAGGTGAATTGTGTGCCCCTGTCGGTCACCACGCGTACGGGACATCCGTGTAACCTGTACACGTGTATAAGGAAGAGTTTAGCCAGTTGCTGGGCGGACGGGACCGATGAGCAGGGGATGAAGTGGGCCTGTTTCGAAAAGTAGTCTTTCACCACCCAAATGGTCGTTTTCTTCTGGCTGGGTGGTAGATCTACTATAAAATCCATGGAGATTTCCTCCCATGGGCGGGAGGGCTCCGCCACCATTTGTAGGAGTCCCGGGGGCTTACCTGGTGCCCGTTTGGCCATGGCGCATGTCGGGCAGGACACTACGTAGGCCTTCACGTCCCGTCTCAGCACGGGCCACCAGAATTGTCGTCGTGTTAGATGCAGGGTCTTTAGAAACCCGAAGTGTCCCGCTTGTTTTCTGTCGTGTGATCTTCGCAAGATCGCCTGGCGCTGCGAGTCCGGGACATATATTCTGCCTTCCCCCCATGCTAAGTCCTGTGCCATCGTCACCTTGTCGGGGTTTGCTAGTAGCCAGGGGTCGGTTTTGAGGGCGGCGGTGAGGTCCGCGCGTATTCCTCCTGGCAGTTGCAGGTGGCGCCGTCTGGTCGCTGGTTGGCCTGCCGTCAGTTGCGACGTGGGGTTGGGCTGTTTCTGAGCGCCGCTCCGGGTGGTCACAGCCATCCCCAGCTGGGAGGCGGATAGGACCGTCCCAATCATATCTGGGACGGGCTCTTCGTCTTGGGGCAGTCGGGAGAGAGCGTCAGCCAGGAAGTTCTTTTTGCCCGGCATGAACTTCAGTTGAAAGTTAAAGCGGCTGAAGAATTGGGCCCATCTGACCTGTTTCGGGCTGAGGCGTCTGGGCGTCCGGAGGGCCTCGAGGTTCCGGTGGTCTGTCCAGACCTCGAATGGTTGGGTGGCTCCTTCTAGTAGATGCCTCCATGTTTCTAGCGCCGATTTTACTGCGAACGCTTCCTTCTCCCATACGTGCCAGCACCTTTCCGTCTCGGAGAATTTCCTCGACAGGTAGGCGCATGGCTTCAGGATTCCTGTAGGGTCCTTTTGGAGCAGTATGGCCCCCAGGGAGAAGTCTGAGGCGTCGGCTTGGACCACGAACGGCCGTTCTGGGTCCGGATGTGCGAGGATTGGCTCCGTGGTGAACAGCGCTTTCAGCCTGTTGAACGCTGTCTGACACGCGGGAGTCCAATTTAGTACTGTCCCTGGGTTCTTGGCTCGCCGTGTGTCCCCAACTCCTTTAGTTTTGAGGAGGTCTGTTAGGGGGAGGGCTATCTCCGCGAACCCCCGTGCGAATGACCTGTAGAAATTCGCAAAGCCGAGGAAGCTTTGGAGTTGGCGCCTGTTACGTGGGCGTTCCCAATTCACCACCGCCTCGACTTTTGCGGGGTCCATTTCTATGCCTTCCCCGGAGATTCGGTACCCCAGGTAGTCTAGGCGTGCTTTATGGAATTCGCACTTTGAGGGTTTGGCATAGAGTTTTGCCCTTCTTAGCTTCTCGAAGACTTGTCTGACTAGGGTTACGTGTTCTTCGTGCGTCTGGGTGTAGATGAGGACGTCATCTATGTAGACTAGGACTCCTTTGAACAGGTGTTCATGCAGTACCTCATTGATGAGCTGCATGAACACTCCCGGGGCCCCTGCTAGTCCGAATGGCAGCACCTTGTACTGAAAGGCACCTAGGGGGCAGTTGAAAGCAGTTTTCCATTCGTCCCCCTCCCTGATTCGGATCCGGTAATACGCCTCGCGAAGGTCCAGCTTGGAGAATACTCTACCCGTGGACAGGTGGGCGAGCATGTCTTTCACGAGGGGTAGGGGGTATTTATTGGATAGGGACGCTGCGTTGAGGCCCCGATAGTCGGTGCAGAGCCGTAGGGTGCCATCTTTTTTCTCCCGGAATAAGACGGGCGCTCCGACCGGTGAGCATGCCGGCTCTATGAAACCCCTATCCAGGTTTTTATCGATGAACTCCCGGAGGGTTGTCATCTCCTTCAGGGTCATCGAGTAAATCTTCGGCCTGGGTAGGGGGACATCGGGAAGCAACTCAATTCTACAGTCCGTCTTGCGGTGGGGGGGTAGTTGATCTGCCTCCTCTTCTCCGAAGACCTCTGAGAAATCAGCGTATTGCTCAGGTAGGTCTTCTGGGGTTGCTATGTTGTCCTGGGCTGCCGCCTCTGCCCGTCCCACTGTGGGGTTGATCCTGCCCGCCGGAAGTGGCGCCCGGTACACGCCGTCGTCGAATTGGAAGGTGCGGGTCTTCCAGTTAATGCGTGGGTTGTTGGTCGCGAGCCACGGTATTCCTAAGACTACAATGGGCCGTCCTATGTGGGTTACCACAAACGATATTCGTTCGGTGTGGGTGCCCATTTGTAGGGTGACTGGCTCGGTCTGCGTCATGGCTGGTTTCCCTCCCGCTGTTGAGCCGTCCAGCTGGTGGAATGCCAGCGGCGTGGGGAGGGGGAGGCAAGGCAGGTCGAGCTTGGCGACTATGTCGGGGTGGATCAGGTTCTTGGAGCACCCCGAGTCCACTAGCGCCGCAGCTGTGGTGGCTCTGTTGCCGACGGAGAGCCTGATTGACCCCATTATTATGGGGCTTTTGTCGCTCTGTCTATGTGTTTCGCACCCCTGTCCCACCACCTGCCTCGCGGCGCGTTTTAAGGCAGGCGGGGAGCGTTTCCCGCCGGCCGGTCTGGGACTTCAGCGTCCTCCCCCGCCAAGTAAGCGTCCCAGTCTTCGTCCGGTGTCGCTGTGGCTCCGGTCATCCGGCGGTGGGGGGGCGGCGGTGGGTTGGTTGGTTTGAACGTCGTTTTCGGTGCGGGTTTGGGAGCACTAGTTAGAGTTCGGTTGGAGAAGCAATCTGCCGTTTTGTGCCCCATTTTTCTGCACTTCCCGCAGGGCCTGCGAGTAAACTTCTTCTTTTGATACATGGGACCGGCTGGCCCCAAGTGTGGCGCAGGTACCTTTGGGCTGGTGTTAGTTTTGTCCTCTGTCGTCGCCATTAAGAAGGTGTGGTGCACGTGTTCCGCTCTCCCCGCTAGGTGTATCCAGCCTTGCAGAGTCTCCGGGTCGTCCCGGTAGAGTGCCCATTGGAGTACCTCGCGGTTGAGGCCCCTTTTGAACATCTCTAGCAGGGTAGTCTCGGATCAGTTGTTGATCTTCCCGGCGAGGGCTTTAAATTCGAGGGCGTAGTCCGCGACAGTTCGTGCGCCCTGTTTGAGGCCTTGAAGTGTGCTTTTAACCCTCTCTTTGGCTAGCGGGTCCTCAAAATAGTGCTTCATCTCAGTGATGAAGGCGTGGAAGTCAGAGAGGGCGGGGGAGTTGGACTCGTACATTTGGATGTACCAGTCCGCCGCCCTGTCTTGTAGCTTGATCGCCATGGCTGCGATCTTGTCCACTTCGGAGTTAAAGGAGTGTCCGTGCTGCCCCATGAACTCCCTGGTGTTTGTAATGAAAAACGACAGCTTCGCGGGGTTCCCATCGAAGAAAATGGGGAAGTCCTTTGGGGCCCTGGTGTTCGGTGGGTCCCCTCTCCTCGGTTCCCGTCCCATGGTTTCGTCCACCAGGGACGCTTGCTGGTTAGCATTTGGCCTATGGGGGTGCCAAGACCCGCTCGGGGTTTGGATCGGGGTGTGTACCTGCACGGGAACGTAGTTGTGAGGCATGAAGGACATCAGCGACTGCAGCATGGTCTCGATGTCCCTTAGTTGGGCCTCCATGGCCGCGAGTCTGGCTTGCGTTTCTCGGTCCGAGGTCCACGCCGCAGCTGTGATCGGACCTGTCGGCATCTCCGCATGGTTGTGCCGCCGGTGGGGTTCAGGCGTTACCGTCCGCTGGTCCGCTTCGACTTGGAAGTGAATCTGCTGGTTTGCCTCTCCGTCCTCCACCGCGTTTGCTGCAGTTGGGCTGAAGCTCCACGCCTGTGGCTGGGGTGCGATGTGGGGCGGGGAGGTCTCCGCGGGTCTCGGGAGGTATGTTGTTCCCTCCCGTGGCCGGGTCGCCTCCGCCTCCCTCCGGGGTTGGAGCTGAGGCTCGGGATGGGCCAGGAGGGTGTCCATGGCTCCTGGTGTCCGCGTCGCCTCTGGCCTCTGTCGGTCCTCCTCCGCTTCTCGCCGTGCGGCTCGCCCATCCTGGCTGCGACGCATCGGCTCCTTCGCCCTCCGCTCCTGTTCTTCTCACCATCTGTTCCTCCCGTGGCTCATTGTTGTCCGGTGGGGCTTGGCGAGGCTGAGGTTATGACTCTCAGCTTTATGTCATGCGCTGCCTACTACCGAGTAAAACACAGACACTGATTCAAGGAAGAGCAGGTTCAGGTTTATTTCGGCATAGTGCCTAGCTAGAAGAAAGCTGAGAGTGAAGGGAGTGCGCCGGTGCGGGGTTTAAATAGCCCGCGCCGGTCAGCGCCCCCCCCCCTTGGGTTGTGTCATCCCCCCAAGTCCTGCATGCTTCCTTGCCGGTAGGTGAGGGGTCGCGGGGCCCCTGCTGGTGCCCCGGGCTTCGCTCATGATCGCTTTCTTTCTCCAGCCGGTGATTGCTGTCAGCTGGGCGATATCTGTTGTGCTCTGCTGACAGCTTCAGGTGTGCCTCGTGATCCGCCCTGTCTTTGTCTTTCTTCCTTCCTCCTTTGTGTTCTGATGGCTGGTTCATCCGGCCGGGGTCGTTCCCTTCTCCTCGGGGTCTGTGTCTGTTGTTGTGCGTGCTTTGCTTATCTTTAAATCCTTTCCTCTGCTTCCTAGGTATTGTCATGTGTGCCGTTGTGCTGATGCCTTCAGCTCAACGGTACTCATGACACCCACTGCCAACTCCCTGAGCTGCCCCAAAAGGATACCATGGTCGATGGCATTGAAAGCTGCTGAGAGGTCAAGAAGAGCCAGGATGGATGTACTGCCCACATCCTGCTCTCGCCATGTAATGGCAATCACGTGACTGAGGGGTGCTGTGAAGGTCGTAAATGGTTGTGAATTGGCCATAAAGTTATTTTTCAGCACCGCAATAACTTCAAACAGTTGCTGAATGAGTGGTTGGTAAGCAAGGACCACCTGTAATAGATAAACAGTTTCTGGTTAAACAAACAACACTCAAAATACTGTACTGTGTCATGTCCTTATTGAACACTAAGCCAACATTCCAGTCTTTGCTGGAAAAAGGATGTGAAACCATAGGATAATCCACTCTCTTGGGTAAATTGGGTTAGAGATTCTACCCAATGACAGTCAGGTTGTTTGAGGGGTGAAGTATCACCATGAGGTACCCCTTTGCAGTCTCTGGTCCTGTTGGCTCACAATCCCTGAGTAGACAATGGATTTAGGATTGCTCCAGGAAATTTCATAGGACAATTTTTGAGTATCTGCCTGTGAGCTGAAGTTTACATAATGGTGGGGCATGCAGCATGACAACAAACTTACACAAGTAACTCTACAGTGGAATGACTGAAGCAGAAGAAATTTGTTTTGAAATGGCCAAGTCAAAGCCCTGACCTTCATCCCAATGAGCTGTTGTTGCATGGCCTGAAGCAAGCAGTTCATGCAAAACAATGAAGACATGACCATGGTTCAGTTTTCCCTGCTGTTTGTTTAACCAGAATCTCTTTATTAGTAGGACTGAGATAAAGTTCTGATCACCTTGCAGAAGCATAGGAGAGAGAGGACACTTGGTCAAAAGTGTAAATTCAGTAACTCCATTGGAAGGTGCAAGCCCTCCAAAATCTGTGCAGAAATGTTTTAGGAACTAGGAAACAAGATGAACATATGAAGAGATAAATGCGATCTTATAGGTATCACAAAGACTTTGTGGGAAAAGATTCAAGACTGGAATCTGGTTTTTCAGTTGGAAGATACCCATCAGGAGGGAAAAGAGAAATACTTCATATGTCAAAGATCGGTGCACCTGCAAGGAAATCTATTCATCTCAGAGCAGAAACCCTACCAACAATGTTCAGTTGTTGTGCAACCTTTGGTTGCAGTAACAGAAGCTGGATGTCCAGATTACAGGAAGACACACTGACCAAGCTGCACCTGAAATCCAGTGCTGAATGGCTATTTTCAGGCTGGGGAATAATGGGCTGGAAGCCTTCCAGGATGTTTTGTCTAGAGAAGGTTAAGGGAAGACATGGTAGCAACATTCAAATATCTGAAAGGCATCTGCCCCGTGCAGAAGATTTGTGTCTAGTGCAGCAGCAGGCAGGACAGTCTCAAGGGTGAAAACTGCAGGAGGGAAGAAAGATTTTGGACCTTCTAGTGGCATTACAGAAGAAGAGTCAGGTTAGTCTATGGTGGCCAAAAAAATGAGTCTGATAGCACCTTTTCCAAATAACAAATTTTATTAAGAGGCAACAGCTTTCATGAGCTGCAACTCACTTCATCAGATCCACAGAGCGGCTAGATGGATGTAGGATTGGGAGTTCTTCTTCATTAAAGATATTTAAACAGACAGTAGATGGCTACCTCCCCAAGGTCTTTCCAACTCCAGGTAAACTATGGTCTCATAAAGGAGACTCTGTCAAGCAGAAAGTCTTCTGGAAAAGGGGAAGGAGCCCACTTCACCAGACACACTTATGGACATATATACCTCATACACACAAACAGTCTGAGATCCTATGCCTAACATGCACTCACGAAAAGGGAAATAAACTGTCCCAGTCTTAAGGATAGCAAAAGATTGTCTGGTTGGAATGCTAGAAGGTGCAGCATTAAATGCAGACCCTGTGTCCCATCTGTTGTAATCAACTCTTTCTGTAAAGACAGATATTACTCTACCAGCCAGGGGGACAATATATTTAGCACTTACTGAAACTGGGAGAGATTTTGTCAAATCTCTGCAAAACACGTACTAAGGAATGAATTTTTGCTACTGCACAAACATTGGCTCCTTTTGCTTTTAAACAATTCACTGTCCAAGTCAATGTTTCATGATGATGAATTGGAAAGGACCTTAGAAGTCACCTGGTCTAACCTCCTGCTCAGTGCAGGATCTGCTAGAGCATCTCTGAAGACTACGGCTTTCTCACTCCACTTCATCTGCCTTTAGCCCTTTTCCTGGCTTAACAGATAGTGTCGACACGCCTTCCAAGATTCTGCTTTCATCTTCTCCTTGATTCTTCCGTGTGTGTGCATGTGAGAGAAAGAGTTAAAGAGTGTGGCTGTGTTTGAGTCTACATAAAACAGGGAGGATTGTGAGGAAAATTTAGCTAACTCAGATGATGTGAGGTATGGGGCTTCCAGAAGGGGGCATTTTGAAAGTTCTGGTGGTGTTGGAGCTCCTCAGCCACATGCCCATCTTGATGGCTGAGCACAATCTTCTTCTGCAACTTGTTAGCCAGACTCTCCTTCAGAAAAATGCCTTTTGCTAGCAGGCCGCAGTCACTCCAAGGTTGAGGCGTGCAAGCAAACTGTCTCAGTACACACTGAATTCAGAGCCAGACAGAGGAAGCAAGAGAAGTTCTGGGAGGAGGAGGGGTCTCTGCTGGCCCCCTTGAGAAATGTCCACGCTCCCAACCCTGTCTTCCCACCCAGAATGGTGCCAGAGCAGGTGCAGAAATCATCACAGTCTGCTGAGGTGCACACCCCTTCTCCCTGCCAGCATTATCCATCTGGTTCTATGCAGGAAGGAAGTGCAGCCCAGAGGCCTCGCCATCACAGGCAGTGGGAGGAGATTCCAGAAGAATCGCAGGAGCTGCAGCCTCTGCTGAAGAAACTGCCATAAATGGTCTGGTGTCTCCAGTGGTGCACTGAATTTAGGAGCAGTCTTGAACCTCACATACTTGGGCTCAAGGTCTGGGCAAAGCAAACAGCATTATGCCATTACCCACACAAATGAAAAGTCACATGGGTTCTCCTTGGCATGGTGAAGGTGAAAGGTCCCCTGTGCAAGCACTGAGTCATGTCTGACCCTTTGGGGGGACGCCGCTTTCGCAACATTTTCTTGGCAGACTGTAGCAGGGTGGTTTGCCACTGCCTTCCCCAGTCAACTTCCCCAGCAAGCTGGGTACTCATTTCACCAACCTTGGAAGGATGGACGCCTGAGTCGACCTGAGCCAATTAAGAAATCTCTCCTTGGCTCAGGGCCATTCAGAGAAGATGTTGCATGTTCCAATACAGCAGTCCCTTTTTCTTCAATTGTCCTCAGAATTTTTTTTTAATCTGTTCAATTGTGTCCGATTCTTGGAGGCTGCCTGGACAAGTCCCTGCAGTTTTCTCTGCAAGGTTTTCCAGAAGTGATTTGCCATTGCCTCCTTCCTAGGGCTGAGAGAGAGTGACTGGCCCAAGGTCACCTGGCTGTCTTCATACCTCAGGCAGGACTAGAATTCACAGCCTCCCGGTTTCTTGCCCGGTGCCTTAACCAGACCACAGACTGGCTTTCGTCCCTGAGAACAGGCAGGTACAAAGCTTCTATTTCCTACCTCGCCTGCTAAGAAAAGTAACAATGCACCTCAGCCGCAGGGCTGCAAACAATCTGCCGGATCCCAGAGGATAAGTGCGAGGTTTCCTTTCCATTGCCTTTTGTAAGCAAAGAGGTCCTGCTGAGCTGCCATAGACATCACTTGTCAGGAGGCACCACCCAAGGACAGGCCTGGCAAAATCTCACGCAAGCAGTGTCTGCAACCTCCAGCATTGTCTGGTAACTTACCAACCCTTAGAAGGGAGGGGAAGCATGTGCCGACAAGGCAGAGGGGACACTTTGCTTCAATACCAATCAGGAGGAACATTTTCCATCTCTTGTTTCAGAGGCTTCCAAGTTATGGGGTCCCCAGAACAAGATGAACAGGTCTCTACACACCTTCCAGAGCAGGAGGTGGGATGACTTCCTTGCTTGAGCCCCAGCAAAAGGGAGCAGAAAAGTCTCCTTCTCAAGCAGTGGCTGTTCAGGCCTCCACACCCCATGCCAGAAGGAAGAACAGTTCATAGGGCAAGCTGTTGTTCTCACAGCCATGTTGTCCCACATTTTTAACAGCTTCTGCCCCCATTTCCCTCCCGAGTTGTAGGGAGTCAGCACAACTCCTTGCATGCTGATCATTCAGGCAGCAAAATCCTCACGAGCAGTTCCAGTCCCCCTTTTGACTGATAGATTGATACTGTGGATAGCAAGGCCACAGGAAAGGCCTCATCCAGATACCTTCCTCCCCCTCCCCACCCAAAGCAATCATGGTCTAAAATAAACAATCACATTGAGAGGCAACCAAGGGCCAACCAGTTCAAGACCCAAGCAAAAAGCTACGTGCATGCCCCACTATAAGCACTGGTTTGCTTAACCATTATTTTTGAACAAGCCACAGTGGACTGGGATCTTTTAACATGCTGAGTCACAAGCCGAGCTGTCAAACCACAAGAGCTGAGTAAGCTGCAATCAGGCATGCTGTGCAAACTTGCCAGAGTACCGTAATCCCAGATGGGTGCAGCTGCCTTGCTTCAGATCAGGATTCGCACTGTGCTAAGAACCAGAGCTAGGCATAAAAATGCCTGTTTGGGAAAGGGGCACCTATCCTTAGAATAAAATTGGGCAGACACAGAAAGTTTGTCTTGCCCAACCCCAGTGGCTACTATGCATTTCCCTCCCCTGTCTCTGACTGATTTTGCTTTTCAGGGCTAAACAGCCCTTTGGAGGCAATACACAGAACCATCATAAAGCAGATTAAAAATGTAACATGCAGTTGGCAATAACTACTACATACATACAGCAGTTTCAGAAACAGAAGAGCAGCCCCGGCCTTTCAGATGCAGAGGTGTGGGGTGGAGGGTGGAGGGAGACCAGCCCAGTGGGTGGCTTAACATAAAGTCTACTCTAGGCCTCTTTTCACCAAAAAAGAGTTGCCTTCCCAAGAGCAGGGCCTGATCAGCTGTCTGGTGGATTGCTCAGCCAGAGGTCAGCAGCTGGAGGGAGACACCCTGGAAGCCTTCCTTCCCTGCCGTGGGGCTTCATGAAAGGACAGGCAGTGCCAGGTTTTGACCAAAAGCCTCCCCTCCCCTTCCTTTGGCCAAGAGTGGCCCAAATCATAGTTCTTTCAAGAATTTTGGCAGCTGGCAGGCTTCAGGGTCAGGTTATTTCTTCTACTCTGGGCACAGGTAAAGAGGGCAGAGTGCCATTCATGTCTGAAGCAAGTGCATCTATCAACAGGAAATACCACTGTCCTGGCATTATTCCAATGCAGAGGGCAGAATATTGTAAATCTCACTGAGCCGCCTTACATCTATTAAAGTTTGTGAAGGAGACAAGTCTCAGGAGGAGGCTGTTACCTCTCCTATTCAACCTGTTAACAACCACACTGCCAATTGCCCTTCAGGCTGCCTTCTTGCGATGAAAGCACCCCCCTCCCCGCCCGCACTCAGCTTGTGTTCACAATCCCGCCTGTACAGGGGAGGGCGAGGATTTTGGACCGGGCAGAGCCGGTGACCTTGGCAGCTTCCCACCCAGCACTGGCACCCTCTGGGCCCCCCTCGGAGGGCAATGCCTACGGCAACGCTGCATGCGTTTCCTTCGTTCAGTTTCATTCTGGAGAATGGTCGGTTTTCTCCTTAACCATCCAAAGCAAATCAGTTGGTGGGCGACGCGTACAATTAGAGGAGAGAAGCAAAAAATGCATCTAGCCACCCCCCCACCTCCCCACATTGCCAGAATTGCGCCGGCGCGACGACGGGAAGGAGCTGCGCGAGATGCTTTTCTCGGGCGGCGGCGCCTGGCTCGGACCGCCGCCCGGAGGCCATCCCGGCCCCCCGCGACTGCAACCCGGGACACGTAAACAAAGCGACACCGCCGGGCGCCGCTCCGAGAGCCAGGTTGCCCGCCTGCCGCTCCGGCGCGGCTCCGCGGGGTCGCAGCCCCTTTTGCCGGCCACAGGCAGGGGGCGCCGAGGAGGCGGGGCGGCTGTCGCCCGCCTCGCTGAGAGAATCGCTGGCGCGTCTCGCGCGCCCCCCCTGGGCTGGAGCAGGCCCCCGCCAGGGCCCGCTGGGCGCGGCAGACGGGCTGAGGGGCAGCCAGGCGAGGCGTCCCGGCAGACCCCGGAGGGAGCGGAACGGTAACTAGGCAACTCCGCGGCAGGCGCGCCGTGCCAGCCAGCAGTTGACACGGCAACCCGAAAGCCAATTACACTATTGGGCGGGAGGCCCGCGCCAGACAGACGGACGCGCGCCGCCTCCCCGCTGGCGCGCTACAATTGGGGGGGGGGGCGCAAACCGCTGGGAGGGAGGAACGAGGGCGGGGGCAACAGTCCACGCCAACCCGGAGGGGTAGGGTGGGGGCAGAACAGCGCAGTCCCGAGAAAAAGGAGCCTCCTGCCCGCCCCGGTGTCCACCGCCCCTCGCCGGGTGGCTGGGCTCAGCGATCGGACTGACGGCATTCTGTACGTGCCCAGAAGCACGCTTCTCGGGGAAAAGCGATGGTCATGGTCCCCGGGCGTTCCTCTTCCTTCGCAGAACGAATCTCCGGAGTCGGCCGAGCGCGCAGAAGGAAGGCGCTCGAACGAGAGGAACGGAGGCCCGCCCGCCGCCCAAAGGGGCCGATCGCCCTCGTCCAAGGGGCGCAGGGCGCCCCGGACACCCGGTCGTGCAGCCCCGTCCCGCAGAGCCCAGAAGGGGGAGTGGGTCGGGCGTGGCCCTTCGGTCCCGGCCGTTTGGCCCCGGGCCCCTTCCTACCTTCCCCTCGGTCTTCCCAGGCAGGCGGCTTCGCTCAGTCCCCGCCGGGACGGGCCCACGGTCCGGCGGCGGCGGCGGCGTTCACGGAGCAAAGCTCGCGCACTAGGCTAGCCGTCTCCTCCTTCCCGGGTGCCGCTCCGCTCAAGCCCGCGTCCCCTCGCAGCTGGCTCAGCTTGGGCGTGCCACGGGCTCGGGCATGGCCGCGCTCGCTGGGAGGAAAGGCGGCGCCGCGCGAAAGCGGAGACCCAGGGCGCGCGCGCGGAAGAAAGGCGGGCGGCTGCTTGCCGCGCTCGACGCGCCCGGGCGGAGGCGGGGGTCCCCTCCCCTCCCCTCCCGTCCGCTTGTGCTGTCAGGACGTGTTTTTGGGACGGCAGGCACCAGATACAGCTCGCCCGGGGATGCGGGGGGAAGCGGGCAATCTGCGCCAAGACTCCCCTCTGCCGAGTTCGCAGAGGCCGGCCTGGCGGCCCGGACACGGCCCTGCCTCCCTCCCCTCCTCTGTCCCCTTCGCTGGGCCTGGGAATCTGGGGATCCCTGGGAACGCTCCCACGGTGTGTGTCTCTGCCTTGCGGACGCGGGCCTTTCTGGAGCCGGAAGTGGCGGCGAAGGCGCCGGCGTTCTCTGTGGAGAGAAATTGGGACTCAAGCCCACCTGTCGCCAGCTGCGCTACGGACTATGCGGACACCTGAGCTTCGCATCCCCCCTGGTCCAGCACCGCGGCTGGTAGGTTTTCCTCGTCTCGGATCGAATCTCGAGTCAAAAAAGGCGTTCTTCGGCTCCGGTCGTTGGCCTCAAGAGGCTGCTGGAGGGAGTGGGAAGCCGGGGTTGTGACCAAGGCCCACAAGACTACGACCGACCGTGCCTAGGAAGTGGTTTGCTTCGGGAGCGTGGGAGGTTAATCCAGCCAGCTGCTGCTGTGTCAACAAACACATCAACATAGGCAACAAACCATGGCTTCCAGGTGTGACTGAACCTACCCCAGTCCCTGGATGGTCCTGCTGCTCTTTCTACTGTTAAGGGAATAGAGAAAAGAATCAAAGTCCTGGAACAGCATGGAGGGTCTTCCAGTAAAATGGAGAAAGAGGCTCAAGGAGGACAGAAAGGTAGGCCAGGAAATATGGGTGGTGCAAGAAAGCCAATAAGTGGTGGAGCAGAAAATCTGGCATTGGCCATGCTGCGGCACACACAGTTCCTGTGGGTGCCACACTGCCCTTGTCTCCCCAGCCTCAGCAATAGTGCATGGGGAAAAAAGCATTTTCTTCATTAAACCAGTTCTGTCCCAGTAGTTTCATGCAAGCCTGTGTCCCCTGTTACCTTGGAGGCCACCTGACTTGTGGAGGTGTGTTTGGGGGAATTGGAAGGATTAAGCCCATCAGTCCTCTCCTGGCCTTGCCCTTCCCCATCAGCCCTTGGTTTCCCGAGTTCTTTCCAACCCCTTCCCCCCCTACTTTGGACCCCAACTCGAGAGAGGAGAGGACAGTAGAGCTCCACTATTTCACTGGGGAAGAAGCAGGGCCGTACTGGGACCATTTCACTTCCGCAGTCCCTGAAATGTATCTTCACTTCTCAATGCAGCAACTCCACGGTTGCTTGTTGCCATGTCCAGAAAACAAGGAGGGAGGGTGCGCTGGGCTGCTGCTGCTGCTTATCTGCCAGTGTCCCCCTACTTGTCAGTTTCAATCCATCCCTCCCACTCCCCCAAAGCCAGAGATCTGGGTGTCCGCGCTGGTCAGCTGCAGTTCTCCTGCTCTGCAGGACCTCGCCGGTTGCCCCCAGGGTTTGTGGCCGGAGGGGCAGGCCACCAGCCTAGAGAAGCCCAGGCAGGGTCCAAAGCTCCATCCTCCCCATTCCTGCTGTGTCCTGACCAGTGGGTGCCTTCTTTACCTACTGGGGGGGTTGGGCAGCAAAGCCAGAGGAGAAAGCCAAAATGGAACTTGCAGGATGGCCAGCACCAGTCTGGTTATGAGATGCATTAGGTTGGCCAACAGATGGGGAAAAGGCTCACCCTAAAGTTTCCTACTTAAATGTAATTTCAGAAGAAGTAATTGCCTGTCTCTTGTGATCTGGTCAAAGAGGAAGGAATGGGAGGGCCTAACTAGGCTGTCTGGGCATGGTTTGGGGGCCTCTCCTGAGCACTGCTGGCCACAGTTAATTGGGGTGAGCAGTACCTTTGGGCCACTGCTGCCTCCCTTCTCATATCACCATCCTCTGATCTTTTCCATGTGTTAGGACCTTTAACCTAACACACACACACACCGGCTTTCAGTCTCCAATGGTAACACCTGCCAATGTACAGGGTAGTGCCCTGGACTGTTGGCAGTGGAATCTCAAGAAGACCCTCTCTGGCTTAGATGTCAGAGGCCATTTCTCAGCCATAGCAGAAAGGCCGGGGGGAGGGGGAGAGAGAGAAAGAGAGAGATTTCCATTCCAAGGTGCCAGCTGGCCTCTGGAGGGTGAGGCAAGGGGCAGGTGCTGCCATTATTCAGAGAAGTGGAATTGGGGCAAAGAATCCGCAGAATAAGCAGTGTCACACTGATGCTTCTGTTTTCAGCAAATAAGGCATTGTTCTAGCCTTTTCAGGAAGATGCTCCAGAGAAGGAAGGAGATGTGTGATTGGGGAGAGGAAAGTCAAAATTTGGGGGTATGTCTGCATGCACCTTCTGCAGTTCCCTCTTCTCCAGGTGAGTGGTCACAATGGGTCCCATGCCATGCACCCAGCTCTGGGGACAGACAGAAACACTGAGGTGGTAAGATGGGTGGTACCAGGAGGCAGCAGAGGGCTGTCCTAATGAGTCCAGTTCCCAGGGTCCTTTAGTGCTGCCAGTCAGATCCTACATCATGAGGTGTTGCAGCTGACCACCTTTTGGTCAGCACCCTCTGATGCCAACAGCATGGCTAGTTCTCAGAAAGGCACTACCACAGAGCAAGGTCATCTCATCCCACCATCTCATCCTACCCAGTGTGCCCCAGTGTGTCTTGCCAAGTGCTCAGCTCCAGGCTCAGCAGCTGCATCCTTCAAACCAGAGTCCCCAACCAGTTCCAACAGCAGCTGGGAGATCCCAGAGAGAGTGGGGAGGAGCCCAGCTGTCCTCTGCCCCACCAGTGTCCTTATGTCCCAAGAGCAGGAAGATACAGTCGGCCCACCTCGACACGGTCCTTCCACTTCCCCGGATAGGGGTTGGGGTGCCACCTTCTTCTCAGTTGCTCTGGCTCTGCAAGGCAAGGAAGGAAGGAGGAGATACCCGGACTTCGCCTGAGAAGCAGCCCCTCACCCCATGGGAGACAAGCCAGCTCAGACACAGAGTGGCCAGCAAGCCACTCTGTTTGGCCAGGCACTTTTCAGTTAAAAGTGCGGGTGGAAAGAGTACCTTCCTCAGCTAATCAAGTCAGCTGGAAATTCACAAGCTAGTGGCAGCATTGCACAGATGTTATTTCTGTCTCAGGACTGACACCTAAATCTACAGTGACCCCATTTGCACAGCCTAAATAACTTGGCTCTCCCCTCTCCCAGTCATCGGGAGGCAGATCTTTCCTTGCTCTACCCCCAAGCCAGAACCAGAAGGCTGAGAGGCTGCTGCCTTTTCCCCACTTTCCCCTTTTTCTGAGAGAAGGGAAGATGCCCCCCACTAGTTGTGCATAATTTGGGTTGGAGGGACAGTGCCCACTCCCGGTCATTTATGCCTATTTTCCCCTTCCCTCATAGCTGCAGGAAGCAGGGTGGGGATGGGAGAAATATTCCCAGAGGGCTCTGTTTTGGCAGGGCTTCTCTCAGATGTTGTTTCCCTTAGAAAGGCAAGGATCAGTTTATTCTCCCGGAGCAGTTTGCAGGGCGTGGCTGAACGGAGGGAGCTATTTTGGCCTCAAGTAAGACCAGGCTGAAATCTAATCTCTGCCATGTCAGTTAGGTGGGTCATTTAAGCCTACCTCTACCCCACATTTCTTCAAATATATTGTTTGAAGGGGTCACTGTGGGTGGGTACACAGTGCCCCTCTTGCCCTAGCTTCATTCCACTCCCATTTCCCACCTTTCCCTGCCACCTGCATTCCCCTCTCCACACCCCTGCAGTCAGGGCTGCAACTGGGGGCGGGGGGCAACGGGGGCATGAGCCCCAGGCGCCTTGCTGGTGGGGTGCCAAAATGAGCAGGGGGGGGCACCAAAATGAGTGCTTGGGGGGGGCGCCAAAATGGGCGTGGTATCCATGTTTGCCCCGGGTGACATAGACCCCAGTTGCAGCCCTGCCTGCAGTTCCCTCAGGCAGGCAAGCAGCGTCTCCTCTCACCTCCATTTGGCTGTAAATCCAACCAAGAAGCTTTGTGACTTGGGTATAGACACCTGGCTTGTTTCTCTGGCCACAGCCAGTTCCCCAGCTGGTAACACCAGCCAAGTACCATCGATTGTTGTCTTGACAGACCAGGGGGCCACCACTGTCACCCTGGGCAGAGAGAGAGAGGCATTAGGGAGGCTAGAAGCCACCCGGCATCTGGGGATCAGCGTCTAAACCCAGCCTTAGAAAAGGGCCCCAGCGCCGAGAGGAGGACACTCCCACCAGGTCCTACAAGTGGAGGTGCCGCATTTCCATCATCTTTTATGAAGTCTATCCGTGTGATACTGTTACTCAGATGGTGCCATCAACAATGTTCCCTTGTGGTTCATCTGTCTTTCCTCAAAGTGTTGAAGACCTGACTTTTCTTCCTGAAGAATGCAAAACTGCCCAGTCTGTCCTGGTGAGGAAGCCCTTCTGGCTGTCATGTTGTGGGCCTGTCACAGTTCAACATGCAGTCACCATCTTCTTTGCGGGTGGCACCTTTTGGTCACCCCATTTCTTTTTTAAAATTGGTATTTCCATCAGCATTTCTGTCTGTAATTTCCAAGCTTGATGAAATATCATTTAAAAAAATAATTTTTGAAGAGTCAGCAGTATTGTGTCATGTGACTGTAACAGTCGCATAACACAATACTGCTGACTGTTATTTTTTTAAACTCTTAGTATTGTGCTCAACAGGGGTGATAGAAAAGCTTTATTTTTTGTGTTTTATTTTAAGATCAGTATCTTAAAGTACCTTACATTCTAGTATGAAAGCTGTTCTGTCAGATTTGTAGAATATTTTAAAAATCAGCAATAAAATCATTTTAGAACTAATTTTAAATAAGATGTAGCATGATCAAATGCTTTAAAAGTGATAGTAAGGGTAATTCTGAATTTGAAAAGACCATCATCAAGTGCGTGGCATTTGGTAGCTGGGCCATCCCCACTGGGGGGCAGGAATATTGGGGGCCAGTACAGCAAAAGACCTCCCAGATTTGAAAGTCAGCTGCAAGTTTGCAAGATATCAAGAAGGGTTGGCACAAGGGAGGCCCCCTCATCTTTTTCCTTGGTGTGCCTCAGAGGTGGACTCCTCTGAGTCTGATGAGATCTTGGTTGGTTCTAAGGCTCAAGCTGAGGAAGCTACAGGCTGTCTGCCAGTTGTGAGTGATGAGTTAGACTCCACACATGTAGCTGCTGATTCAGGCAGCAAGAGTGCCAAGCCTTCAATCATGCCACCATTTAAAAAGGGCTGAGCTGTGGAGATTGGAGTCCTCAAGAGGGAGGGAGTCAACTCTAATTGGGAAATCTGAATATAGAAGAATGTCCGCCAGACACACACACACCCCTGCCTTTCCTACTTGGAAGTAAGTCTCCTGCTTCCTGACCTGCATCCTGAGACTATCCATTACAAGTTTCTCCTGTTCCTTACCCTATGATTGGACCCTTGGCTTGATTCGTGGAGCTCTCATGGAACTCACAGACTGTCTTGGATGACCCAACTTTCCCTTCAAATCCTTTGCACTAGGAGTCTTGCAACACTGATATAATTTACAAGGCAAGAATCCTCCCTTTGATTTCTCTAGCCTTTGCTGAATTCTGCCTCCCCTTATCTCTGCCTCAGCTGGTGTTGGAAAATTTACAGGTCAATAAAAGCTCCCAGGCTTGTAACTCTATCAGTCTAAGGCTTGTGCAGGACAGCCCTTCCCCATTTCTCTTCAAGAAAAACCTCTTTTACCTGGCAGGAGTCTTTGCCCCCTTGCAAAAACCCGGCACACATCATCCGGGGGGTTAAGAACCCCTCATAGACATTATGGCTGTTGCAGAGCCGATAGTCAATGATTTTCACTTCTGCTTCCCGCAGCTTGGGTGATGTATTCTCTGAAAGAGCAAAGAAACCACGTGATGAGGAGAGAGAGACCTGGATACCCCAGCCTCTTGTTGGAACTGAGTTTGGTCATAGAATCTTAGGGTTGGAAAGAGTTCATCATAGCCACGAAGTCCACCCCACCCCTCAAGCACGTTGGCAGGTGATTGCCTAGCCTTTGTTGGAACGTATCCGGTGACAGGAAGCTGACTGGCTCTGTTGAAGTGCCTTATCCCTATATTCTTGGCCTGAGAGCCACAGCCTAGCAGATGAGGCCCACTAGCCCGTCTTACCCTCATTTTCACTGATCTTGCCAAAGCCCGTGATGAAGCATGTCCTCCCAGGAAGAAACCGTTGGCCTGACATGGGAAGGCAGGCTGGGCGGACCTGAGCTGGAGCAGAGGGAGAAACAAGTGAGCCTTGGGAGGGAAGACAGTGGGTCTACCAGCACTTTTGCTGGGCCACGCAGCAGGCAGACTTCGGGCGTGTGAGAATTTCACCTGAGAGGACCAAGGGCTGGGAGAGTTTCATCAGGGCAATGTCATAGTCATCATGATCATCACTGTAATTGGCATTGATGATGACTTCAGAGACCAGGATTCCCTCCATCGCCTGCTTGAGATCAGCAGTACCCGCATATACCTTCCACTCGTCCAGGATCTTCACACTATTTCTAAAAAGTCCAAAGGCAAAAGTTTATGGGAGGGTCTGCCTTGGCTAAGGCACAGGCATCCAGAGGGAGATTTGACAGGGGCTGGGGGAATCAGCCCTGGTCCCATTAAAATTGTTGATTCAGAAAATCAACCCAATTTAATTATTCAAATTGAGAGAGCAAATTGATCCCAGAGAAGAAGAAGATGAGGGTTTAGACCAGCCTTTCTCAACCTTTTGACCCTGGAGGAACTCTTTAAATAATTTTTCAGGCCTCGGGGAACCCCTGCACATTCAGGCTCAAATAGAGGCCAGAAGTTACAAAATTATTACATTCGTTTCATGTGTAGGCCTCTATATATGCATGAGCAGTGTTCTTAAACTGAAAATAAAGAATGAAATTTACCTCTTTAATGTGAAGTTGCCCAAATTTGAAATAATTTTTTAAATAAATAGTGATCTCCCAGGGAACCCCTAGGAACCTCTTATGGAACCCTAGGATGCCACTGAACCCTGGTTGAGAAACCCTGGTTTAGACAGTTATTGGGGAAGGGCGGTGTTGGCATGGGGATGGTAGAGAAAGAGCAGCCATACAGTAGGTAAACTCTTAGCATGAATCACGGTATGAGCTGCTCAAGAAAATTGGTATGCCCTTCATTCCTTTGCTGGGTCTCAAGAAAAGGTTGGATGGGCAGTTCTGCTTCTCTGCAGCAAGATGGCCCTTTAGGCTCCTCCTCCTGGCAGAAGTCCTGACAGCAAATTTCCTTTTCCTTTTCCCTAACAGCCCATTGCGAGCCTCCCACTGCCCTCCCAAGGTAACCGGTCGGTTGGCCTTACATGAAGAAGCAGTGGGCTGCGGTCAGCACCCACTGGGGATCGATGATAGTGCCGCCGCAGATGTGAGCAGACCCATACTGGAGGCTCACTTGCCAAGGCCATTTACTGGCAGAAGCTTCGGTGCCACCCACAATGCGGCCAGATATCCGTTGCCCGCAGTCTGCAGGGAGAAACGCCCAAGAGCCTCGGTCACAGGAACACAGAAAAGCCCTGTTTCCCCACTCCCCTCCAGACCCATGCACCACACCAACCCACCAAACTGGCACGGCTCCCTTTTATTAGCCAAATCTTTATTTTACCTTTCTTCTTCCTCTTTGTTCCCCATTGTAACACCCATGCCACACTTGGCTCCTGAATGTTCAGGAAGGAACTAGGTGGTTCTCTCCCCCACTCTGTCTGGCTCTGCTCGATCATTTTTATTACTTTTCAAAGTGTTAAGATAGTATTCCGTTTGTTTATCTCATTTGTTAGGAATGCAGGAGCATTTGGTGGCATGGTTTTGCATGCTGCTTTAGTGTCTTTAGATAGGAACTTATGAAAGAAGGAGAAGGCATGCTAGATAAACTGAGCACTAGTTCAGCCCTAGGGCAATTCTTTATCCCACCTCAGGAATGGTGCAGTAATAAAAACGCCCCATGGAGTCTGTCTCTCCCTGTCCACCACCCCAACCCCAACCCCATCCCCATCGCTCTACTTACTTGTGCATCGGAGAGAAACGTATTTTCTGGAACTACACTGGGAGCTATAGAGGAGATCAACAAACCAGATGTTAGTGAGAAACACAAAGCCTGCAGCCAACAGGGTCTTTCATCCAGTCAAGGGTAGTGCAAGGGGTAATCCTGGAGGAATAGAAGCCCCAGGTTGGTCTGCCTGGCTGGGAAAATGACAAGTACTCTCAAGGGGCAGCAAGAGGCAGAGCTGCAGAGAGCAGTGAGGGATGGGAGTCTGGTCACGTTCCCTTCCCAGCAGATGAAGCTGAGGACTTGAATGGCCCAAAACCCTCCATGAAAGGTGATCTGAAAGCATAATGCTGTGGTCCATGTCTTCACAAAGGTCACTTGACACCTGCCAGCCTAGAGAAATCCAAGCCAGGACAGAAGACTGGAGAGGAGAGGAGATTTTCTTTGTGGGGGGAGGTGCCACAAAGCCAAGTGGCAAATGACAGCAGAATTTGGATTTTGGCAGGAAGTACCTCTGGTGCTCATTCCAAACAGAAGGACCAAGTACATTCCATCATGGCAAGACCTAAGAGGCTAAGCAAGCCCTAATTGTTACACTCGGTCTTGAGATGCATGCTTTGCAGGGTGTGAATGTTCTAATTTTTCCCTGCTACATTGATGTAAGGGAATCTTGCTCCTTAAAGGAAACTGGTGTCTTCAGTAACAACAGGGCATAGCAAATGGCTCCAGTCCCAGGCAGCACATGGCAAACTATCTTGGAAAATTCACAACTTCATTTCATAAGCACTTTCTGACAAACAATGAAATTCTAATCCAAGGACAAACTAGGTTTTTTTGTTTCTCAGTTGGAATAATTCAGACTAGAATTTGATACATGTTTGGGTATATGCATTTATGCACTACTTATTACCATGTGCTGTCACTTCTGTAGCTCCTCTGTGACACCTGTCACAGAACAAAGGATCATCCTTCCCTGGTGCCTGTGGGTGGCACAGCAGCATTGGCCCCAGCAGGCATCCCCTGGGCAGAGCAAGCCCTCCTTGGCCATGAAGCCCGTGGAGCCGCCTCTGCCTCAGATGAAGTGGGTCTGCCAGCACTAGGCAGGGCTTGTAGTAGACGGGCGCCCCTCCAAACCACTGCCCTCACCCCAGAGCAGCTCATTACCTGTTGAGACTCTGCTGAATGGTTTTTTGCATCCCTCCAGCCACAAGACTTTTCCCAGGGAAGGACAGAGAGACGTATTCTGTGTTGGAAGCACTGGGGAGGCAGAAGAGAGTCACGGGCAAAAAGAGGCCTTGGGAGGGCCCCCTGTCTTGGAGCACAGAGCAGCTGCACTTCTACATCCACAACTGGATGCGGAGCAACTCCCCAGGACCTGGCAGGCTGGGCCACCATGGAGCACAGCCCAACCAGGAGCTGGCAGTGCTGCAGACTCAACATTATCTGGGCTACAAAGCATCCCTTGCGTAGCATCCAACCCACCAAGACACTCAGTTGTTGAACAGCCCCATCTCTTCCCCCCTCCCCCACACTCATCTGCAGGGGTGCAGTCCACAAATGGGGCCTTCCACTGCTTACGAAGTTGCCATTGGGGGTGGGGGGTGGGGGGAGGGGAACACCACACTAACACATCCAGCAGACCAAAGCGAAGGGCTGAGAGAAAACAGGAGGAGAGCTTTCCTCAGATCCCTTCCTTCCTCCCCACCTTTTGAGGCCCAAAATTACTTTAGGAATCCAAGCTGCTGACAGGTCTTCTGGGAGAAGGCCTCTGTCCAGGTATGGCTGCAGACAGGCAGCCACTCCCTCTCTGCTCCTGAGTAGACATGGAGCAAGGACTGGTTCCACCCAAAGCGCACTGCGGGACAGGCAAGAAAGAAGAGGGGCGGACACTGTGGACACCATGTGGGTGCTCCTGGGAGGGAGTGACCCTCCAGGGAACGAGCTCTCTTGAGTTCCTCCCAAAGTCCTTCCGCCCACCTGTCCCACAGCCTCTCCGGCCTGGATGCTTTACCACAGTCTAGCTCGTCGCTTCTCTGAGAGCAGTCGGGAACCCCATCGCACCGCACAGCGTGGTCACTGCAGCTCTCCGCCGGCTGCTTGTGCACAATGCCAGTGCTGGACCGCCAGAACAAGACTGGGAGCAGGACAGGAGAGAGAGCAGTGAATGGACTGGGGCATGGGTGGGTTTCCAGGTGGGAGAGTTACTTCTCACCCTGAGAAAAGGTCTGACATTATCAAGCAAGGAACCAACACAGCCCCCCAAAAGAGGCAAGCTTCCTGCCCTCTATGTAGAAGGTGGGAGAAACGAACAAGAGACCTGCTGGAATTCTCGTGGGTCACCTCAGCTTTCCTTCTGATAAAGACCATTCATCAGAGCTTCTCATGCTCTGGATTAATTGTCTCCTGCCTAGACTGCAAGGAGAAACGTCCGGCACAGGACTCTTGCAATTGCACCCCTTTGGCATCAGCACTGCCAGCTGAACAGGTTCCCAGTTCCTATTGTCATTAGGCAGCTGGTGGTAGGTGTGGTCTCTCCAGAGAACCTTGCAGAGAATTGGACACAGCATTTGCACAACCACACCATTCCTCAGCATTGTGACTTGCAATCATCACCACAGATGAGTCTCTTGGGGGAAGGTTTTAGAAGGGGATCTGTGTTAGTCCATGGTAGACAAAAATCAGATGGAGTCTGGTAGCACCTTTTCCTGCCACCAAATGTTATCCACACATCTGGTGAAGTGAGCTGCAGCTCATGGAAGCTTGTGCCTTTTAATAAAATGTGGTGGTGTAAAGGATGCTGGCAGAAACCCCCTGATTTAGGGGGAAGTGCTTGGTGGCCCAGAAATGCAGGGGTGCCTTTATTTCCCATCAGTTCAAAGATGCCCAGGCCATTAAAACCAGCTTTTGCAGCAGCTCCAGCAACTGAAAAGGAAGGAGGACATGGAAGGCCTGGCCTGGTTTCACCACCCTTGCTAAGGAGACCTACTGCTTCTGTTTCTTGCCTCCCTCCCCTTCCTCTCACAGGAAAGGAGGGCACAAAAAGAGGCCCCAGCCAGGGCTCTTCCTCTGGCCATCTGACTGCAAGCGGCACCAGCTTTCTCTCACAATTGTGTGCGGGGAGAGAAGGGGGGGTGAGAAAGAGAATCAGCTGTGCTTCTGTGCGGATGTTTGGGGGACATCATAAAAATCTATTAGCACTTGCCAGGGATCAGATGCCAGTTTCCAAACCAAGATAAGTCCAACCCTGGGCACATCCCCAAAACATCTCTGAGGTCAAGAAGCAGAAGGAGCTGGACATCTGGCACAGAGGTGGTCTCTGCACTAGCTGTTGTTTCCAAAGCACGTAAGGAATCCCTCCAGCCTGCTCTGTCTTGGCCAGTTCTGGCCATGGTTCTTCTGCACAGCTTCAGAGCAGGGCAACCAGGAGGCTCACAGGACCAGGAAGGAAGTCCTGTGACACAAGATGGTGATGTGGGACAGTTCAGCTTTGGGGAGAGAAGCCAAGGGAAAAGAGGATCACCCTCTTCAGCTGCATTGCCCC
Source organism: Candoia aspera (assembly GCF_035149785.1). Taxonomy (NCBI): domain Eukaryota; kingdom Metazoa; phylum Chordata; class Lepidosauria; order Squamata; family Candoiidae; genus Candoia; species Candoia aspera. Next base: position 261,525 of record NC_086161.1, read on the forward strand.
AAAGAACCTGACCTCTGAAATCTCAGAGTGCAGAACACAGAGCAGTGGATTTAAATTACTGAAGGGCAGAGTCTGGCTGAAGGTTTTGAACGGCTTCCTAACAGTAGGCGCAGCATGACCCCAAGACTGGTCCCCCCCGCCCCACCCCAGTCATTCAAAGACGCAGACCTGCAATAATGCCTTCCATGGATTCAGGAGGTCTTGTCTTACATTCATGACTTTGCACAATCTGGGCCTGATGGTTAGTACAGTTATCTCACGGTGAGGCATGACCCAGCCACCCATGTCACACCAGCTAGAAACTCCATTGTGAACCCAGGAAATGCACTAGGTCTTCCTGTGTGTGAAAAATCCATCACAAATCTAGATGTTGTTTGCCGGAGGACAGCAACAAATAGATGGCCTTATGAAGAGGCAGTTGTCTGAATGGGACACGAATGGGAGGAGAGGAGGAGAGGGAGTTCTGGCATGCAGCTGGTCTCCCTCCATCTCTTCTCCTCTGTATTGATTCCAGAGTCAACAATAGAGAAAGGAAAGACAGATATTTTCCAGGAAACATTTCTGGCATGTCCTATGAGCAATACGGGCCCTCAGAGAACTTCCATGAAGTAGGAAGAACTATGAAACCAGGTCAAACCTGGTTGTCTCATCGAGGCTTTGCAGAGTCACCCCTTGGAAATGTGGGGCACCCATTGACACCAACTCACTTGCATTTATCTGCATCAGAGCAGGTTCTTTCCTTGACCAGAAATTGCTGCCTGTCTCCCTTCCAGAGGACAATCTATGTATCTCTGAGAAGGAGAAAAAGCTGGACCTCTCCCTACTCGGAAAGTCCCTCCCCACAAGAAGAGTGTGGACCCTGCTCTTCTCCAGCATAAGGGAGAGGTTCAATGCTGTAACGTTGCCTACAATGGAGACAGAGTCAACTGCCAGTCTGAGCCACTTTTGAACATAAACCGGGGAGGGAGAGGATGCCATCCTCTTTTGAGGCAGCAACATTCCTGCAAAAAGGCAAAGTAATCCTAGGGGCGAGACTGACCCTCCCTCCCAGGACTTTAGCCTGCATTTCCTGCACCATCGCCACTCGCAAGCCGCCAAGAGAAAGGAAGGACTCACAGAGCAGGATGAGGGCAACCAGCAGCACGATGAGGACTAGGAGACAGGCGATGAGGGCCACCCTCTTCGGGCCCATTCCCCAGGAGGCCTTGAAGGTGGGCGTGGAGGGAGCTGTGGGTGGGGAGAGGAAGAGAGCTGGGCCAGGTCCTTGGGAGAGGCTTGGCACAGAGATGGGAGACGTGGGGGTCTCTGCCATGGGTAGGAAGCAAAATACTGAGGAGGGGAGTCAGAGCAGCAAGAGACTTCTCTCTGTGCAGCCCCCAGTGGGCTGGAGCCGAGGGAGAGCAGGCCAGAGTTGGGCTTGCAAGCTTAATTCAGCTTTCTTCCATCCTTCCTCTCTGTGACCAGAGGCCTGGATTGCTGAAACTGCCATCTTGTGCAACAGAGCAGAGCTCCAAGGAAGCGAAGAGCCGGTCGGTTGCTTCCCAGATGGTTGCTTCCATTTCTTTCAGCCCCCCACCCATTGCTGCCATTTCCAGGTCCCCTGCTTAGGGGTCTTCCCATATTGCAAGAGGCTGGATCAGACCCTCCAAGGTAATGCCTCCATCATTATATGCATCCCCCCACCCAGACTGGCAGGTTCCAGCAGGGGTCTTACCGCTTGGACTTGCACAAGCTATGCAGGGCGGGGGGGCTGGGCTGGTGTCTGCAGCATAAGGCCTGAGGGTGGCACCTTGAATGGTCTCCCCTGATGGGGCCACTTGAGAGACAGCAGGTGGGAAAGTGTAGAGAATGGGGCTCAGGACCTCAAGAGAAGGCAGTGGACCTTCCTGTAGGTAAAGAAGACGGAGGGAGGTTGGAGAAGAGGCTGGAGAATCAAAGTCTGGATGCACCCAGCCAGGAGTGGTGGTCCTGAGCCCTCTCTTTTCCCTCCAGCAAGCTCGCCCTTCACAGCCAAGAACTCTCTGCACCAGAGGGCCTCCACAAATCAGGAGAGCATCCAGGAATGCCTCCTGAGCCGCTGCTTCTGGGCGGGCCTCTTCGCAAAGGAGCTGGGTGTGCCCCTTTTCAGAAGCCCTGCCTCCAGCTGCTGACCTGAACTGGGACTTCAGCTCTATCCTCTCCAGAGACTGTGTGCCCTATTTTTATGGCGAGGCAAGGCGAGGCAAGGCAGTTGGTCCAAAACGACCAAGGACACTGCCACTGGGCACTGCAGCTCGCAGCCCCCTTTGAGTCACCCTGCCCCGGTGGCACAGAAGCGACTTCCTCCTGGGCCATCCCGGAATGCTGCTGGGCTATTATGTCACCACGGAGTATCAGATTCCTGGCCTCTGATTCACCTGCAATCTTATGACATGGAACTGCTTCATCTCCCTTCCCCTCCCACCCCCAGCTGCGGTGACTGGGAGATTGGCAGGGGTCAAGGAGGACCCTTAACCACCCCAGAGATGCTGTCCAAACCTTTGCTTGGGGGCAGGAGCTGTGGCCATTCCTTTCAGCTGGAAGTTCTGGCTGGGGGGTGGGGTCTGACAGACTCTCGCCCAGAGACCTCTGGTAAATGCGCCCACCCCATTCAAACTTCTCTCTTCCAAGGGCTGTGCTGACTCCGTTTGTGTGACCAGTCAGAGGTGTGCTGAGCATTAGCAGAAGCCTCACTGAAGCCACAAGCCAAGATGCTCCTGGGCCTGTGCAGCTGTGCAGCAGGCACCCCCCAAATGCTGCTTCCTGGCCCCCTGCTGCTCGTTCACCAAGGAGAGAACCCACTGGATCCAGAGGGTGTCAAGGCATTTGGCACCGCCGCCCACCCCCAGTCTCACCACAATGGATTTATTTGTTATACATCTGGAAATTATTTCCCAGATTATTTTTTAATCATAAATTATGTCAACTCATATAATTAACTAGGATTAAGTCTGATCCCGATGCCAACTAAAAAGCAACCCAAGCATAGTGCACATTAAAATTTATCAAGCAGTGGAGCAGGTGTTTCCTGGGCTGAGGTGCCTGCATTTTGGCCCATGTGCCACAGCCTATTCCCATCAGCTCCAGGAAGAGAAAATCAGCCACTGTTGACCCAGCTTGGGGGGCAGGGCAGAGGGGCAGAGGCCACTTTGAATGCTGGACTGGCAGTGCCCACCCTTGGAGAGGGTGCCAGAAAGGAGGTGGGAGAGAGCCACAGCCCATCCCACAAGAGGAGATGGGAGGCAAAGCATGAGAGAGAAGCATCCATTGCTGGTCCTGGGCTGGCAAGAAGCACTGTGGTGGCCCAGCAGTGGCTGATCTCTGTGGCTTGCAAGGGCAAAGAAGGGCGAGGGGGAGAACCCCAGCTGGTCTTAGGCTGCTGCAGGTAAAGGCTGCTGAGGATCTGCCCTGCCGCAGCTCGGTTTCTCGAAAGGGCAAGAGGTTTGCAGCAAGCCTCGCCCAGATGAATGAAAATGAAATGGGGCTGCAACGGGGGTGAGGGGAGAGGGGGGGGCAAAATGCTTTTAAGAAGCTTATCTCCAGAGAAGAAGCAGCCATCCTAGAACTGCAGAACAGAAAGGTTGCCCTCAAACTGTCCCACCCCCTCATGAAAGGAAGTAGCCCACACCCCAACCCTAACCTCTGAGCAGCCTCAGAGATATCCTGGTCCTGTGCCTGCTGGTGACCCCAGCCTACTCCTCCTCCCTCTCTAGTGCCCACTTCTGCCAATTCCCACAAAGATGTCTTCTCTACTGACCACATCCCATCACCATAGCTGCCATTCCAGTGATCGGCAAGTCCTTCCTTACCTCCCTCACTCCCTGAGCTGACTTACCAGATGGGGGGGCTGTTCCATGGCCTCTTCCCAGCACTGGTAGCCCTGGCAGGTCACTGCAGCCTTCCAAGGTCCATGGCACACTGCCTTCCTCCAAGCATATGTGTGAGCTTCGGATGCCTGCCAGCAGCCAGCCCACAGCACAGCTCTGAGACAAGTGCACTGAGTGGGAAGCTTGCCTGTCCTACCTGCCTGACTCCCTTCCTGCTAGCTGTGTGTGGCAACCTCCAGAGCAAGTCACGGAGGAAACCGGCTGGACCTGAAAGGTTGCTCTGCACAACCCAGCCTTCCTGCCAGCTTTCTGAGAGCAGCTGGCTTCAGGTCTCCTGTGGGGACCCTCTCCTGACAAGAGAAGGTTTTTCTGCCTGGCTGGTCGGTGGACTCTCACACAGGAAACTTGGTGAATGCTCCTGCAGTCTGAAGCTCCCTGGTTACAGCCAAGCTGCTCTCCCCAGGCCCAGAGGCAGTATCAGGGCAGCCCCATCTATGGGAGGACATCAAAAAGGGAGCACCTGACTTGGGAGCACGTTAGGCAGCAAGAAGGAAACAAACAGCCCATTCCACGCCCCACCAGATTGCATGCCACTGGAAGAGGCAGGCAGGAGGGCATTCCTGGAATCCTGGAATGGTGGAAGAGGCTTTGGAGGCAATCTAGACTAGGGCAGGAATCCACTGCCAGGCATTCCTGACTGATCCCTACCCACCTACTCTTTTAGACATTTCTAGCAAAAGAGAGTCTGCTAGAAATGAAGAGGAACCCTGTTCCATGGTTGCTTTTGATATTAAGGTTCTTTTTTTTCTGTTGTTCAATCAACATTGACTTCCTTGCCAATCAAACCCATTGTTTCTTGCCCTGTTTTCTTGAACAAATGTCTACCCTGTCTTCTACATAATAACCTTTCAGGTCCTTGGAGGCAACTATAATGTCTCCCATAATATTTTATTCTACAGGCTAAAGATTCCCAACTTCTCCAACCATTAGGTCCCTAATCACCTTAGTTGCTGTCCTCTGGACATATTCCAGTTGTCTTTCCTAAAATGTGGCACCAGAATTGGATGTCATATTCTAGGTGCAATCTGACTAACACAGAATGGAAAGGAGGAATTGTGATGCTGAATTTATGTTGATGCAGTCTAGGACTGCATATGAACTACTACTTGTTATAGTTTCTCCAACCATACGCCTTTGACGTTTCCTGTCCAAATTAAAGATTTCGAATTGGACTCTGTTGAAATCCTTATTGCTATTTTTGGCTCATTGCCCAACTCTGTTCTCCGGGATCTTGAAGCTGTCCTCTAAGCAGCTTACTATCTCCCCTCTCTTTCTGTTGACTGCAAAATTGAAAACAATGTTTTAGCCCATCATTCTAGTCATGTATAAACATGTTGAACTGTCCAAGGCCTAGAAGGAGCTCTGTGGAATGCCAATCAGTACCTTCTTTCAGCTTGGAAGAATGGACATTTAAATCCCTGAATCTGGCGCAGATGGCAAAACTTACGGACCAGCTAAATGATAAAAATGTGGAAGGTTTTCAAAATGACTGGACCCCCTTCTTCAACTATGTAGAATCGACCCAAAAATTAACATAAATGTGTAAAACATATGAATATAATACAAGATGTAAAATATTATGTATTTGACTTATATAATCTCAGTAGAACTGTAGAATTATTGTAACCAAATTAGTGAATTGTGAAAAGAAATTATTTAGTTAAGGTATAAAATTGTATTACTTAGGGAGTTGGAAATCCATTTCCTTTCTTTTAAACCTCTTCTTCTCTTTCTTCTTTCTCCTTTCCTTTTTTCTTTCTCTTGTTTTTGCATTTTATGTTTATTGCTGATTTGTCATTTTATGTTTGTATTATTTGTGTAAATAATTTAATAAAGACTATTTAAAAAAAAAGAAAAAAAAGTACCTTCTTTCAGCTCAGCACAAAAGAGCCACTGATGAACACACATTGGATAAAGCTTGTTCAACCAGCTCTGGATCCAGCAAATGGTAGCATAGTCCAGCCCACATTTTAACATCTTCTCTGCTAGGATTTTATAGAATCTATCAAAGGCTTTGCTGAAGTCAGAGTGAAGAACATCTGCCTCATTTTCATGGACAAACAAACTGGTCTCTCTGTCAAAAAGGGGAGTGTTGGTGTGGCCTGGAATGCTCTTCCACTTTTTCCTGTCTCGCTGCTTCGTGGTCCATTTCAGGGCTTTGCCCACTCTCAACATGAAGCTGCTGGTCAGTCATTACACAGCTCCTCTATTTCTTCCCTTTTGAAGTAGGAAGGTTTGCCTTCCCACCCATGGAAAATTCAGAACACAAATTCAGCACAACATTGAGGAGAAAATAACCAACTATTTACCCAACAATCCAACAATTGTTGGGTCCCAGCTTTACAAGAAAGAGGAACAAAGAACCATAGAAAAATAAAGCCTTTTATCAGGATTTTTAATTGTACAGGGGAAAATTGTACAGGAGAGAGCCAGTTTGGTCTAGTGGTTAAGGCAATGGGCTAGAAACCAGGAGGCTGTGAGTTCTAGTCTCGCCTCAGGCATGAAGGCCAGCTGGGTGACCTTGGGCCAGTCACCCCCACTCAGCCCAACTCACCTCACAGGGTGGTGGTTGTGGGGAAAATAGGAGGGAGTGTTAGGTATGTTCACCACTTGAGTTATTTATTAAAAAATAATAAAGGCAGGATAGAAAATAAGTAAAATAAAATAAAATAAATTCTAAGGCTCTGATTTGCTGTCTGGCTCTCGGGACCATAAATGGAAAACCAGATAAGTTCGATTTGTGAGGAGAGCGATTGTGTGGTTAAGCCAATTGTGGCTCCCCCTTGTCAGCCAGGAGAGAGACCTTGAAGGGATTAGGCACCTGCCCCCCAGTTACTGTCTGCCTTAGTCAATTGCCACCTCTAGTCAATTTCATTCTGTCTTCCTTAATGGTGAGCAACAGCTCTTTCTTTTCAGCAAGCAGGGGATGTTTAGGGGCAGGGTTCCTCTGGGTTTGACAAGATTAAGAAAACTGGGGAACTGAACCTGCTGTCTTGTCATGTTTGCAAGGTCAGGGGAAGCAGCCTGGAAATAAACTCTCATTTCAGCCTCATCCATGGCTCCAAGATGACATATGTAAGCTCCGATAAGACTCTTGGATGTACTTGATCATGGCCCTGGAGTCTTGAACTTAATAGTCGGGGCCTTCCTAACCATCTCTGTACTTACCTGGGGTTGCCACTCCCATGTTTTGTCAATTGTTCTGGTTGGGTCCGTTTGAACACAGTTCCCCTTTCTGGAGAAGACCAAAGCAAAGTAGGAGTTGAGGAGGATGGTCCTTTCCCATGACTGCTTACCACCCTACTATCTTAGCCAAGACTTCAGTCAGCACAAGCTGGAAGACCCTGCTTTTGCCCCAAAGCCGAGACAGATGAGCAACGGGTGCCTTTCTGGTGGCAAGAGCTCCTCTGAACAGGCTCGGTCCTTTGTATCACCTTCCCGCATTCCCTCCACTGCCCCTCCCCTCATGTCTTTGGTATTCTTGGCTCTTTTAGATTTAGGATTCCTGAATCTGTTGCTCTTCCATAAGCACTTCCTGGGTCTGATCTAAGAATTTCTCATCTTCCCTGAGAAGGAGAGGGGGGACAGGGTTGTCTCTACCCTTTTCACCTTCCAGGAGGGCCACCACCTGTACCTGCAGCAGGTGCAGTCCTTGCATCTTCAGGGAGAACAAACCACACGGTGCATCCTCTCACCTCTATGCTCCTCAGAGGATCAGAAGAAGAGAAGGAGAAGCCTCCCCTGCCAAACTCCTGTCCTCGCATCCCCACTAGAGGCCAGGAAAAGAAGGCACTCCCCCACCTCTTCTCCCCAACTCCATCTGCAGCTTCTGGCACAGAGTGTCCCTAGCAAGAGGCCATGATTTTGCAGCATCTCTGTGGTGGGGCTCTGTTTTGTTCTAGGCTTGGGCAGCTGGGAGAGGACCAAGGAACAGGAGTTTGCAAAGGGAACCCAGAGTCTGGGGGAGATGGCAGATACTCTGTGGGGAGAACATTTCCCTGGACCCCTTCCCCTACCTACCTATGCCCCACCCAGTGCTGACTCCTGGCTTTGTCTAGACAGTAAGTCTTTAGGAGGGAGATCAACGGATGCTTGGACAGGCCTTGAGAATATGAACAATTCTTTCATTTTCTTGAGACCTACCTCACCCTTCATCAAAATTCCCAAGCAGTTTATGAAAAAACAATGAAGCAAATTTAAATGTGCCCACTACAAGCAAACAAAGGCTGCTGCAAACGGTACAGTCTCCAGGAGCAGCACAAGTAGCAGCACATTCCATCGCAAGGAAACAAGGCAGGCCAGATGGAAGAGTCTGGGAATGACTGCAAGAGGGGCCCCAGGGAGAGTCTCTGGCTGTGGAAGATTCTCTGCCGGGAAGGCCCATGGTCACTCAGGTCCCTTGCAGGAAGACTGGGGGGAGGCAACCTGCAGGATGTTGCAGCACAGGATCTCCATGATAGCAGTGCTGGGAGTGGGGGGGAGCAAAAGCCCAAACAAGTGAATCAGTGCCCTCCAAGTGTCACGGAACTTGCCCCTACAGCTCAAGGAATGGCCATCACTGAATGAGCCCAAGGATCATCTCACCTCCAATGCCAGGCCTGGATGGCAGTCGGTTTGGCTCCCGGAAAAGTCTGCTGACAGGAAGCCCTCGTTTCCTTCTCCCCCATATCAGCAAATGACAAGGAACAGAAGGGTCAGTGGCAGCACCACAGGGGCCTTGGAGGACCATGTGCAGTTAGCAGGAAGACCTCCTTGCTGTTGGCATGGAAGCACTGAGGAGGTGGAAACAATAAAGACGTGGAGATCCAAGCCATGGGACTGCCTGTGGAAATGGGAACTACGGCTCCACTGCCAAAATCCAGGAGGAGTCTGGTAGCACCTTCTCAGACAGATCAGTGATTTTTGGCTACCATGAACTAGCGCAGCTCTCCTCCTACTGGTTCCAGTTAGTATAAACGAATGCTTCTCATTCCAAAGCCAGACTCCAGCCTGAGATGTAAGGATCTCAGTTGGCAGCCACAGGAGCTGTGCTGAGCAGCCTGAAGAATAGAGACCGCCCCCCAGAACCCCTCCTGCGCTAACTCTGAAAGAGGAGAAGTGGCACTGAGGGTGCTTAAGGAACAGAAAATAAAACTGCTAAGAGCAGAGTGGGTTTATACAAACCAAAGGTCTGACCACACACATACAGATGTGATGGCTGTTTCTCAGTGGGGAACATGAACAACTGGAACATGAGCAAAACTGGGAAGTGGGCTGAACTTATTCCTCAGAGCAGAAAGATTACAACTTTTGGGGCTTTTCTGTTTCTGTTTCTGTTTCAAAAGGGAAACATGACACACATTTATAAAACCATTCTCACTTCCAAGAAAATTGTGAGGGTGAGAAATTCAGGGAAGATTAAGGAAGTTATTTCTTGTATACGGCACAATTAAATGAAGGAAGGTAACACTCCTATGGTCACCAACTGGAACAGCTAGGGAGGGGGAATAGCCTATGCACCAAAGGGTGGGAAGCGGGGAGGGGGGGCTTCAGTTGCCGCTACTTGCTTGATCTGGAAAAACCAAACAAGGATAGTCCAAGTTAGTACTTGGATGGGAGAGCACCAGAGAATCCCAGGGCCAAAGGTCCAGCTGGGAAGAGAGGAAACATCCCAAAAAGAGGCAGTGGCAAACCATTTCCGTACCATTGCCCAGAACCTCACCCAAGCATGTCCCTGTGCCCCCCAGAGTTGGGTCTGAGGCAGGACGGCCCGTTGGGAGTGCTGACGGCAGGGAGAAGGCACCCCAGAACCCTGCTGGCGATGGTGGAAACCGAGGACGGCAGCTGGAGAGGAGCCTTTGCCTGGCGGCTGCAGTGCACCTCCTGCCGCCTCCTGTGCTCAACCCCGCCGAGGGATCCGGGCCAGGGAGAGGAGCGGCCCCTTGGACGGTGCAGGGCGGCAAGGCCACGTCCGACTCCTATGGTCCCGGCCTTGCGGGGCAGCCTTTCTCCCGCGGGGACAAGGAAGAGGCCTTCAGCGGCCACAGAGCCCCACTCTCCGCAGAGACTAGCCAAGGCGGCAGGAAGCGCCGGAGGCTCTGCGGGCGTCGTTTCCCTGCCCACACGTCGCCGAGTGTCCCGGGAGTTTCTGCCAGGCCTCCTGGGCGGGAAACAGCCGCAGCCGCCGGGGAGACCAGCCCATCTTCTGTCACTCTCCCCTCCCGGTGTGGAAAGCGGCAGCTGTGGTGACATGTGGGGGTTGGCCGAAGCTCTAGGCAGGTATTCTGCGTATGCTCAGAGGCACACTTCCCATCTTGGAGGGCTCTACTGTTTCAGCGCGATCCGCTTCTGTCCCCAGGAGTCCCAGCGCAACTGGGCCGCTCCGAGGTTCAGGCAACCGGGAGAAAACAGCTAGCCCTCCGTGGGAACGGCCAGGCGTGACTTTCAGTGCTCTCGAAGCTTCCCCTCCGCTGACCCTCGAGACACTTTAAGGGGAAGATGCCTCCCCCGCGACCCTTTAGGGGGCTTGACCGGCCGCTCCCTTTCAGCGAACGGGAGGCGGCCTCCAAGAGACTTGGAGGCAGTGAAGAGAAGCGACGAGCCCCTTTTCGAAAAGGCTCCCGGGCTCGGATTTCGCACAGCCTTCAACAGGAGGGAGGGGAAGGCCCGTTCTCCCGGGACAAGGCTCCTCCTGGGGCACTTTTCGGGGTGGGGGAGTTAGGAGCGAGCGCCCCCCTCTCACTCCTAGCTCCAAGCTGCCGGCAGCCTCCCGTCCCCCGGGATTGCCCCTTCCCGCTTCTTGGCTTAGGAAGCTGGGGCGGGGTGGGGGGGTGGTAAAGATGCTCGGCTTCGGCTGCGAGTTGGGGCTTAGGCAGGCGGCGCCGACTCTTCGGAGAGAGAGGCCTCTTTCGATCCCGCCCCTGAGCTTCCGAAAAGTCCGGCTCGGGAAGCCGGCGAGTCAGAGGCGCCTGACCCTGGGGAGGCGAAAGGGAAACCAGCGGCCTGGGTAGCGGGAAGAGGCGAGGGGGCAGCCCCGGCCCGCCAGGCTCCCCCCTCCGCTCCCCCCCGCGATGGGAAGATCCCCAAAGTTAGTTTTCCCAACCGCTGGAAAAATTCTGAGCGGATGCTCAGGCTGCCAGAAAAGGTCCAAGGTCCGAGTGCTCCGAGAAATAACTAGACCGTTCCCAATCCTGCTCCGGAGCTATTGATTGAAATGGAAGCGGATCTGGTGCCCTGAACTGTTAATTCGATCCTTACAGCTGATCCTGGTGGTAGCTTTAGGGGCCCGTGGTTTTATTTACTTATTCCTTTCTTTACCCGAAGCTTTCTGTAAACTGTTTTTGGTCTCTGGCCGTAAATAAATAAACAAACGGCCTAGTAGTGGACGGTCTTCTGTTCTCATTGGTACAGCTCCAGGTTAGCTGAAACCAACTACCCTGTCGCAACTCATCCTGCGCTACTTTGCAGCCAATATGGCCTGGGTGAACTGCTTCGGAAATTACCGCGGCGGGGGGCTGGAGGCGTCGTTATCCCAGCAACTCCCGCTGCTTGTTCCTTCGGGCCACTGCAGCCCACTTAGGACTTCTTGATGCTCCCTTCCCGGTCTTTTAAAAAGCAAACTGCTGCTGGGATATGTAGCTGTATCTAACCCCTTCCCGATGTACCTTTCTTTATCCCCCTCCCCGCAAGAAAAGAACTGGTTTTACAAAATGAGGCGGACGGAATGCAAGTCGAGGAACCCTTAAACCGGCCTGCCAGCGAGCTATCTCGGGTGGTGGGGAAGCCGGCTTCCCTTGAGGCAGTAGAGTAAGTCTCGCGTTCCAGCAACTGCTCGGCTCCTTTGGCCCCAGGAAGAGCCCCCAGTGAGGGCAGAGGGGAGGCAGATTGCCCAAGTGGTGAAAGGTGGAGACGGCCTCGGAGCGGAGGCCCAACAGCTCCTCCAGATGGCCTTGACAGCTCCCACGGGGAGGAGCAGGCGAGGCGGTGGGGATGCGCTGGCCCATCTTTGGTGAGGACAGCCCAGCTCCGAGCCGTTGCAAAATCAGGATCGGCGCTGGGCAACCGGCATGAGACAGGGACAGGCAACCTGCCCGCCCCCATTGCTGACGGGCCTCCAACTCCGTCCAGCCGAGATAGCGAGGCCGTCTAGAGTTGAGAACGGGTCCCAGCTTCGGAAGCAGAAGGTGAGGCGCCAGGCCTGGGGCCTCGCGGGAGGGCGGGCAGGCGGCTTTCCCGCAGCCACGAGAAGGGCAGGACGGCGAAGGGCTCCTGGCAGCCTGTTCTGCACCTTCTGTTGCTCCTCCCTCAACGCAGAGGCGCTAGTTGCGCTCCTTCTCCCGGCGGAAACGGCGCGTCATAGCTTGGGGCTGTTCCTCAGAGTAAGCAGCTGAACGGAGGCGCGGACGGGGCATTCCCCAAGCGGGGGACAGCGGGGAATGCCCAGAGGAACTGAAAGCGTGGCCAGCTGCCCCAGCGCCCTCTGGCAAACACCCTCCGTTCAATCGCCTCCGGTAAACGCCTCGACTAGACGGACGAATGGAGCGGTCGCGACGCGGTGGCTGAGATGTTGGTGCCCGCGCTGCTGCTGCTGCCTCTCCTGCTGCACTGCCTTCGGGGCCACGGTGGGTGGAGGGCCGGCGACGGCAGCTGCCAAGTGGCCGATGCACCGGAGGCGAGCCGAAGAGGGAGGGACAGGGACGGGCGCTGGACCCCGGGTGCCAAGGGCCTGCTAACCGCCTGGGTGCTGCCTCTGTCCTCAGGGGGAGAGCGGATTCCCGCCCCGCCCGTGGATGTGCACTTCCAGGCCCATATCTTCCACCACCAGCTTCTCTGGGAGCCGGGCGCCCAAGGCAGCCCGGACGGCGGGATCCTGTACGAGGTGCAGTACCGGCGGTAAGGACGGGACAAGCGGGGGCGCGAGGCAGGGCGGGGCGGGTCATTGCCTATCTCGGCTTGACTTCCCGCCGCCCGCAGGGTCGGCAACGGCAGCTGGAGGGCCGCCGCCAACTGTACCCGGATCGCGCTCCACTCCTGCGACCTCACCTATGAGACTCGGCAGCCCGCGGCCCACTACTTGGCCCGGGTGCGCGCCGTAGCCGGGAACCGCACCTCCGCCTGGAGATTGACGCGCCGCTTTGCGCCTAAAGAAGGTAGGTAGCCCCTGGTGGGAGACCCTCTCCTTGGGGACAAGAAACAGCCCTAGAGCCACTGGCTTTTTCTGGAGGGGCGGGGCAGCCCTGCTGGCTGGCGGCGACGCCCCGTGCGGTTCTCTTGCGCAATTCGGAGAGGGGGGCAAAGCTGGTCAGGGCGGGGGAAGCCAAGCAGTTTCCTTAAGGCCCGCTGCTCACCTCCTTCTCCCCAGCAACTCTGTGGGTCTCCAAGGTGACCCTCTCCAGGAGCGGCAACCGGCTCCATGTCTCTTTGCAGCTTCCCACCAGCCACTGGGCCAACCTCACTTATGAAGAGAGCTACCAGGTGTGGGGGGAGTACCACGCCCATGTCCGGAGAGTGTCTGACAATGCCCAGGTAAGCCCCTATCTCTGCCAGCTGGGCCAGCCGGCTCCATCACATTCAAGCCATGGAGCTGACTGGGGGAGCCATCTGGCTGAGTAACTGGGGAGGAAGCTGTGCAGCCCTAGCGGGAGCCCCTCCAAAACCCAAGGGCCCTAGGAGCTGGGACATGGCCTGCCCTGGGCATGGCAGGGAGGATGGCTTATTTGGCCCTATGAGCACCTCTTGGTTGTCCTCCACAGTTTGTGCATGTCCACAGCAGCCTGGAGTTTGACCTCCCCCCACTGCTGTGGGGGGAGCAGTACTGCATCCGTGTACAGCCTCGTGTGGCTTCCAGGCCAAACCCTGCTGACTGGACGGAGGAGCAGTGTGTCTCAATACCCCCCCTGGAAGGTGAGCACCAGCCTTCTCCCTGCACACCTGCTCCCCACCTACACCCTGAGGCAGCCAGAGCCTGTAGCATGGCCCACCCAGGTCTTTCTTCTTCCAAGAGGACTTGACTGAAGACAGGGTGGGGTCTGAATTGGGTCTGGGTGAGAGAGGACCCTTGGAGGAGACCATGAGGGAGGAGCAGGCACTGCTGGGAGCTGATTGTGACTCCTGGGACTGTGTCCTGCATCCAGCAGCAGCACACACACACCCCACACACACACTGAAGGTCCTATCTTGGATGCAGCCCTCTACTGGTCCATCTAAATCAGTGTTCAGACAGACCTCCTTTAAAAGTCTGGAGGCCTCTGGGTGGCTTTGAGATACGATTTGGTTTTGGTCTTTCTACACTAGAAGCTTGTTGAGTGGGGAGGATGCTCTGCTGGTCTCAGCCCAAGACTAACAGGGGGAGTTGCCTTTATCTAGCCACCCAGAATTAGGGTCCTCCTAGTTTCTTTACTGCCCCAAGCATGACAACCACCCTTAGTGTCCATGTCCTCTTCAGATCAAGCTGTTGGCTTATTTCCTACACAAGCTGCTGGTACATTTGACTGCCATAGGGAGAGGGCACAGTTTGCCCAGCACTGTCCATCTTGGATGAATGGCCTACCCTGGTAAATAACTCATGGGGACATTCCCTTGCAGGCCACACAGAAGGTCCTGTCCTCACCCCAAGTTTGGCCCTCCTGAGTCTTTTAAGTCTTGGAATGCTGGGTGCAGGGCTGGGCTTGGCCTCTGCCTACAAGAAGAAGCCCACAAAGATGCCTTCAGTCCTGGTAAGACCCCCTCCACAAAATAACCACTGCTTCCCAAAGCAGCTGGCCACCAGAGAAGCAAGAGAAACTTCTCTGGTGCTGCCCAAATCCTGGTCCCTCAAAAACTCTCAAAGAGGGAATTGTGGCTGCTGCCCAGAAAGGCAGCTGAGAAATTTGTCCAGAGGGAAAGAGCCCCCTATTCCAGGGTATTTTGTGCTCCCCAACAATGGCTTAGTCAAACTGCCAACCTTCTTTACTGCTGCCCAATATTTGGAGGAAAAACTACCCTCACAGTCAGGATAAAATTAGTTGCTAATATTTCATTTTCCACATTGAGAATGAAGCTGGGTTCACAGGACTTGCTAAATCATAATGTGGTGTGTCTGACTTGGGCTCAGCTAGTTGTGAATTATTCAACAAGCCATAGTTAGGCAAATTATGGCTTAGCCTGCTACATGAAGCTAAGAGAGGATGATCCATTCACAGCTGTAGGGGAGGGATCTGAATCCCCATGTCCCAAGCCAGACAGCTGTCCACTGCTGATTCTTCTTTCCCCTGGAAGTGGCTGTTTTCCTGAAGAGGCAGGGGAGAGGAATCTTCTTTCTGGGAAAAATCTTCTGAATTGGGCTAGATTCCTGGAAGAGCAAGAGCGACCAGTAGCTGGGCTGCCCAGAGGCTCAGCAGACTCACTCTGCCTCCTCTTCTTTTTTTGGGTACCAGAAATCTCCTCTTCAGCACAGCCTCTGCTGGGGGCTGATGGAGGAAAGCCAAGGCCGAGTCCTGCACATGGAGACCGAATCCATCCAGCAGCTGTTCTTCCTGGGTCCACAGAATCAGGCACACTTAGAGAGGAGCAGCAGCAGCAGCAGCCACCACAGTGGTGCAGAGCTTCCAGAGAAGAATTGCCAGATGGAAGATGGCACAGGGCTCCAGGAAGGCAGTGGTTGTAGTGCAGACAGTGGCATCTGCCTGCAGGAACCCTCTGGCAGCCTGAGCACTCTGCAGTTCGGTGGCACAGGGTCATCCCCGGACATTGATCAAAAAAAGGGCATACAGGAAGATGCAGGTAGCTTTTGGAGGGAGGAACAACTGCTGCTGGGAGAGGGGTCACCCTCCAAGGACCTGACCCAGATGCATTTTTCTGGGTACAAGAAACAGTCAGGGGCTCATTTGGATCCTGAGGGTTGTCTGAGGCCTGCCTCCAGTGTGGACAGGGACAGCCTTTCTCAGCCCAGTTTGACAACTGGCTATTTGAAGCAGACCTTGCTTGGAGCCCCTTCTGGCTTGAAGGTGAGAGCTCTCACAAACTTTCTTCATAGAATGGACCAGGAGAAAGAACAGTTCCCGAACAGCATGTCCCCAGATGTCTTGGGACCGTGGGAGTTGCCCTGTACATCGCCACAGGCCCTCTTGGCATTGGGCTTCTCTGAACAAGAGCAGGCAACACCTCCACTGCCACTCTCCCTCCAGCGGCATTTGAGCCGGGATCCTGTTCTCCTGAGCTTTCCTTCACAGTGCTGGGTATAAGAGGCCCACCTCCTGCCCGGGAGCCAAAAGGGTACAGAGGAGCCCTGTCTTAAAAACTGAGGGTACAGAGGGGGAGAGGGACCCCAAGTGCAAAGCTCCAGCTTGCCTCATTAAACTTTCTCTTCTCTTGGGTGGACACACCTCAAACTTTGAAAATGGCACCCTTCCATAGACCAGTCTGCAGGGTTGGAGGAGAAACCATGCGTTCCAAATGCAGAAACAGAAACAAATACAGGTAGTCCTTGCTTAATGACCACAACTGGGACTGGCACCTCCATCACTAAGCGACACAGTCATTAAGTGGGACATCACATGAGTGTGACCTGCAATTTTACTGCTGGCTTCTCTGTTGACTCTGCTTGTCAAAAGCCGGCTGTGAAGTGCACAAATGGTGATCATGTGACCGTGGGATACTGTGACAGTCATAAACACTCGCCAGATGCAAAGCGCCCGAATCTCAATCACGTGACCTCAGGGACACTGCAACTGTCATAAGCATGAGGACTGGTTGCAAGTTACTTTTTCACCACCGTTGTAACTTTGAACGGTTGCTAAACAAGGCAGTCATTAAGCAAGGACTACCTGTAGTAAGGCTCACTCTCCCTGTTTTCTGAAAAGGAAGGGAAGATTAACAGGAACTTGCACATGAGAAAGAGCACGAAAGGGTGTGAATAAGTTGGTAGGTGGCTACGCTACAAAAGGAAAGAGCAGAGGTCTACAGTAGAAAAAACACATACATTATTGGATCCTCTGCAGCAGAGAGTTGGAACCTGATTAGTAAACTTTTGCCTTGGTCAATCAAAGGAGCTCAAAGCAGCGAGCAGAAGGCTTCCTGAATGATGCTCTGTCCATGTTTGGGTAGGTGTCAGCTCTGTTTAGTCTTAGAGGCAGAAACAATCTCTTCCTCCCGTTTTGTCTTTCCAAAAGTCATTGTGAGCTGCATGCTTGCTGAGACTTTCCTGACAAAGAGGTCCTGCAGTGATCCCAGTCCAGCCATTCCTAAACAGGGGGAGATGGGTGTTCCCACAGTTTCAGGTCCAGCTAGAGGTCATCACCCAAGAAGTAACTGAAGCAGTCATGAACAATCCAGATTACTTGGGGAATTCCAGGATGAGGAGCCGGTGGCAGAGGCCAGTCCACCGAATCGGGTGTCGGTTTAGGATGCGGCTGTGTTGGTCCATCCCCTGGCAGCAGAGGGAGGGGACGCTTGGTTGCCCAGCTCTTCTGCAGCTCACGGGACCAGCAGCTCCTCAGCCCAAGCCCACGTTCAGCCTTGCTCCCCGAGAGCTGCCCGCCCATGCCACAACTTGCCAGGCTTCCACAAGAAGGCATCCCAGACCAACTTTTGTTTTGTTTTGTTTATTTGTTTGTTTGTTTATTTATTTTATTTAAAGAATTTCTACGGCTGCCCAACTCAACAGCGTGGCTCTGGACAGCTTACAAGAAACGACTGAGATAAAAACAAGAGCAAAAAACTCGTGTAGGGTTTTTCTGGTCAATACAGCAGTCTAGATGGAAGGAACATCTTAAAAACTCTTGAACCTTTTTGTACAAACCAGCTTTATTTATTTAATTTATTTTAAACTCACCTAAATTATCTTCAGCAATGTTTTTCACCTTATTTAATAAACATTGTTTGGCCATGTGACACTTTGCTTCAGGATTAAACTTGCAACACAACAAAAATGCATTTCCATGACTGAATATTTAGGCTTTGGGGAAGCTGGGTGGTTGAGCGGAAGCCCCCCTCCACCCTGTGGGTTGGGCGTCCTGAAAAAGAGTAGCAGCTGCCCCTTCCGAGGCTCCCCTGCAGGTCTGCAACCTCGCTTCCTTCCTGTGGCGGGTGCTGCTTGTGCCACTGCTGCTGGGGCAGGAGGGACGGCTAGTATCCTGCTGCCCTAAACAGTCATCAGCCACCCTTCCTCCAGGAGTACTTTAAAAGCCAACATTTGCCCCAGGAGTGGCAGAGGAGGGGGGCCACCAGCACCAAAAGGAGGGGGTGTAGACCAACCCCTTTGAGCGAGGCAACCCCCCAGAACGCTCCTCTGTTAAAAAGGGAAGAGAGGCTCTGCAAGCAGCTGCAGCCATGCCTTCCCATCCCTCCCTCAAGAGGCCTGCTTTCCGCCCACAGAGAGTCCTAAATGCAGGAGAAGCAGCCCAAATGCGAACTGCCCAGCAGTCAACCAAAGGGCCGTCGAGGCTGCTTTCCGACCGGCATGCCTGGGCTGGATGGCTGCAGGGCTGTTCTTGCAGCTGGTTCTGAATGGCAACTGGCCAAGAATATGGGCTCTATGGAGAGGGAGGCTTCAGCAGGTGCTGCTGTCTCTTTCTTGAGCACAGGGCTGGTACATGTACGTGTGCCTGCCTGCATGGCATGTGGCTATGACTGCCAATCCAGGATCGCCAGCCTCTCAATAATCCAGCTTGCTTCCCCGAAGCCCCAGATAGGACGTGGGACTCAGCCTGCAGCAGCCCCTCATGCTCCTCCCACCACCGTCCTGAAAAGTACTCTGAACAGAGAGGATGCTATTCCTGCTCTTTGTCACAGCCTTGATCACATCCCCCGGCACTGTTTCCAAGATGGTCCGAAATTCTCAAGGACACCTCTTGTGGTGGATTCCATCTGAAGAAGGAGCACGATGCCGAGGGGAAGGGCCGTGCTTATTGTGAGGATTGTTGGGTGCCTCTTTACAAGAAAGAGGCTGGGAAAGCCCTTGGGAAGGGGTGGAAGGCTGAAGTCATCGGCTGATGGGGGAGGGAGCATTGAGGGCTCTCGCCTTGCTGGTCATACCTAAAAGATGGGGGGGGGGGATGCAGGGTCCATTTTGTTTGTCAGGTTTCTTTTCTCCACTACACTACTTTCACATCTCATGCCCTCCCTCCTTCCCTTCCTAGGCCAGGGCAGAAGTGCTGCCACATGATGTCAAAGCGCTTTCCTTCAGAAAGAGCATGTGGGGGTGGAGATCCGCAGCACAAAGTAGCAGCCCTGCCCAAAGGGAAAGGGCCCTGCCCCAGGACAGTCTGGCCAATCACAGGTCACCGCTGGCTCACGCTGAATTCCTTGGGGCAACCCATTTGACCTGGAATAGCCTTCCTAAGGTCTGGAGATGAGTGTGGACAGATTTAGCTTAACTCCCTAGGGGTGTCCTTTCCTAGAAGATGCCAGGGCTCAAAGCAAGGTCTTTGGTGAGCCAAGCCAGCTTACTATGGACTAACAACGTTCCAGGGGAAAGCCTTCTGGTCTGTGGGACAGAGGAAGAGGAGGAGGAACAAGCAAGAAAGAGCTTCAAGGAGAAGCCAAACGCAAGATACGATGGAAGGATCCACAGAGCATAGCAGGTCTCAGGCAAGAGTGGCCAGGACACGGATCACCTTTGCCCTCTTTCCAGCCCAGCAGGTTGAGCAACCAGACCAGCACTTGGGGGCAGTCCAGGCACTGAGGCTACTGAGCTACTGCTGTAGGAGGGAAACGTGTTCTGGGTGTGCAGGGTTCTTGAGAGCAGGAATCTAACTGAGCAACAAAGCAGGTTTTACAGCTATAACAGAAAGGAGATTTGTCATAGGGACAGGCAACCCCCCAGCATCTTGCTAGCTACACATCCTTCCAGAAGGAGGGTCTGAGAGCTCCATGCATTTATGCCAAGGATGGACCTGGGATTAACAGTCAGTCAAAAATCAGGCAGAGGGAATGCAGCACAAGTCTTCACCTCTCTCTCTACACCAGCAAACAGTGGTCCGTGAGCTGCTGAAGAGGGTGTGACACTGCCCTGGAACTCCAACACTGCAGCCTGCAGGTTCACGACATGAGGGTGGCCCCTGGAGTGGGAAGTCCACAACTGGCAACTCAGCAGCAGCTGCGGGGGGCAGTGGATGGCCTCAGGAAGAGGTCTACACAGCTGCCCAAACCCATCCAAAGTCTCAGTGCCTGGCCCGAGCAGCCATAAGCCTCTGCCAATGGAGGGCTTGCTGAAGAGGAGAGACACCCCTCTCAACTGCGCAGAGGAGACTTCAGATACATCAGAAGCCCAGAGGTGAATACCTCATGCTAAGGACAGGGCAGGCCACTCTGAGGGGAAGACATACTTACCCTCCTGCTGCCAAACCCTTCAGATCCTCATGGCAGCTATGGAACTGGTCAAGGATGATGCCAGATCAAAAGACCCTCCAGGTCAGCTTGTGCACATTCTCCATCCTACAGTCTTCTCTCATGGAACTGCACATAACCGCCTCCTGCTCCACGAATAGAACCACTGATGGTGAAGGGAGGGGCCAGCTCCACCTCCAGGGACTTCAGGTTGCTAAAGGGGGCAAAGACAGATCAACCTGGCAGAAGCCCACTGGTGGTGGGCTTTCTTCCATGGCTCATAATACTATAAAGCACACATACACTCACTCAAGGAAAAAAAGAGCTGGTTCCAAAGGATAGATTAGACCAGCCCTGGCATGTTGGGACAGCACCAGATGTTTAAGCATCCCTGAGCACTTGGTCCCAGGCTCTGTGACTCCTTCCTGGGCTGGCTTATGGGGCCTGCTGTCTCAGGCTGCAGCTGCTCCTGGTGCTGCCTTTCCAAGCTGTTTTTCTCTGGGAGAGCTTGCTGCCAGAAGAGTGCAGAGTGCTCAAAGCCATTGGGTTATCTTGACTCCCCGGTCAGAAAATGCTACAAGCGCGTCTCATTCCATGGTTAAATAAAGGTGAACCAGGTCCTGATCAGCAATAGTGCAACCCCCATAAATTAATGAAACATAGCAGAGCATCAGCAATAGAAGTCAAAGCAAAAAACAAAACAGGGAAAACAAAATTACACTTCTAAGGCAGAAAATATGTTTTTATAAATCGCTACTCTCATGAATTCCAAAGCAGCCTCCTGAGATGCACTTACCGGATGTGATAAAACTTGAAGACAAAATTAGGTCCTGGAGGAAATAAAATAAGTCGAGAGACAGTGAGATGCTGAGCACAAGACGCATTAATACTTCCTCCCCTGGAAAACTGCGGAAGGGATGGTGGACGGAGTCCTTCGCAGCCCTACTGTTTTAGTAAGGGGGGAGCCTATGCAGCCCACACGTAGTGGGGGGAATGCTGTGGAGGGGCAAATCTTCCCCCTTGACTCACCTTCCACTTCTTCTCTCCCTGCCATACACAGCCAACCCCTACCCCCCACCCACCCATTAGCAGCTGCCAGCTGCACTATCACAGGGGCTACATGGAATGAGGCAGTGCATGCTTGAGTAGGAGTGGAGCTGCAGGGGTCACACAAAGATATGGGCCAGTTCCCCTCGCACGCGCACACACACACACACACACACACACGTGCAAATTGGGCTACATTATTAAAAATCTGATTTCAACCATTGGACAGTCTGCAGTGGTGATAGGTCTATGGGGCCCCAGTTGGTCTCCACTATCCAAGGAATGTGGTGGACATCTCTCTTCCTTAGCCTGCCTCAGCTCTTCCACCCTCCCCTGCCAGGACTCCACATGGGCAACAGTTGGGCTGGCTGCAATTCCCAACAGCAGCCAGCATCTTAACAGCTGGGCCCTTCCATGTACAGAGTGTACTTCATGCTCCTCTGCTGGTCCAGCAAAAGGGAGGCAGAGTGCTGTGGGATGGAAATTATGCAGCTGAAGTTGGTCTTCTCTAAGATGTAGCATCAGTCAGAATGACCCCTTGCTTGCTGCTAAAAGTCAGTCCCCAAGCAGGCGATTTTCCTGGAAGCAATCAGGGCACCTGGTTCCTGCATTGCCAATTGTCCCTAAATTCTAAGGATTACCAACTGCCCTGTCCTTACATCTACTACTCCTCAGGCTGAAAGACTCCTGCCAATTCTGCTGCACCTCCCAGCATACTTACTGTTCCAGCACTGTCCTTCCCGGTACCACTTGACAAGGACATAGCCAAGGACTCCAAGGATCAAGAGGGAGAGGCTGACACCAAGGATCAAACCAAGGATACTGACGGACTCTCTTCCTGCAAAGAAAATAGTAAGGTCTTGGGAAGATGTGGCAGTCAGCTGTTTGACACCAGTTCCAAATGAAAGGCCCCTGAGGTTTCCCTGCTGTTGAATGAACAGCCTGGCGAACCTGACTGCCCTCCCAGGCAAGAGCAAGCCCTAGCTGCAAAGCCCCTGAGGGGGATGATGTGGACAACGGTGCTGTGGGGAGGGCGGCAGCAGCAACTCCGCATTTCCTCACCGGTCCGCTAGACGGGCTGCCGGAACAATACCAGGACTTTGCAGATGTGTTTGGCGAAAAGGAGGCGGATCAGCTGCCGCCGCACTGCAAAACTGACTGTGCCATAGAGTTTATCCCTAATGCACAATTGCCTAAGCCAAAAATTTGTGCCATGACCCAGAAGGAACTGGCAATGCTACGAGAGTTTGTCGACAAAAATCTGGCTAGGGGTTTTATTGAACCAGCCAATTCCCCGGTAGGTGCTCCTGTTCTCTTCAGACCAAAGAAAGATGGAACTTTGCGGCTATGTACAGATTTCCATGGATTAAATGCAGTATCAATATTGAATAAATATCCCTTACCGTTAATCAAAGACATGTTAGCACATCTGACGAAGGGGAAAATATTCTCCAAGTTAGATCTGAGGGAGGCATATTTCTGCATTCGCATACGGGAGGGGGATGAATGGAAAACTGCATTCAATTGCCCTCTGGGCTCTTTCCAGTATAAAGTGTTACCTTTTGGGTTGGCGGGAGCACCTGGGGTCTTTATGCAACTGATCAATGAGGTCTTGCATGACCATTTATTCAAAGGGGTCTTAGCGTATTTGGATGATGTGTTGATTTATACTGAAACAATGGAGGAACATGAAAAACTGGTGAGGTAAGTGCTCAGCAAGCTGAGAAAGGCTGAACTGTATGCTAAACTATCTAAATGTGCATTTCATAAGTCTCAAATTGACTATCTGGGCTACAGAATTTCTGACAAGGGTATTGAGATGGATCCAGCTAAGGTTCAAGCCATCCTGGAGTGGGAGCGGCCACGTACGCGTAGGCAGCTCCAAAGTTTCCTGGGGTTCACTAACTATTATCGGCAATTTATCCAGGGGTTTGCCGAGATAGCATTGCCTCTCACTGAATTACTCAAAACAAAAGGGTTGGGTGATACCTGTTGAGGTTTTCCTACTAACGATTAAGACTGCTATTGTATCAAATCATTTTGGCCAGGTGAAGGGGTTGTATTAGATTGTCTCCTCTCACGTGCTTCATGCAAAATAGCCTGGGGGGAGGAAACCTGCCCGGACTTGTTCTCACTTCCTCTTTTTTCTCTGCCGGCAATGTAGGCAAGCAAGGCTTGCTCCAAAGGGAGCTAAGTCCTTTAAATGTTTTGCTTTTGTTTTTGCTTTCTGTAAATAAATTATTTTTATAGAAATGCTTGGTGTGTGACTTTTTTGACCTCTCCTGGGCTAAAGGCTTTCCCAGCATCTGCCAACAGGTTATGTGCCCAGTAAACAACGCAATAAAACCCAGAGAGAAAAGAGAGATCAGCTCCACACCTCATGCACAATTTAAAGGCAGGTAGCAAAGACCTGTGAAGATTTTCTTTGGAGCCACCTGGAGATTTTCCAGCAACTGCCGGTCTGCAGGACAAAGAAGCCAGCTGAGGTGACTTGCAAAAGAAGGAAGAAGCCATGGCTACCTCCCAGCCCTCAGCGATGCCTCTGGAGCGCCTATCAGAGACCAACTATTTGAATTGGGCCCTGAAGATGGAGATGTATCTTTGCAGAGAGAATCTTTGGCTGCCAATTGGTGAGCAAACCCCCCAAAATCCCAGTGCTGAATGGCTGAGACAGGATGAGTGGGCTAGAGCCACCATTATCTTGGGAGTTGAGGACAATCAGCTAGTCCACATGCGAGGTGTGCCGTCTGCAAAGCAACTTTGGGACTCTTTGAGAGACTTATATGTAAAGGCAACAGCAGGGAGTAAAGTTACTCTGACAAAAAAGCTGTACAGAGCCTACCTTGCAGGAGAAAGCCTTCCTGAGCACCTGCATTATATTCAGCAGCTGTTTGTTGAGTTGCAGGAGAGAGGAATGGAATTTACACCTCTCACAAAATCATATATCCTCCTGTCCTCACTAAATGAAACGTGGGACACGCTGATTTGTACCCTGGAGGCTATGCCTGAAGCAGACCTCACCCCATCGTATGTTACACAGCGCTTACTCGCTGAATGGGAGAAGAGAGAGGAAAGATCCCCCCACATCTCTTCTGGAAAGCTGCAAGACCAGAAAATGAGGGAAAAGAAGGGAAAGGAACCTGAGGCCACAGCGCTAGCAAGCCAGCGATGCTTCACTTGTGGTTCAGCTGGACATTTGCAAAGAGACTGTGCCATGAGACCCAAGAGTAGAAAGACAGAGAAGAAGAACACAAGGGCAACACAGAAGAAGGCTCTTCAGACAACCCAAATTGCACAGGTTGCTGAGAAGGGTAATTCTGATGTATGGGTGTTAGATTCTGGGGCCAGTTGTCATTTATGTAATTGTAAAAGCTCTTTTGTGTCACTGTCTAAAACTGAAAGACAAAGTGTATCTTTGGCTGATGGGTCTGTGACCAAAATTATGGGACAAGGTGACTTGTATTTATCCTGCTTAGGAGAAACTGTAAAAGGTGTGTTGTATGTGCCAAATTTACAATCAAACCTTTTATCTGTGGCACAATTGGCTGCAACAGGGTATATCATAACATTTAAGAAAAATGGTTGTGAGATACGTAAAAATGGGAAATTGTGTGCTACTGGTATGTTAAAAGACTCCTTGTACATTGTGCAAAATGCAAGGAAGCCAAGCTGCAAGGCTGCAGTTGGCAACACACCATATCATGACCAATGTGTACACCTGATGCACAGGAGATTTGGTCATGCTAATTTCAAGTATATAGCACAAATGCCACAGCTGTGTGCTGACCTAAAGATAAAACCCTGTGATAAATACTTAGACTGTGTAGTTTGCAAAGAATGCAAAACACTAAAAGCTCCTGTGAGTAAGCACAGTGACAGAGTTACAACTAGACCTTTGGAAATTGTACACTCTGACATTATTGGTCCTTTTGCTCCAAGTCTTGGACAAGCAAGGTATGCAATGACCATCATTGATGATTTCTCAAGATACACATTTATCTACATCTTAAAACATAAAGATGAGGCATTTGAGAATTTTAAAAGTTTTGTGACATGGGCAAATGGAAAATTCCCTAGGCCTGTATCTGCACTCCAATGTGATAGAGGAGGAGAATACTTTTCTCACAAATTCAGAAGGTTCCTAGTGGAAAAAGGGATAGAACAAATTCTTTCTAACCCGTACACCCCTCAGCAAAATGGTGTTGCTGAAAGAAAGGGCAGAACCTTGCAAAATGCGATGGAATGCATGTTAAAAGATTCACGATTATGTTTTAAGTTCTGGGGAGAGGCAATATCGACTGCCACTTATGTTCAGAACAGGTTGTATAACTCTATGATTCAGGACACTCCATTCCATTTGTTTTATGGTGTGAAACCAAAGGTAAGCCATCTTAGAGTGTTTGGTAGCACTGCATGGGTTCACATTCCAAAACTGCTTCTCAGGAAAGTGATAGGAGTCAAAATTTAAGCCCTGTATTACCTCGCAGATCTCAGAGGAGTAATAAAGGCGTTCCTCCATCACATTTTCAGGCTGAAACAGTAAAGGCTTTTCACATATTCACAGAACCTGAGTCTTTAGAACAAGTGAATGCTTTACCACCAGAGATTGCACAAAATTGGCATTCTGCCATGCAACAGGAATTAGCATCCTTGAAAGAAAATAAAACATGGAAACTGGTAAATCTACCTCCCAATGAACGCTGTCTGGGTTGTAGGTGGGTTTTCAAACTGAAAAGGGATGCTGATGGCAAAATCCAAAAATATAAAGCAAGGTTGGTTGCAAAAGGGTTCACTCAAAGGAAAGATTTAGACTTTGACAAGACTTTTGCACCAGTTACTAAAGGTGAATCAATTAGATTACTCTTAAAAGTTGCTGCACTCAAGGGAATGTCAGTTAACCATTATGACATTCAGACTGCATTTCTCTATGGTGATTTAGACCACAGATTATACATGCAGCAACCCCCTGGCTATGAAAAAGGGGAGACTCTAGTCTGTGAACTGCAGAAGTCAATCTATGGGTTAAGACAAGCTGCTAGATCCTGGAACCAAAAAGTAGATGAAAAACTGCAGAATTTTGGTTTTGAAAAAGGAAAAGCAGATCCCTGTGTATATATGAAGAAGGACAAACAAGGCTGTATGTATCTGTGCATTTATGTTGATTTGCTGCTGTTCACATCAACAGAAAAACAAAGGCTTGATTTTGAAGCCTGCATGAAAAGGCATTTCACATTAAAAAGCCTTGGAATTATAACAACCTAGGTTTGGAAAAACACAGGAAGAAGAATGGTAGCTTTCTGTTAAACCAAAGGGGAGATAATGGTAAAGTAATGTGAATGGAAAGACATATAAAGTCAGAGAAGATTGGTTTGCATCTTAATCTATAGTGTAAAAAGGGGAGTGTTGAGGTTTTCCTACTAACGATTAAGACTGCTATTGTATCAAATCATTTTGGCCCGGTGAAGGGGTTGTATTAGATTGTCTCCTCTCACGTGCGTCATGCAAAATAGCCTGGGGGGAGGAAACCTGCCCGGACTTGTTCTCACTTCCTCTTTTTTCTCTGCTGGCAACGTAGGCAAGCAAGGCTTGCTCCAAAGGGAGCTAAGTCCTTTAAATGTTTTGCTTTTGTTTTTGCTTTCTGTAAATAAATTATTTTTATAGAAATGCTTGGTGTGTGACTTTTTTGACCTCTCCTGGGCTAAAGGCTTTCCCAGCATCTGCCAACAATACCCGAAGGGTAAAGAACCCTGGGGTGTTGCTTAAATGGACACCTGCATGCCAGGTGGCTTTTGACAAACTTAAACAGCTATTCACTGCTGAACCCATTCTGCAACATCCCAATCCAACCAAGCCTTTTGTGGTTCAAGTGGATGCCTCTGACTTTTCCATTGGAGCACTCCTGCTGCAGGCAGATGAGTCGGGGTGTCTAAAGCCCTGTGCTTACTTATCCCATAAATTTTCTGAGAGAGAAAGGCGGTGGCACGTTTGGGAAAAAGAGGCTTTTGCAGTTAAAGCTGCTTTAGA
Organism: Candoia aspera; assembly: GCF_035149785.1. NCBI lineage: Eukaryota > Metazoa > Chordata > Lepidosauria > Squamata > Candoiidae > Candoia > Candoia aspera. Next base: position 288,785 of record NC_086161.1, read on the forward strand.
CACTTGGTGCCACTTGCTGGAGGGGGCTACCTACCCTTTCGAGGTTTGGACTGATCACAAGAACCTTGAAGTGCTCAGCGTGCCTCGGAAGCTCAGCCCAAAGCAAATCAGATGGGCTCAATTCTTCAGCCATTTTGATTTCAAGTTAAAGTTTATTCCAGGAAAGAAAAACTTTCTAGCTGATGCCCTTTCCCGCTTGCCCCAGGATTCAAGCTCTGTTCCTGACATGGTGGGCATATTATGGACTGAACCCCAATTGGGTATGGCAGCTGTAACTCGCAGCCAGACTCGTGCACAGCAGCCCGTTTCACTTTCACCCCATGCAGGAAGTTTGCCAATTCCCTCTAACTTGCAACAACAGTTTCTCTCCAGATTGAAATCTGACACTTAGTTGCAAGCGAATATGAACAATGTTACTTTTGACTGGGGCTTTGCTTGGAAGCACGACCGTCTCTATGTCCCTGACGATTCGCGCAAGGACATTTTGCTCCGTTCCCATGATGATAAAGTGGCTGGTCACTTTGGGTTTGTGAAAACCCTCCACTTGGTTCGGTGCCAGTTCTGGTGGCCCACGCTAAGGCGTGATGTCAAAAACTACATTGCCTCCTGCCCAGTGTGCGCCAGGTCCAAAAGGAAGGTTGTCAAGCCCCAAGGGTTATTGCAACCCATGGCCAGTCCCTTTCACCCCTGGGAGGAAATTTCTATGGATTTTGTCATGGATTTACCTCTGAGCCAGAGGAAGACTGTGATTTGGGTTGTAAAAGACTATTTCTCAAAACAAGCCCATTTCATTCCATGCACTTCTATTCCCTCCGCTCAACAGCTGGCCCGCCTCTTCCTTGTACACGTGTACAGACTCCACGGGAGCCCCGCCCGTTTGGTGACTGACAGAGGCACACAATTTACTTCCCAGTTTTGGCGGGCTTTTATGAAATTGGTGGGCACTAAACAAGCATTGTCCACTGCGTCGCATCCTGAGACTGACAGATCTACAGAGGCACTTAATTCCACACTGGAGCAATATTTGCGTGCTTTTGTTAATTATCAGCAGGACAATTGGGTCAATCTCCTGCCCTTTGCTGAGGTCGCCTACAACAATGGAGTGCATCAAAGCACCGGGCAAGTCCCTTTCCGTACCGTATTTGGCCGAGATTTTGTTCCCATTCCTGAGCTGCCTCAACCAACATCTCCTCCCTCGTCCCCTACGGATTGGGCAGCACATTTGGGGGACTCCTGGCCCAAAATCCAACAAGCTCTGGCAGATGCCCAGGCTGCTTACAAACGCCACGCGGATACCAAGCGGGTGCCACAGCCAACTTTCAAGGTCGGGGATAAAGTCTATCTCTCCACCAAGTTTATCAAATCCCCTCAACCCTCTAAAAAGTTGGCACCCAAGTTCGTCAGTCCTTTCCCTATTGTGGGCCAAATTAATCCTGTTACATTTAAGTTGGATTTGCCCATAATCTTAAACATTTGCACCCCGTTTTTCTTTGCCGCCTGCTCAAGCCTTTCCACCAATCGGATCACTGGCACCCACAGCCTTCACCTCCTGCACCCATTATGATTGATGGTCAGCAACACTTTGAAGTCAAGGAGATTCTTGATTCTCGACTCCGTTCTACCCTGCAATACCTTGTCCGTTGGAAACATTTCCCTCATTCTGAGTGGGTTGCTGCCCGCGATGTTCACTCCCCTCTTTTAATTGCCCGTTTTCATACTGCCTATCCTGCCAAGCCTGCTCCTTAGTTTAGTTTGTTTAAGGGGGGCGGTATGTCATGTTCATCGATCCAATGGTCTGGGTACATCGTAACGTTTCGCATGTCAATTTCTTGATCCGTGTCTGTCATTTGCTGGGAGGGGAATTTCAGCAGTGCCGGGCTGTAATCTCCTTACTGTTACTGAGGAATGTATGTTTCGGTTATTGCATGTGTTCAAGGTTGCTTTCCCAGGCCGATGTGCAATGGTTACCAACACCTGGGAGGGGGTGGTTGCTATGGTGGGGCGAGGGGCGGGATCGGGTTTGAAGCGGGGGGGTTTAGTTTGTATTTGGCGTGCTTTTGGTCATTCTCAGCTTTCTTTCTATTTGCACACTATTCTTTCAATAAATCAGTTTTCATTAAGAACCTGCTTGTGAGGCTGAGTATGTCAGAATAGGCAATCATTACAGGTGGTGTGTGAGGCATTCACATCCATGCACGCAAGCATCTGTGTCTGCGTGTGCTCATTGCCTGCTATGTGGTGTCCTGCAGGGGTTCTCAGGATCCCTCATACCACGGGCACATGGACAGGGCCTCCCAGGGTGGTCAGCCCAATGGCCCAGTTGGCCTAAGGGAAAATCCCTTTGCAACCCCAGGATTTGGACTTCAGGCAGCTCCCCAGACAGGGCCAGAGGAGCAGCCACTTCTGGCAGATGACTGGCTAAAGTCCTTGTCTCGCTGCTGCTGCTGCTGCTGCTGCTGCTGCTGCTGCTGCTGAAACAAGGAAACCTGAGTCCACCTGCTTTGCCTGGCCTGCACACAAGGCCCGCTCATTTGTCTGAAGGAGAGCCCCACTTCCAGCCAGCCTGCCCTCCCTCCTGCCAGCCAGCAGTCTTCCTCTGTTAGACCCATGCTTAAAGCCCACCCCTGGTGGGCCCCTGCTGCTCTTGCCCCATGGTCCCTGGTTTGTTGCCCTCTTGACACTTACACTCCCTCTGTGGCTTGCATCCATTAGGCAGCCAAGGGGAGGTGGATCCACCATCGGCTTCACTACCCAAAGTCACGGTGCCTCCTGCCGCCCTCTGCCACCCTCCTCACCGCCAACAGAGCCATCCCTCCAGCTGCCAAAAGGTGGTAGCAAAGCCTTTCCAATTCTCTGCCTCTCTGCTGATCAGAAGCAAAAAGCCTGAGTCCCTTTTTCCCTTACTGGGCATTCCTGAATCTGTGCATAGCAACAGATTAGTGCACCTGAGCAGGTGTTCTCCCAGAGAAACTCAGTCCCAAGGGCATGCCCTCCTCAATCCCTCCCCGTTCCCCCCAATGCTGGCAGGATGCAGGATGCCAAGCGGAAGCCTGGCAAAGGAGTAGTCTGTTATGAAGGGAAGGGGGGCCAGTCCACAGGCAACCCATTCACACAAGGGGCTCAAACTCATTCAAGCCCCAGTTGGCATCCTGGCACTGACCTCTGTCTGAACAGAAATGTCTTCTTGGGAGCCTCCACGAAGCAACTCTGCAATATTTCCTGATAGCAATTATTTAATTACTAGTGGAAAGTAAGATGCCCTCTCTTATCCTGGGAGTTAACAGCTCCCAAGGAAACTCAAGGTTTTTTGGGGGGTTGGCTCCTCTTCGTTCTTTCTTTCTTTCTTTCTTTCTTTTTCTTTCTTTTTCTTTCTTTCTTTCTTTCTTTCTTTCTTTCTTTCTTTCTTTCTTTCTTTCTTCTTTCTTCATGTCTCTTCCTTCAATATAAAACTTCTAAGAAGGCCAACTACATCATTTGAAAACACCAGTTTAAACATATAGTATAGCAATAAAATGATGCCCAATAAATGTTGAGAAAATAGCATTTTCATTGCCAATGGGAGTCAAGCAGAGCAGGTGCCATCCAACTGTGCTCATGCAGAAGACCTGAAATGCTCTTTCCTTGGCTTCTTAAGGCTGCCACTCATGTGCATGGCATCTGACGAACCTCTTAAGGAAGGATGAGATTTTACGAACTGTAATGCCCCGATCCCCTCCTGAACAGATGTGCCAGGTCAAAGGCAGCACCTTGAACTTCACCCTGAGACAGTGTGGAGGGAAGGAGCAGAGAACAGAAAGAGCAAGACTGACACCTACCGGGCAAGCGCAGTCGGCAGTCGATATTCCAAAAGTGAGTGCTTTTCTGAGCAGCATTGTAGATTTGTATACAAGGACTGGTCTTGGCCCTTCTGGAGGACACAAACCCCTGATGCCAGGCCGCCTCCATTCAGGATACTGCGTTAGCCCTTGGGGCCACTTGGGTCCTTCAGATAAGGGCAAAGTCTACGAGTATCCCCAGTGGGTCTGTTGTCTTTCAGCAGACATTTGCCTTCCCAGTTGAGCTCCCCACCAGGCTCACCATTTGTCAGTTCAGAACAACTAACGTCTTGTTCCACTCGAAGCAGGAGAGAATGAACAACTGAATGGCATCATAACTCATCCAGAATTTCTGCTCATCTTCTTCCCAAAGTTTCATCACATAAATTCAAGGCATCCTGGAGAAAGAATCTTCTGCTACCCAAGCAGTTGGGAGACAAAACAGACCCAAACGCTTCCTTCCAAAGCCAGCCTCGTCAGCAGGAAGGGAATCCCTGGAGTGCAAGCTCTGCAAGTCCAGGGCTCGGCCCTTGAAACATCACAGAATCCTCCTGCTTCCTTGCCCCTTCGCCCATCAGGGCAACCCAGATGCAGCGCAGTGCTAAACCTCAAGAAGCCAGATGGAAACCTTGCTATTCCTCAGATACTCTGGGACTCCACCCCACCCACCCACTTACCCATCTTCGGGAGCCTGTCCTCATCAGAAAGGGCCCAGCCCTGAAACCTCAACCTTTACCTGTCATTGCGGAATCCAAGGCTTGCCCACAGCAGGTCAGCCAAGGCTCTTGCCTGGGCCAAGAGGGCTATTAAAGCAGCTGATCCCTGGGATGTTTCAGCGACAGCGGCAGCAGGCACAGGGAGTCTCTTGGAATCATCCTCCAAGGCGCCAGTCCTCCTGAGCTTCGACTAGCAAGGCAGGGAGGTGCTCCCTCAAAGGCAAGGGCCGACACTTAAGCCCAGCTACTGGAGTTGACACGGTCGCCTAGCAGCGCACTCCCAGCGCTGCTCTTAGGCACCTCCCCTTCTTGCGGCCCAGGCAACCAGAGGCTGAGATAGGGAGAGGGGGATGCCCAACCGCAGCTTCTGGCAGAGAGGTTGCCAGCCATGGCCGGAGCTAGGCAGGCATGGAGAATGGGGGCTTGGACCTTGCTGGGTGCCTTTCCAAGATGTCCCTGGTGGGGGTGGCCTGCCCACCTCCCATGGCTGATTGGCTGATTGGCTACAAAGAGCAGATTCCATTGTGGGAGTCCAACCTGCCCTAGTTGCTTTTCCTTCCCCAATTCAACACGACCAGCCCAGGGCTCAGCTCTGCCGGACCTCTCGACCACAGGAGCCCGCATCTCCCCCTTGCTCAGTTAATCAATCCTGGCAATCGTCTTGGTCTTGGGGAAAGAAGCCCTCCCTGTCTCTGCCAGGAATAACTTGAGAAATGCTGCGAGGACCGAAGGGGACTGACGGCGGAAAGGGTGAATTCCTGTTAGGGATCTGTAGAAAATTAATGAAACAGAGCAAAATTATGCATAGAAAGTCTTCCCAACAGCGTCTGCCTGCTGAGGAGCATCAGCCCTCTATTATCACCCAAGGCCAAGTACAGGCAGCACAAAAGAGAGGCGTCCCCTGCCAGGCCCGCCTCCCTGCTGCTCCCGGCTGGGCTCGGCTGGGCTCGGGGCGCGCATGCAGCGGCTGCCAGCCAGGCCAGCTGCTTCCGGGGAGCGGCGGGGGATGCTACGCGGCAGGCGAGGAGGCTTTCTGCTTCGGCCGCCTTCCTGGAGGGTGGCGGAGGACTGCTTGCTTCGGAACGGAGCGGGCAGGACGGGAGCTTGGCAGGCGCCCCAGGAAGAAGCGCCCCACAATCCCCGCCTAGTCGAAGGCCTCGCCCGCGCTGGGACATCCGAGGAGCGGCTGGGCTGGCTGCTGGCGCGCGCGCGCGCGAGCGGCAAAAGCTTCCCTTCGGAAATCGCACAGGCCCGTCCGTCTTAGTTCCTCCAGCCCGGTCTCTCCCCCCGCTAGTCAGACGATCAGGGCGAAAGCGGGAGGGAGGAGGGCATTTCCCGGGGTTGGTCTTGCGCTCCGCGAGGAAGCCCCTGGAAAGTAGCTTCGGGGGCCGGCGCGCTATCCCATGACTCAGGCGTGGCTGTGCCGTTTTCGTCTCGATACAACGGGACGAAACGGGCGCAGGAGCGCTTGGCGCGGGCGAGCGACGTCCTCCTGAAAGCCCTTCGACCGCCAAGCGCTCCGCCCTGGCTCCGTGAAGCCGGAAGGGGAACCCCGCGAAGGCTGATCGCAGGCCGTCCCCCAAGGCGGCGGGGTGGAGGAAAAACCTTCCGCCCGCTTGGGAAGAGATGGAGCTCGGCCAGAGGTTACGCCAGAATACCGTACGCTGAAATGGGCTAAGGAGCAGCCGCCAGACAGGCCCGCAACTAGGATTTGTGTCACCCGGGGCAAACATGGATTCTGGCCCATTTTGGCGCCCCCTCCAGCGCTCATTTTGGTGCCTCCCCAGCGCGACGCCCCGCTTCCCCCCCCCCAACCCCCCGTTGCGACCCTGCCGCCAGAACCCGGGAAACGGATCCCGCTGGCTTTTCAGAAGCGCCGCTTTCTTCCTCTGCACCTCCTCCTCCGCGCCCGCCGACCCTCCGCTTCGAAGCAGAAGCAGAAAGTCTCTCCGGTTTCGGCAGAAGCTGGAAAAGAAGATGGTTTGGGGCAGCCGCCCCCCACCACACCCCCGAGGGAGGCCAAGCCGGGCAAGGAGGGGCCGCGGCTTCCCCATCGGCATTGGGGCGGCCACGGGCAAGCTCCTCCTCAGCAGGAAGGGAAGGAGAACAGATTGAGCATTGGGGGGAGCTCTTGCCGTCGCCCGTCCTTGCGGGAATGTTGTTAGGAGTCCCGGGAAGGGAAACAGGAGAAGGAGAGGTCCCTTCCCCACAGACGCTGGACCCCAGAGAGGCATCAAGCTCTCTGCTTTCTTCGATGCGTTTGTCATCTTGGTTTTATGAGTCTTCTTTAAGAACTAGATTTTACTAACTCTAACTAAACTGGTCATTGAGGGCTAGTCCCTTGGGAGTGTTGTGGCCAAAACCTGGCTCACCTAAAGCAACCAAATCACTTTGAAGATACAACATAATTTTATTAACATGCATACAGTATGCACTGTCCTGGACTTTTGCCAAAGTAAGGCGCACCACACCGAGGAGCAGAACCATCTTTGTTGCAAGGATTGTTGGGTACCTGCTTTACAAGAAAGAGGGGGCCCGGACGACGGGAAAGCAAGGATGTCTGTGGATGCTGAGAGGTCCTAGCCCGGGGGGGGGGGGTCCTGGTCGGTGTCCCTGGGGCGAGTTCTGTTATTAGGCAGACAGGCCTGTTGGGGGCAGCAGAAGCCCCTGGGGAAGCCCTTGTGAAGGAGGTAGACCTGGGCTGAGGAGGATGGAGCCTTGGGGGCTCCCGCCTTGCTACTGCACTGCAAGTTCCTTCTTGGGGCTGCCCTTCTTGGGCTGTGAGCTGGTGGGGAGGCTTCTAGTCTTTGGTTTAAGATGGGCTCGCAGGGGGGCCTTGACTGGGCAGGGAGGCTCAGTTTGGGTCAGAAGGGATTAGGCAGAGAGAGGAGCCGGGTGCAGTCTCCATTTTGTCTGTTAGGTGTATTTTCTCCACTGCAACACTGCGGCTCCCAGCAAAGGTGAGCAGCCCTGAGCAAAAGCAAATCAGGTCTCATATACAGTACCTTTGGCCCACTGCATTGCAGAGACAAGATGCAGAAAAATGCAGACACAGTGGAAATTACAGTGTGGCGTTAGAACGTTTTAAATAAAACCATCCATGTGACCTTCTTGCTATTTATCCCTTCCTACTAGGTCAGCTTGCTAGCCATACTGTCTTTGAGATGTGCCCAGCGAATAGACTGGGCCACAGGTTCCTGACCAAGTCGTCTCCCTGTTGCCCCTCAGGGTCAATTCAGCTTGCTGTGAATGTTTTCGTACAAGGGCACTTTAAGGAGTTCATATGTAGCGGGAGGAGGGGCATCTCATAGATTTGGTAGTAGTGAATGCAGCTAACATGTATGGGGGGGGGTACCTTTTACCACCACAGGAGCTAGCCCTGGTAATGCTTGGCCTTGTCCACCTAAATCATACCTGAGAATAAAGAAGGAAACCCAAAGATACTGCCTCCAGCAGAGGGGCCCCCTAAATTAAGCAGGGTGGGGAAACAGCCTGGCCAAGAAGAGCCTGAGGTTCCAGGCATCCTTTGGGTGGGCTTGTAGTCTGGAAAAGGCTGCGAGCCACAGAGAGCCAGGGGGGCTGGGGTGAGCAAGAGGTAATGGCTCCTTGACACAACTGGCTTGGTAGCATGTCCATCTGAGCTGTAGGCAACAGGGAGGGCATGTGCTCCTTGCATATTATGGATGGGGCATTAAATTGGGCCATGGAGGAGCTTCAGCAATAAAGCCCTGGATATGCTGCTCCCATCACACTGCAGGTAAAACAGCAACTCAGCTCCCTCAGGCACAAGCAGCAAGGAGACCAGGAAATGAGCAGGCAGGAGAAGAAGAGAAGCTCAGAGGAAGAATCTGGGGTGTGGCAGGGGGCACGTGAGCAAGGGCAGCCTGAGGCCAAAAGACTGTGCAAAGAAGATGCCCCCTGGCTCCTAAGGCATCACTGTACACCTGCGCTGCTCTCTTGCCAGGAGGAGGCCTGCAGGAAGACCCAGTCCAGGTGCAGCTCCCCCGATCCTGAGCCACTGGAGCAGGTAAGGAGACCCTACCCAGCTCCACTGGGCCTCTAGAAGGCAACCGCTCCACAAAAGCAGTGCCTGCCTCCGTCCCCATAAGGATGAAGCACAGAAACAGAGATTCAGCAGAGGAGCAACAGGAACAGCTCCTGGTTTCAAGATGTGGTTAAAGCACACCCACCTTCCTGCCCCTGCCCCTTCTGCCCTCTACTCCTGAGGCAGGAAGGCAGCATTTCCACCCACCCAGTAACCCTAACCCTGACTGCTCCTCGTCAGAAGGAGAACCAAGTCTTTGGCCTAGTGCCCATCTACCCCATTTTTGCAACTATGTGGCTTCTTGAAGCTGAAGACCTGCATGAGCCCACAGTTCTGTGCCCTCATCCCCGCCACCCCTCAGATCGTGAACAGCACCATGCCTGCCATCCGCCTCTGCCGTTTCACCCAAGAAGAAGCGCTTTTTGCAGCCAGCTGTGGAACATAGTCGTGTCTCAAGTGTCGTCATGTGAAAGAGGGTCCACTCCTCCCAGAGTCCCATTGTCTGGCAGGTAGGCTTGGAGGGCTGGATCCCAGAGACCTGCAGTTTGTGGAATCAGGCCTTTGGTGCTGACTTAGAGTCTAGTTTGGAGCCAGGCAGTCCGTTCTCCGTGTTCTCGTTTGCTGAAGAGCTCACAAGGCACTCCCTGCAGAGGACAGAAGAGAGGCTAGCTGTGTCTGTCCCCGACTCAGTCCTGCTTCACGCTGGAGGGTGGGGGGGTGTCCCAGGCAGGGCCTGTCCCTGGGGCTGCTCCTCCCCATGCCATCTAGCAGGAAGGTGAGGCATCTCAGGGGCTCCACAGCCTTGAGGCATCTGCCGTGTCAGGAGGGCAAGCCCAGCCCTGCTCTTATACTGAACCTCCTGTCTGGAGAGCCAGGCTGTCCTGCCCTTCACTAGAGGGGCTCCTCCTGAGCCAACCACAATGGGCAAAAAGAAGGCTGCTTGCCCACACTCTGCCCAGGGCAACACACACTCACTTCTGTTTCCGTGTCTTCTTGAGAATGAAGAGGACCAGTTTCTTGGCCAGCATGATAAGGATGAGGAGCCCAATGGCACCACCCGCAACAGACAAAATGATCAGCGTCAGTGTGTTGTCAACCTTCTCCACTGGGGAGGCAGAGAAGGCAGTGAGGGCCAGCGAGAGAGGAGCCTCCTGCCTGCACTCCCAAGTCAGGGGCTTCCCCCACATGATCCCAGCCAGCTGATGGCTCAGGGGAGGACCTCACCCAGACCCACTTCCACAGTCCTAACCGCAGAGCTGAAAAATACAGCCCAGCCTCGTTGGCTGCCTCAGACTGTGCAAGGTCCAACCCTGGCCAGGGCCCCCTGCCCAGCTGCTACTCACACTTCACAACCACCTTGAGCGTAAAGCTGCCACTGTGATTGGCGTCCTTCTCCTTGGGGTTCTTGACCAAGCAGGTGTATGGCCCGGAGTCCTCAAAGTCTGCATCCAGCAACAGGAGGGAAACATTGAACTCCCGGTTGTCCTTGCTGAGCGCCAGGTCAGGCGGCAACATGTGCTTAAGGTCGGATTTGTACTCTGCATAAGGCTCTGGCTTGGAGTCTTTGTTCTTTATGCCCCCTTTGAATATCTGCAGCAGGTGAACACCAGTGAGTGAAGACATGGCCCCGAAAACCTTGTCCCAGTGAGTTAAGGTGGAACCACCCAAGGGAAGCTCTCTTCCCCATACAAGGACTGCCCAACACAGCTCACCATGCAGTTTTCTGGGGGCATCTTCTCGACAAAGGTGCTGAGAAGGTGTCATGGTGAGATTTCTTTGAGGGTGAAGGCCAGCTAGGGGAAATCCTTCCCACTCTTCCTCCCCTGCTGGTGCAGATAGCTGTGCTGTTAGAATGCTGTTGCTTCTGAGCATAGCAAAACCAGACTTTTCTCTGAGGGCTAGACATTTTCCCTTTCCCCTCCACACACAGACCCCATTTCTTGGGAAATGGGTGGGCCATAAATGGGGGACGCTGTGGCTCCCCTCAGGACTGGGGAGCTAGACTGCTTCTCCCTTCATCCACAAACCATGGAAGAGCACAGGAATCACAGGGACTAGACCCTGGGCCTTTACAGCTCCTGGGGCAATAAAGAAGGAATGGATCTTTCTTCCTCTCTGGGTGTTCTCCATGCAGACCAAGCACACAGCCCAGACTTTGCAGGACTGGCAAACAGAGACAGACAAGGCTGATGACTTAGAAGAGCCTTTTACTTGCTATTGATTAAATGTGAAGGCTACTTTCAAGATTGTTAATTATCATTAATAAAAGCAACCAAGAGTCATGTGACACCTTAAAGAATGAAGAATTTATCTCATAAACATTTAATAGTATAGGGAGACCTTGCTTAATGACTGCCCTGTTCAGCAACAGTTTGAAGTTAAAATAGCACTGGAAAAGTAACTTTATGACCAGTCCTCACACTTATGACCATCACAGCTTTATTTACCGTCGCAGCATCCCGCAGTCACATGATTGCCATTTGTGCATTTCACAGTTGGCTTCCAACAAGCAGAGTCAATGGAGAAGCTGGCAGTAAAATTGCAAGCCATGGTCATGTGACATCTCGCTTAACAACCTCATTGCTTAATAATGGAGTTGCCAGTCCCAATTGTGGTCGTTAAGCAAGGACTACCTGTAAATGCTTTCATCTTCAAGGTGCCACAAGGTTCTCTGTTTTTGCTGTAACATGCAAGTTTTCTCCTTGAAATCTAACTTCATCAAAACGTCTTAACCCTCAAACAGAGCAGCCACATCAGCTTCAGCATCCCTCCCAGCCCAGCCCAACCAAAATCATCATAGGCCACACACTTCAGTCTGGTTGTGGCTCCATGTGAAGTTGGCTTTGTCAATGCCGATGCAGGAGTTGAAAGTACAGGGCAGCAGCACATTGGTGCCATTCTTTGCATAAATGACAGGTGCCTTGCCCACCGAAACCTCCAAGGCAAGGGTCCCACAGCACAGCTGAAGCCCTATGGAGGAAAGAAAGAAAGCAGGCTCAAAGCAGGGTCTCTGCTTATAAGAATGGGCAACCCTCCTCCAGGATTTGTGTTGCTGCTTGTCCCATCAGAGCCCATGGCAAGAAACTCAGAGCCTTCCCAAAAGAGAAAGCCAGCAGGACTCCTCTGGGTCCATTTCACCCAGAGTTCACAGTTGCTTCCTGGAACCCCCCTACATCTTGGCCAGGGTTGTTTTTATTTAACCTGATTTTTTTGGATCAGACTGACTCTCTTCATACCAGGTGTGTGTCTCATCCTTGCCTTACTTGGAGAGGGCCTGCCCAATGACAACATCAAAAGTCTACGGCAAAGTGAACACACACCAATGGCATTCTATGTACAGGTGGACCCTGGTTCTCCAAAGCCAGCACGGACAGAGAAGAGGGCAAAGAGCCATCTTCTCTAGTAGCTACTGGTGGCAGAGCCCACCGTGCACCAGTTCCCCTCCAACAACTTTGTTCCTCAGCTTGCTTCCTGGCGCACGGCTTGCAGTCTCAATCCAGCGATTTTACTCATCTGAGAAAAACAAAATTTATCTCATGGACCCAACCCAGAGTTTTGTCATGACCACTAGGAAAGCATAGCAAGTCTTGAGCAAAAAGAATAAGAAATGGTACTTATCAGCTGGAAGGCCTGGTCATGACTTACCTTCTCAATTTTCAGAAGGTGCTTCCTGGATCAAGTGTAAGAACATGTTTATCAGAAGAACTGGATCTTTATTGGCACAATAGATCATTTTGTTCAAGCTACAAAACTCTCTGGTGACTAATGAAGAGCTTCTATGCCCTCAGTGGAGGATGTGATAATTGTATAAATTGGGCAGAATGCTGAGAAGGCCCCAACTCACCCAAAGTGTGCCTTCCAGTGATGCCACTGAGCAAACAGAACTGCCTGGAGGGAAGGGTAGCCCTACCTCTTGCAAGTCGATAGTAGAGCTATTTGACTCTTTAAAAATGGTAACTGTTCAGATTTCTCAGCTGACTCACTTTTTCCCCTCTTCAAAGCTTAACATACAGACTGAGCTCATATAACATGCTACACTGGGCTAAAACAGGTTGGCAGTTTGTGATATGCAGGTTACGGGAACCAGTTGCAACTTCAGCTCTGATTCCCAGTTCAAACATCTAAGCCCCGAACCCCACCCAAAAAAGGAGGGTTTCTTTATGTTGTGCTACCTGAAACTTAACCAAGGGCAGCTGTTGGAGCCCATGCAGCAGAGGAAGAGCTGCATTCCTGAAGCAGTCAGGTGCAGCTGGGGGGGGGGGTGGATACAGAGAAGAGTCACTTGTGCAAGAGTGTTCTTTCATGGCCCAAGGACTCTCAGGGCTTAGCTCCCAAATTGCTTTTCTCTTCCAGCACCTCCTCTGAGCTCCCTTACATGGGTATGAGTGAGCCCTGGTCTTGGCAGGACTGGCTGACCAGGTCATCTCATCAACAAAGGGGACCTGGGACCATGGCACAAGATGGGGGGCAATCTCCATTTCTGAGTCAGACACTGGATTACTGGGTGCCTTGAACTAAATTTGTTAATGAATAGTCTGATCATGAATGAGGACAGCCCTGGAAGAATCCCCCTCCCTAAGCATTGTCCAGCTGTGGTCCAGGGAGGGGAAATGACTGCTGTCTACTGGGAGCCCCTGCCATTGCAAGGAGGGCTGCTCCTCAGGGAGCCAGATGTGAGGCTATGCCAGAGGGACAAATTGGGGATGCTACCACTGTCCTCCATGCAAGCACAGCCATGGACTTACCCAGACTGTAAGTGCTAGTCAATCTGTGATTGAAGGCAGCTCAGGAATTTGTGTTCACCAAGACAGACCATGGCCATCATTGGGCAGACCCCATGCCACTACATCTTTTCCTGCTTCTCATTGTTGCTCATCATGGGTCCCAGCCCTTCCAGCATGTCAGGCCTGGACACCCAGATCATTCAAACTGGTAGCTAGCCTCAAAGAACAGGCTGCCATTCATCTGGATACAGTGACCTGTGCCATGTTGGGTTCAGGCTGTGTGTCTGAAAAAACTCTGCCCTGAGATGCCTTGCTGTGATGCCTACCAGAAGCAAACCAACACAGCCCCGTAGAGCTGTTCCTTCCTCCCCTTTGTAAAACACCATGGACAATGCTGTTAATTCTGTGGGGCCTTGGAAGTTCCAGAGGCTGCTGATGTCCAATGTAGTTGCAAGGCAGCCAGTCAAGACCTCATTTAATCTGCAGCGTTGGACACCTCTGGAGAATACAAGCCCAGGATGGCAAAAAAGCCACCTCTCTGATGGAGCTAAGCATGTGTCCTGGCCAATGCAGGAGTCCTCCAGTTCTTCTTTCCCACTCATCCATGTGACTCCATTGTGCAGAAAAAGCAATCCCAGGGGAGCCTCATCAAGGGCTTTGCCAGGCAGTCCTGCATGTCAGCAAGTTTAAAACTCCAGAGTAAGTGCTGTTCTTTTTTTCTTTGCTTATGTTAAAAAGGCATCACCCTCCCACTTTCCCTCCAGGAAAGCAACAAAACCACTTCTTAATCTGTCCCTTTACCTAAACATGAAGAGAGAAGATCAAGTCCAGCATAAATTAAGCAGGGCAGGAGAGTGGACAAGGACCTACTTTAAAGACTGGCTAGCCAACCAGCAGGTTCCAGCAGGCCAGAAAAAAGAGTTGGTGGCATTGGCAAGAAGGGGGGCACCGAGTTGGCTGCAGCTGCCCCAAGCAAGGCCCTCTCCTGCCTTCTGATCAGGAGCACCTCATATAATGGCCAAATGCTGGGTGGGCTCATGTCGCATGGCCACCCCACCCCATCCTTGTGAACTAGGCCCAGGCCAATACCACTGTTCCCACTCCCTGGAATTCAAGATAACCCTCCCACCCCTGGGGAGAAGAGCCAGCCGGGGTAGTCAGGAAGGGGTTGGACTGGGCAGCCCCAGGTTCCAATCCACTCTCAGCCATGGGTAGCTCACTGGGTAACTTTGGGCCCATCATTTTCTCGCAGCCCATCCCACAAAGTTGCTGCCATGGGGATAACCTGAAAGGAAAGACTTGGAGAAACTGCCTTCAGCTCTTGGAAGAAAGGCAGAAGGTACCTCTACCAGGCAAAATAAATAAATACTCAGTTCCACCCATCCAACTCTCTGAGCCAGTGGCAGCTTTTCCAGCTCAGCCCCCAAAGGGAACCTAACAGCAGAGCAACTACGGTGCGTCACCATGGATCAGTCTGATGTTTCAAGGAAGAAAGCTCACTCAAAGCTGAGCTTGGCGGCAGACCCAAGGGGCAAGTCTCCATTCAAAGGCAAGGATAGCTGCCCTCTCCTCTCTGAGTCAGCCATCCTCACAACCAAGAGCCTCTGGATCTTTCCTGGTTCAGGTGTCAGTTGTTCAGCCTCCCCCAGCAGTTGCTGGATAGAGGCACCAGCCCAGTGCTGGTCCTTGCCTGGAGAGTCATCCAGCTGCTCCTTGCAGCACAGAAGACTGGGGAGGTGTGCCATGATCCACCTCTTCTCTGGGTGCCCAAAGCACAGCCAGCCTGCAAAGCCAGGGAGCTCTGAACATTGTTGGCTGAGATGCAGGTGAGCTAGAAACAATTAAATGGGAATTGAATGGAGCAAGACCCCGCAAGGTGCCAAACCTTTGGCTGGGATCCAGCAGGTCTCTGGTGCCAGCAGATTGGCCAAAGCAAGTACGGTGGGCAAGGGGGCTACCCCAGGAGCCCTCTGTTTGTCTGAGGCTCCAAAGCAGAACAACTGTCTGGCCCCAAAGGGTGGCTTATTACCCAACATCCCAAGAAGTGGGGGGAGGGGAGACTTTGTAATTATAGGAAGATACCTGGACTTTTTTTAGAAATAATTATCAGGCACCACAAAACTCTCTGACTACAAGTATTTGCCATTCAGAAAACAAAAAAATCAGCTCAGGGCTGACCTTGCTAACATTAGTGGAGTGAGGGTTTTTGTTTTTGTATGCTTTGAATTAGGAACTCACATTCTCAGTAGGAGGAGGGAATTACTTTAAAGGAGGGAGAACTACAAGGCACATCTGGCTCTCCTGAATGCTTCTCTCCATGTTCCTTTCCAGAGAAAGGATTGGGACCAAGGGAACTGGAATCCAGGATGGGATACTTTCACCTTCCAGTTAAAGAAAACAGCATCATCTGTAAAGAGGGGGGAAGGATCCTCTTCTCTGGCTCCTCTGCCTGAACCCCTCAGAGCAACACGGGGACTCCCTCTCCACCCGCCGTTTCGGGAAGTTCAGAGTGACTTCGCCAGCGGAGATCCCTGCCACAAAGCCTGGAGGGGCTGGGTGGGGGGTGAGGAACAGCCTGCTGCGCTGAGGGTTGAACGAGCCTTCTGGGTAAACGAGGTTTTCTTGCAGGAAAGGCAATCTTACTGTGATGTCGTACTTACTCCATGGGCGTTTTCTAGGATTCTGCTCGAATCTTTAAAAAGATATCCGGGAGGGAGAGAGGAAGGAGGCAGGCAGAAGAGGCTGCCAGCTGGAGCAAAACGTCTCCGGACACGTTACAGCAAATGCAGAAGAAAATGTCGTTCTGCGTTTTCTCCCCGTCCCGCCCTCGCCCCGCAGGGGACGGTCGCCGAGCGTCGGCGGGATGGGGCCAAGGGAACTGCAGTTGTGCCGCGCAAGTGGAGAGGGGAGCGTTCCCCCCTTTCTGTCTGGGCCCTCGGGCTCGCGGCGCTGGGAGCATGCGAGCCCCGCACCATCCTAAGTGACTGAGGATGGGTGGGTCGGTCGGCTCGGCTCCTAGGCAACCGACGGCTTCGCCGAAGCTCAAAGCGGCTCCGCGTCCTTACCCAGCAAGGTGATTCCCAGCCAGTCCGCGGCCATCTCTGCAACTACTTGTCCGCCGCTCTCCTCGCGAGTTGACGCCGCAGTCTCCGCCTACCGAAGTTGCTGTCGCGAGTGACCGCTGCAGTTGCCGCTTCTGGCGCCGCGCACAGGCCGCCCCTTCCAGCAGCCGGCGGCCCAACAGGCAGGGAGAGGCGGGGGCGGCGTTCTCAGAACCGCCTCCGCGGCGATGCCAGGCCCCCAGCGGAGGCGCGGAGGGCTCCCGCAGCCTCTCCGCACAAGGCCTGGGGGAGAGAGCAGTCCGCCCCAAAGGCGGCTGCCTGCGTGCGCGCCCGCGGTGCTCGATAGACCGCGGGAGCCGTCGCGCCAAGACCTCCTGACGTTGATTGCTTTGGGCTTACCCTGTCGGAGGACCCAGGCTTCCCGCAGTATATTCCACCAACCATGGTTAAGCAAACTACGGCTCGGCGTGATGCGCACATTAGTGAGGGAATCTGTACCACCGAATTAGGCTTTAGGAGCTTCCAAGCATTCGATACGATCGCCGAGGGAGGCTTTCTGGAGGCGAAAATCATTTCCAGGGGCAGGCAAGGCTACACCTTTATCCGTTGGCTAGAATAAGAAGGAAGCCCTCCTCTGCCCGGCCCTTCCCAGCTGGCGGTGAATCCCCCACGGGCAGTGGGGAAACTGCCATTCTCTACAGTGGGGTATCTGGAGGCTGAGAAGGTCACCACAGATGGTCGGGCAGGCAGTGGCTCAAACCTTCCCAGCTTTCTGGCTGGGACCAAGGGAAGTAAGGGCAGACATGGCAAGGCAGGTAAATCAAGCATGGGGTGGGAAAACTGGGCAGAGAGAAGACTTTCCTTCTCACAGACAAACTTGGAGCCATTGCTGATGCAGAAGGTGGGAAGATTTAGGACTGATGAAAGGAAGGACTTCTTTCAGTTATGGGGAGTTGCTGGGATCTTGCTGCCAATTTAGCAAGGTTTAGCTTTAGAGACAGGCCTTTCCAGTCGGTATTTCAGGTTTTCGTGCAAGGAGCAAGTCATAGAGGACCCAGGTATCCATGGTAATTGAATACTTTCTTAAGTGTTTGGCAGAGTGATAAGGTCAGGCCTCATTTGGTTAACAAGGTTTAAGTGTTCAAATGACCTTATATGGGAAACCAAAACCATCCTGACTTGCTTGCTTAATTTGCATTTAAATAAGCCAGCTCTGCCAGAGCCAGCTCTTCCCTCCTCCTGTTTGTAGCCTCTCATTCCTGCTCAGCATGGGTGCATGTGCATGAGGTTGTAAACATTTTTCTTTGTATTTAAGAAGCTTTTGAGCCCATCCAGCTCTGGATGAGGAAACTGTTTATGTTTTATGCTTTCTTTAAATACAATTATTTTTGTAGGAATGCCTGGTGGGTTCTTTCTGATCTCTCCGGCCAAACCCTTCCAGCACTCTGACAGAAATGCCAACATTTCCATCCACACATTCTTATGTTCAGAACATAAGTGGATGATTAGGGGCTGGAGGAGGGGGAAGCCAAAGCCAAGCCTGCATCCATAACCTCAGGAAGGAATTTGTGGCCCACAAGTCAAGACCTGAGGAGGCTGGGTTCCAGCATCTCAGCTCTCTGGGAAGCAGCAGGGCCCAGCTGGTGCAGAGGAGATCAGCTACTTAGGACCCTTCAGTAGAGCTTGGAGTATCCCAAAAGACATCCAGACTAGGCCTTCCTCAGTGAAAGCAGTTCTTTGTGATAGATGGTGTGGAGATGCTGCAGTTATGGCAGCTTCCAAACCTCCCAGAGAATCATGACTCAGGGATTGTGCAGTGAAAGACCAAAAAAAAAAAAAGCTGTAAAGGTGCCAGAAATTCCAGGCAGCAGCTGGGGGGGGGGGGGGGGAGCTCTTACTGCATGGGAGGGAGGGGAATCGCTTTCCATGCTGCTGCTGCAGGTGACCACTGCAGAAAGCCAGGGGCACTAGGCCAGGAGCCTAGCCCCATTGGGGGCCTGGTTCCTGACCTGCACAGCTTCAGCCAGGAGGAATAGCATCTTCGCCCTCTCCATGCCAGCAGGCATTTGCTTGGTCCGGTGAGCCTCGGGGTTAGGGTTAGGCCAGACAGGGACCCAAATGCTCCCCACCCACCCCCACCCCTGAGAACCTTGGCTCCGTGTGGCCTCAGCAGCCCAGTCTTTGACAGAGCTCGTTTCCTCAGACACCCCTCTATTCTGCTCCGCTGCTCGTCCTCCTCCCGGGAAGGAAGCCGGCGGGATGTTTAGCCACCAAGGCCTGACAGCTACCCGTCCCGCTAAGGCAAGCTTAGCTGCAGCAGGCAACTTCCCAGCCGGCGCCGGCGGGTTCTTGCGAAGGACTTTGCGGAGGGAGCCCGGCGGCTTCCCTGCGGCCAAAGGGAGAGCTGGAGCCGGAACGGGGCCCTGCAGGGGAGGTGGTCAGCGGCGTGGCTCTCTAGCCACCAAGCCCTCTCCTCGGGAGATGATCCGCTCTCTCAGGCCCGTTCCCGCCGTCGCCGGTGTGCGGCTGCGGCCGGCATGCCCTCCTTGCGCCTTCTCGCTCTCGCCGATTGGTCGTCGGGCGCAAAAAGAGAAGGGCCGGGGCGCGCGCCCAGCTGGCGCGAAGCAAAGCGCTGGCTTGGCAATCTTCCCCCCGCGGGGGGCGGAAAGCATGGCATCCCGGAAGAACGGCTCGTCCTTGGGTTTCAAGCTGCTGCCCAGGCTGTGGAGTTGGGTTTCTCCGCCTGCGCGGACGAGTCTCTCCAGAGGACGCCGAGGGCAGGAAGCCACGGAGGAGGACAAGGAGCTCTACACGCGCCCCAAAGCCTCTGCGGTCGTCCTCTGTGCCCGGCGCCGCCCAGCTCCCCCTGCTGGCTTCCCGCTCAGCCTGAACTGTTTGCTTCAGTCCCTCCTTCGCTGGCTGCTCTGCACCCTCGGCATCCCGGCCCGCCGCCCCCAGTCTATAGCCTCGAAGGGCCTCTTTCCGCTGAGCCGGACGCCAAGCGCGGGGTCGGTTTCAGGGACAGCCAGGCTCCCTCAGGGCTGCGCTGCCCATTTCTGCATCAGTTCTCTTCCGCGACAGACAAGAAAGCGGGGCTCCGGGCTCCTCCAGGTTAGGAGAAGGCTCACGTTCCCGGGCCATTCCGAGGACAGGATGAGAGTCGGGGCTTCGAAGTTTTTCCCAACCAGAGAGGATCCGGCGCGCGCGCACTCAAACGCCCTGCTCCAGAATCCCCAGCAAGGGCATTGTCCCGGAGCTGTCCCGGAGCTGTTTGCAGACTCCCGAAGGACACCCGCCCCTCTAACTCCGGGAAACTCCTGAGAAACCTGGCCTAAGTCAGCGCTTCCTCTTCCTGGTAGAAGGAGTCCGGAGCCGCAGTGGCTCTCCCCGTGCGGGGATCTACCGCACCTGGGCTGCAAACCAGATGGTAGCAAATGCCGCCGGAACTCTGCTGCTTCCTCGTGCTCGTCCGAAGTGTTGCAGCGGAGGTCTGGGAACCCCGAAAACACTCCAGGGGGAAGGTGGACTCCCGCCAGAGGTGGAAGTAGCGCTGCAGAGAAGCGGCATCTCTCGCGTGAGCCATCCCTGGCCCAGGGATGGAGCCAAAAGTCCCACTCTGGGCGTCCCGCTGCTTTCGTCCGCTGTCGGCCGGCCCAAGCGGATGGGTAGCTCCAGCAGGGACCTCAGGACAGCCTGCGGGCGCGAGGGAGGCTCGGCGCTATTTCCTTCCTTCCCTCCCTTCTCTTCACAGACTCTCGGCCCCTGCGGGATGGAGGAACAGAGAGTCGGGCGCCCTCGCGGCTTCAGGTGGCATTTCCTGGGTGGGCTGGAGACCAGCACAGCTCGCTCTGGGCCGCGAGGGACGTCCCGGTCGGGAGAACCCTAGGGCACGGCAGTATCCAAGCGAGAGAAGGGAGGAAAAGAAGGAGCCGGGACGAGCTGCGCTCAGCCGGCCCCGGTCCTCTTCTGCCTGCCTTCGGAGAGCGCCCCGGGGGAGGCCAGCCAGCCGCCCAATGGAAGCAGGGTCTGCGGCGTATTTGTGCTGCTTCCAGGGACTCCAGTTTTTTTCCTAGCGCTCCGGCCGAGTCCTCCAGGTTGGCGGGCCTAACCCATCGAGCAGCCAGCGCTCTGAGCCCTCTTCATCTCCGGGCGGGAGAGCAGGTCTGATCAGCCAAAGGGGCGGCGGATCCCCTGCCTGGCTGGGGCCGAAAGAGAAAGCAAGCTTCGCAGCCACCTCAATCGCCCGGGCCGAGGAAGGGGGCCGAGATGGAGGGAGGCCGCAGGGACCTCGTCTTGCCGTTCAATGCCTTTTGTGAAAGGACTCGTCCCCTTTCTCGAGGGAGGGAGGGAGGGAGGGAGATGGCCAGGAACGCCAGAGAGCTTCTCTCAGACCTGGCAGACGGCGAACGCCCGGCGCCGGACAAGATCGCGCTAGCATCCAGCACCCTGGCAGTTTCGACGTTGGTCCAGGCCGTTCTCCTCCTTGGCGCTCAGGACGGTTCCTCCCTCGAAGGGCTTTCAAGAGTTGTGTGAGTACCGAACCCCAAACTACTTAAACTACTATAAAGCCGCGGGGGGGCGGGAGTCTTTTAGACCCTCCAGCTATGGGGGGGGGGGGTTCTTTTAGGTCTCCCTTAATTGGAAAGAGCGTCGCCCCACAGCCTTCCCAATCCTCCCCAATCCACAGCTCTTGACTGAAGAATTCTGGACCAAAAGGCCCTTCCCATGTCCTGAATGCCCGGGGGTTCGCTCCCCTGCGCGACACCGGCAGCCCTCTGCTCCCGGACCCCTTCTCCGGGGTGAGTGAAAGATTAGCTGTTTTTGGATCCGGCTGGCCTGGTGGAGAGCAGAAAACGGTGATTCGAGAAAGGGAAAGACAGCTTGGCCATTTGAGATGGTGGAGGTCTTCCGTATCCTCTTTCCTGGGCTGAGGGGGAGGGGACGAAGTGAGCTGGCACGTCCTTCCAGAGTCCCCCCTCCCTCCCTTTCCACAAACCAGGAGTACCTGGGAAAGGCCAAGGGTTTCTCCCTGGTTTGGGTGGAAGAGGTCTGTGCCTGGGTCGGGGGTGGGGGGCACAAAGAAGAGTTGCACCAGGAGTCCACCCCCCACCCCCCAAGAAAGCAGAAGTCTGCCTGTTTGGAGAGGCAAGCTCTGCTTTATTCCACATGACTCTTCAACTTCCTGAGCAGACCCAGGACCAGAAACAGTTAAGTCCAACATAGCACAGTACTCAGTGACAGTCCGTGCAAATGGAGGCCAGCTAAATTGTTTTCTGTAGCTACATAAAGAGCAATAAAAACTTTCCAGGCTGAGGCTTGATGAATCTGAACTGCAGATCTTGCAGAATAAGAACAGGAATGTTGCATAACCCGGCCCAGCCAGGGCAGGTGTTGGGAACAAGACAGGAGGCGGGTGGGTGGGCAGGGGCGGGGAGGGTGCAGTCAGCAGACAGCAAAGTGCAGTTTCAGGGAGAAGAAGCAGGAGCCAAAGGCAGAGCAGCAGAGGCACAAGCCAACCCCAGAGGTCACTTGCTCTTGTGAATCCCTAGCCCGGCCTGGGGGCTCCTGGGTATGGTGGCAGTGGGGGCTCCTGCAAAGCCCTAGAAGGCCTGCTGGGGGCAGAGGAGGAAGCCTGAGCAAGCCCTGTACTTGCAGGCCTTGGTGAGTGAGCGGCCCCAACTCAGCCACTTCTTCCAGCTAGCAGGTGAGATGTGTGGCCAGTGGAAGCGAAGGCCCACTGGCCACAGGGGGTCTGGGCAGAAACTCTTCCACTAGGCCCCAAACCCTTCAGGGATTGCTGGGGATGTGGCACATGAGTAAACAGACAAGCACCTTCCTTCCTTCTCCTGCTCCCCTCAAAACATGCATGTGCACGTGCATACACCTCCTATGCCGGGCATGAAACCAGCAGGGTTTCATGAAATGGGTGCAAGGTCAACAGCACTCGCTCCAAACATTCCAGCGGTGGGTTTGCAAGGCCGGGGGGGGGGGTGGCGGCGGTGAGTGCTGGACCTGCAAGGGATACTGCTGCTGACCCCTGGCAGTGAGTTCTCCTGGCAGTGGTGGGTTGTGCTTGGCGTTCACAGGAGGAAGGTGAGACATGGCAGTTTCTGCTTTGAAGAGGAAATCCCTGCCTGGCCATGGGGAGCTCTGTTCCTCCCCCTCCCACAGAGTTGCCAGCCTCAGCCTTGTGTCCTCAGTACCATCAGTTCCTAAGCTAGCTGCCTCCTCTCAGGCCCCTTCCAGATGGCACCCTGTGCCCCACAAGCAAAGGAAGCAAACTTTAACCTCCCCAAGACTTGCAAGGAAGACAGGAGAACCAGCAGCATGGAGGGATGATGTAGGGCCTTCTTGCCAGGGGCAGAAAAGCAGGGCTTCCTCCATCCAAACTGAGGAACACCTGTCTGGGGCAGGAACATAGACTCACCCCAGCCAGCTTTTCAGTTTCAGCAGGCTCCCCCTTCCCACCTCACCCCCAATAAAAATACATTGCTGCTAGAAAGCCTTGCCTTGGCCCACGAGCCATTGGTGAGGATGGGGAGAGAAAGTGCCCCCAGTCTGTCTGGGATGGTGGGTGCAGCTCCCTGCTCTAGAGAAAGTACATGGGGGAGTGGCTGGGACAGCAAAGCGCAGGGAGGCCAGCCTGGCAGAAGGCCCCTACTTCATGCCTTCCTCGGGGTTCCCTTCCCCGTCTGTCTTGCCCTCTTCTTCAGTCTTCTGGTCATCTGTGTTGAGCCTCTGCTGCTTCTTGCGCCGCACACACTTGATGATGACCAGGGCGAGGATCACCACGGCCAGGAAGCCTCCCACCGTGGCTCCCACAATCACTGCCACGGTGGAGTCCCGCTCAGGGAGCTCTGGGGAGGGAAGTCCAGCATCAGGCAAGGAAGAAACCCAGCAATCTCCCACCCAGTCCCACAGTAGCAGTTGCAGCAGGAAACACCTCCAACATCTCCTGGCACCTTAAAGGGGGCTTTCTCTCCTCTCCTCCTTCCTTTTTTTTTTCTTTCAGAAAGCTGGGAAAAGATGGCTCTGGGGAGGAGAGGAGCCTGTGGGTCCAAGGATGGGCTTCTGGGATCTTCCCAGGAAGGGCAGCTAGCGAGGGGGGGGGGTCGGAGCCCCATCCTGACCTTCTGTAAGAACTTTGAGGTTGATCTTGCCATGGCCCTTTTGTCGGTCAGGGGGGTTCATCACATAGCAGTTGTACAGCCCCTCATCCTGGAGCTTCACACGGTGGAGGGTGAAAGACACGTCATTCTTGGTGGGGTTCCCCGTAAACTCCACGCGGTCCTCAAAACGGCTCAGTTCCACAGGAACGACCTTCAGCTTGAACTGCAAGAACTGGGGGGGAGGGGAGGGGAGGGGGGCAAGAGTGGAAGAGTCATCAGGATTTGGGGGCCTTTGGGAGCATCCCACGCCCCAGCCCAGGTCGCATGCCTGGACCCATGGCAGTGGTGAGCAGCTGGCCAGGGGCACCTGCCAGGACCTCAGGAAGTGCAGAGGAGGGTCTCCCAGTCCCTCGCCTCTTTTCCTCAAGGTGCTGCAAGCACCTTGAGGAAAAGGGGTGGAAAAGATCTGCTGCTGGCCAGGCCTTGCCCACGGGATCCCCCTGTCCCTGGCACAGGTGGGCCTTCATGAAGGAGTGCAGACAGTGCTGAGGGGGCACCCCAGCCGCCTGTCAGATGCTCACCGTCTCTTCGGTGCAGTTCTGGCAGGTCTGGTAGGTCCAGTTCAGGGAAAACTGCTTTTTGTCCACCTGGTAGCAGGAGTTGAAAGTGCAGCTGAGGAGGGTGGAGGTGCCGTTCAGGGCGTAGACGGTGGCTGGGGCTATCAGCTCCATGCCCAGAGTGGGTGGCACTACCGGGGAGAGAAGGCACCCCCACCCCACGGTTAATTTTGTTTGTTTGTTTGTTTATAAATTTATTCACTGCCCATCTCCACCTCATGGGGGATTCATGGGGGACTAGTCCTTTTGCACTAAGCAAGCCGTGGGTCCCTTCCCCTGCCAGGCCCCACCTCCTGACCTGGGGGCTCCTTCCAGCACAAAATCCAGGAGGGCTTTTGATGGCCAGAGTCTGAAGGTGGCTCAGTTCTGAACTGAGTGTTGATTCTGAACAGGCTCCCAACAGTGCAGAAACTGTGGACACCTCAAAACTGGCACTTCTCTACCCTGTCAAGTTTTCTACATTGGACATATATTGTTGCAAACCTAAGAGCCCACCCCCCACCCTGAGCACCCTGCAGTCGCCATCCTCCAGGGACAGAGATGCCTTCTTTGGTCCTACATGTGCTAGCAACTGGCCCGAGCAGGAATGGCAGGAGTGTCACCCAACAGGGCACTGGGGAAGGCTGGTATGCTGGGCAGTGCAGCTTTTCTTCCTCTTCTTCATCCAAGCTGAGACTAGCCCTCCTCTGTGCTCCCCCCAACCCAGAAAGGAAGTCGAGGGTCTTTTGGCAGACCCTGAGAAACACTGGGAGTTGCCAAATGCTCTTGCTGGGAGTCCAGAACGTGAGCTGAATCCCCTCCATCCTGGGTGAAAGGCAAGGGGCACCAAGGAGAGAGGTTTTTAGGGGAGGGTCTTGAGAAAGGCAAGAGGAGCCAAATGGGGTGGCTTTCAAGAGCTGATGAAGGGCAGTCCATGATCCGACCAGGCAAGGGCCTGCTTAGCCACAGGTTCAGCAGAGTCAGAGACTCCAGGCTTCCCAGCAGACATCCCTGCCTTTCCCACGATGGGGTCCCACTGCTGGATCTGCAGAGAACTGCTTTGCTTCTGCCTTTCCCAGCCTTGTTCAATGGCAAGATACCAGTGGCAGGGCCCACCCTGGTCAGGGGCACCGACCAGGATCCACCAATGGAGGCTCAGGCTGCACCCAACAGCAGGGCTGGACTCAATGGATCTTGGGCCAGCCCACTCTTGGCCAGGGCAAGGAACCCAGTTTCTGCTCTTGCCTGTGGAAGCTGTCTGCTGCCCTCTTCAGGGGACAGGATGCAGCCACTGGGGAGCTGGAGAGGGTCTGGCTGTGCCTGGGAGATCTGATTGCAAGCTGGAGTTGGCACCTCCTCCACAGCATCCTGGGGGGAGGCTAAGGGGCATCTTTTTGATTCACCTACTGCAGGGGCAGCAGTAGGGTCAGGGGCTGGTGGAGGTGCCCCCTCTCCTCCCCCCACGCTTCCACAGACAACCAACTCTCCAGCTCTGATCTCCTAGGGCCTCTGCCACTCGGGCAGGGTGGGGCAGGGCAACATGGGATGAGGGAGCCAGTGCCCCCTCAATTCTCCTGCCTGGGTTAACATCGAGCCCCACCAGCCTTTGCTTCAAACGGAGGAGGTAGGGGAGGGGGTCTCCTCTCTCCCACTACCCGAGCCACCCCTCTCCCACTAACTGGGGGAAGGGTCAGAGCCGGCCTGTGGGAGAGCAAATCTGGGTTGATACCCCCACCCCCTGCACTCCACTGCTCCAATGGTCCCCGCAACCACCACTCAGGCCAGCCCTTGGGGGCGCGGGAGTGACCCGTCATCGTGGGTTCTCCGCCTGGAGCTTGTCTTGGGCTCCGGCTCCAGAGGTGGCACGGAAGAACAGCTCTCCAGCAGGACTGGTCCCCTCCCGCGCTGCCGGAGCTTGGAAGCCTGCCTCGGCCCCTCCGCGGCCACTTACCCAGCGGGAAGAGCAGCAGCAGCTGCAACGCCGGGAGCGCCGGGCTTCCGGGGCTCATCCTAAAGGGCGGCGGGGCGCTGGGTTCAGCGGCTGGACAGGGCGAAGGTCAAGTGCCCCACTGTCCGTCCGGGGCGCTCATCGTCCTTGGGCAGCGGCGGGGTTTGGCTCCAAGATGGCCGGCTGGAGGGGCGGCGGCCACTGTTGTTGTTGCCGCCGCCACCACCACCACCACCAAAAATCGGGGGACAGATAAATTCTTTGGTTGGTGGATAGCGAGGAAGGATTCGGGAGGGCGGAAAAGGGCTGTGGCGAAGCGGCGGCTTGCCGTCGGGGCGGTCCTCCTGAGGACCACAGCTCTTCGGGCTCAGTGGCTGCTTCCGGAGGAGAGCAGATGGGAAACGTCGCAGCTCTCTGGGTTCGGGGTAGCGCGTCGGCCGCAACTGCTTTCAGGGGATTGCGCTGGAACCGGTCCGTGGACATGGCACAGCGTGTCTCCGCCGAGGGAGGGAGGGAGAATCTCTTCCCTGCAGGTCAGCGGGAAGGTTCCCCTCAGCTGGTCTTCGCGTCCATGGCTTATTCTCCCCCTTCCTCTCTCCTAGAACAATTTCAGACGATCCAGGGATTACAAAGTAGCACCCCTCAAGTAGCGGCTCCTAGGAATTGCCATGGAAAGCGGTGGGTGTAACTTCCCGCGCACGAAAAAAGAGGCAGCCGCAAAAGCTCGGTTCCTGCGCCGAGCCTCTTTGCTCCAGGAGGCCGCGCAACTTGCGCCGCGCTTCCAGTTCAAAACCAGCCGCGAGCGCCGCTGCGCCTGCTAGCACACTTGGTCGGGTGGCGAGGCGAAACAAGAGATTGCAGCAGGCGGGCTGCCAAGGCTCCGGCGGGGATCTGCCAGCACGCGCGCTCGGCCGCCTGCACCGCGGCGGACTGGGCTGCGCTCGCCGGGGGCACTTGGGGGAGAGGGGGCGGACTCTCTTCTGCCCCGGATTCGTTTCTTTTAAGGCCCGGGTGGTATCGCGCCGGCGAGGAGGGGGCGCCGGCTGCTGCCAAACCGCCGCGCCGCTCTGCCTCCCCGTTGTCCTGCCGCACCTGCTAGGCCTTTTTCCTTCCGCCGCAGTCTCCTGCAGGAGTCTGGATGAGCGGCGTCGGGGCCGCCGGGCCAGAGGGCCATGCTCCCGGCACCAGGCAGCCGGCGGAAGGAAGATGCGGCTTACAGTGGGGCTCCTTCGGCTGGAGCTGGTCGACGCTTCCTGCTCTGCCTGCAGGCTTCAGTGCGGAGGACAGAATTGGCTTCCCGCAGCGTTTCCAAAGCCGAGGGAGGGTGCTTCCTCTTGGCATCCAACGGAGAAGAGCCCCCTCGGATCGTCTCGAATGGAAAAGAATCAAGGCCAGGCCAAGTCCTTGAGCTACTTTTCCTCAGGCCCCAGACGTAAGTAGCCAGCAGCAGCACTGATGCCCATCATGCCCCGGATCCTCTGTGAACTGCCTCATCATGCCCGGGAGCAAGATCCCACTTGATCAGCCCAGGATCCCCTTGGATCTTCCATCATCCCCATTAACCTCGGTCATGCTAAGTCTGTGATTCAGATAGCCCTTGAAATGTCATAGAACATCACAGACCCATCAGGTTGGATGGGATCTAGCCCTCCACCACCACTCCAGATCAAATAGGTCAAGAAAGGATGAGTCTGCCACCACAGGTCCACCAACGCCCAAGACTGCATTAGGCTGGGAAGGATTTAGATCATCCTTTTCACCCAGGACTTTCTGGAACTGCTCTCCGACCACCTTATCAACAAGCTTCCCTAGAAAGTTGGAGACTGGCCAAAAGTTGTTTCATACGGCTGGGTCAAGTATGGCCTCTTGAGGAGGAGGAGGAAGGGTGGTGGCAGCCCCCTCCCCCATTGTGAGGGGCTGAACCCAGTCCCGCTGCTCTTCACTGGCAGCTCCACAAGACGGGAGAGGCAAGGAACCAGCCCACATATGCTGGAGGTCACCAGACAGACACACACACACACACACACACACACACCTCTTAGAGTTTGCAGGTTCAGATAAACCCCAGATTAGCATACAAGATGCCATCCTATCATCTGTCCAGCCAGCATCTGATTCCAGGCAGCTCCTCAACAAGGAAAGTGTGTCCTCAAACAAGGCCAATGCATGCTAAATTGGTGCTCTTGCTGCCATGGCAGAGAGCCGACCCTGGGCTCATGCCCATGTCCAATCTTGTTCACTCCTTGACTTTCACCAGTCTCCTTCCAGGTATCTCTTCTAGAATTTCATTGCCTGGAATTTCACAAGCTGGTCAGAGCAAGCCTGTCAGTGCTTTCACTGCCTCTGTATTCCAGAGGCCAAACTGGCACCTGAAGAAACTGCCCACCGGACTGTCAGGACATCTCCAAGTGCCTGTGAAAACCAGGAGTAGAACTGCTGATCCTCCTCAAAGGCCAAGTTAATTAACCCCATTCATTTCTCACTAAAATGTCAGCCATGAAGATGACTGTGGCTACTGACATTGTTGTCATGACATGTTTGGCACATGATTATCATCACTGGACACAAAGGCTGCTCAGTGGACATGAGTAAAGCTGAGAGCTGCTCTTCACTCCCAGGGCAGAGTTCAAAGCTAGACCCAGCTGAGGCAGGGACACGCAGAACAGCACGCGGCGCCCATGAGCAGCAGCAGCAATGCCTGCAAGTGCAGGAGGTCCAGAGGTAGGCTCCAAACGAGCCAGATGTCACTGGCTGTGCCCACAGGGACACCCCAGCTGGTCCCTCCCTGGAAGAAGAAGAAAAGTGCAGCCAGGCCTACGGGGCCCAGGGGACAGGAAGTGGCCAGCCTGGGCAGCCAAATGCCTCCTTCCTCAGCAGCAAACTCTCCTTCTTCGCCACTGCAAGTATTTGCGGCATCTGGCTAGGAGCAGGACCCTGGTCTTCCATCCTCCTGGGCTGGAGAGGGGGTTTCACTGGGAGGCTGCTCAGTCTTCAGCAGCACCAGCGAGGCCCTATCCAACTGCATGCAGGGGAGGCTGGCATACACTTTTCCCAACTCCTCCTCTGCTCCCTTCAACTAATGGTGGACCACTTCTGGTCAAACCAAAAAGACAAAGGGTCGGTGGAGTTGGTACAAGCCGTTTATTGGTTGCAGAAGGACGGGCCTTATCCAAGGAAGGGAGGGAGGGAGGGATCTGCAGGTGAAGGCTCTCAGGTTGGCATTCTGGAATATGAGAGCTGAGAATGGCCTGTCCACGCACATGTCCACATTAAAGCCACAATGCTCAACTCACATGAGTTCATTCATACCAGTCAGAAGCTAAAAGACCAGCTGGAGGCATGAGAGGCTTGCCCCCTTTCCATGGGAAGCCCTGTCCCAGAGAGAGAGGGCGGGGCCCTGCAGCCACTGCACACATGTGCTTATATTGAGCAATGGCCAGGCTGCCATGGCCAACATGTACTGCCTCCTGGTGATACCATGAAGAACCCTACCCAACAACTCTAAGCTAGCCCCTCACCACCACCTCTCCCTGCTGTGAGCTCAAACCGTATGGGTGGCTTCTCAGGACAGAAAAACCCTGGAGAGGGAGTCAGGACAGTACCCACATTTCATGAATCGCCTGCAGAAGCGGAAGCCCAAGTGCCTGGCTGCTGTGACAGTCCCTCCATGGCCCCATCCACCAGGCTGATTCATAGGGCAAGAGAAAGCCAACAGAGAGGAAAACATCAAATCAGGATCATTCCTAGAATGGAATGAAATCTGCTCAAATTAGTCCAGGCCCCTCTTGTCACTTTTATACCGGGGGGCGGGGGCAAGTTCCATTCATTGGAGACTTCCTGAGCTGGGTCTCAGTGGCACCGCAAGAGGGAATCCTTGTCCTTCCATCAATATGGTTCCTCCTCATCGGTGTCCTGAACAGGATGCAAGAAACAGCAGTAAAACAAGGGAGCCAATGCAACCCCATGTCTTTTGCTCAGCAAAGCTGTTTGTGCCATGGCACAGATCCAGAGATGTCTAGGGGTTGAAGATCCCAGCAAGAAAACCACCCTTCCTGGCAGAGGGCATTCCCCAAAATAATGACAGCAGCCTGAAGGACACCCTTGCCAGCATTCAAGTCACACAGGTACAACCAATCCAAGCAAAGGCAAGAGGGCTTGCCCTTCTTGCTGGCAATTGGCATGATGCCATCCAAGATTTGCTAGGCAATAAATGCCATTAGAACTAAGAGCTATTGATAACTCAGTCCTCTTTTACCCCATTGAAAGTGGTGGCCGTTTCTATCCCTGATGGTAGCAAATCTCAGAGTAAAGCTCTGCAATTATATAAAGAAGTCCTCTTTTATTGCTCCTGAATCTATCTGAGGGACCGCCTCTCCCCAATTACATTGACTGGTCCCATCAGGTCAGGCAGGAGAGGCATGTTACGGGTCCCATCTGTGAGGGAGTTCCATCTGACAACAAAAAGGCGACAAGCCTTTTTGGCTGTGGCCCCCGCCCTTTAGATATCATCCCCCCCCCGCAAGGTGAAGTTAGCCCCAACCCTTGTGACCTTCTGGAAATCCCTTAAAACTTGTTTTTTTCAAAAGCGGATCCCCTGGCAACAGGGAGCCTGCACGCTGGCTGCATCACATGTAACATTCTGATGCATTCCCTCGCAATCTTGTTCTTATTTACCTTTAATTGTTTTAAGTGGCCTTTGTAGAATGTTTTAATTGTTAGTTGTATTGTATGCTGCCCAGAGTCACTTTGTGTGAGATGGGCAGACATACACATTTGATAAATAAATATATATATATATTTTCTACGCTTACAGGTAATCTTTGCTTAATGACTCTAATTGGGACTGGCAACTCCACCACTAAGCAAAGTGGTCGCTAAGTGGGAAATCACATGACCCTGACTGTGCTTTCTGGCTGGAAAGAGACAAGGCTAGTCGGTTTCACACCTTCCTTTTTTTTGCCCTAACCCTCCCCCCACCTTTGGAATGTTCCAGTGCCTGCTTACTCTCTTGTACACATCAAAAGCAATGCAATCCTGCCAGCAGCCCAGGGCTGGGAGCCATGGACATGCTCCCACAAACAATTTGCATTACTCTCTTGAAATCTCTTCCCCTCCAGTCTCTCCACTCTGAGGCGCTGGGGGGGTTGGGGAGGGCTAGAAAAAAAGCAAGTGAGTTTGATAGGCAACCCTTCCCCGCTGCAGATGCAACTGCATTGCTTTTGAAGTATAGAAGAGTGAACAGCTTACTCTCTTGCAATCCCTTCCTCTCCACTCTGTGAGGGGAGGAGAAAAAAACACAGGTAAGGCACAAGATGTGTACTGACTGTAATGGTGATCATGTGACTGAGGGATGCTGCAAAGATCATAAATGGTCATAAATTGGGTGTAAAGTTTTTTTTTCAGCACCATCATAATTTGGAATGGTCGCTGAATGAGTGGTCAGTAAGCGAGGATTACCTTTATTTTCAATGGATGATCCTAAGTTACAACATTCACTGAGAGATGAAGAACTTTTCCCTGTCTGCCTTTTCTACTCTGTGAGTAACTTCATTATTTCCAGCAGGTCTTTCTTTGCCCCAACTCGAGAGCCTTGTTGGGATCTCTTCTAGCCCTTAATTATTCTCTCTGGGATACCTTTCTGAACTCAGCAACCCTTCCTTGGAGGGGCAGGGGACCACTGAGGGCATTCCAAGGGCAGTCTAGCTGGCCCACGTTGGACAGCAGTCTCAGCCTCTTCTGGTTCTCAGCAGGGAAGAAGGCGAGGGATGCATGCAGGGACCAGGCCAAATTTCCCTTGAAGTATCGCTGCCTTCCCAGTGAAGTAATGGTGGGAGCAGGCTGCCTCCATAAGAGGT
This sequence comes from Candoia aspera, assembly GCF_035149785.1. Taxonomy (NCBI): domain Eukaryota; kingdom Metazoa; phylum Chordata; class Lepidosauria; order Squamata; family Candoiidae; genus Candoia; species Candoia aspera. Next base: position 320,655 of record NC_086161.1, read on the forward strand.
GGAGAATAGAAAAGCCTCAAGATTCCAATAAGCCTGCCCTGGAAGGCTGGCTGAAGGAAAGGTCTCTCCCCTCCACCATTTTGGCTTACCAGGCACTGCAAGCAAAAGCCAGTCAGCCGCTGCCTGCAGCCACCTCGCTTGGGTCTATGGGAAGAGAACAGAGGAGAAACTGCTCAGAACCCACCCATTGGTTTGCCCGCTCTGCTCCCACTGGTGGGCCCTGGAACTGTTCTGGCACCAGCCCCTCCTTCTCAGGTGCTGCTTGCCCTGGGGTGTAGCAGATGGAGGGGCATCTTTGATCACTATTAAGAGGCACCCTGGGGAAACCCCAGCCCCTCCCTGAAGCCCACCTTCTCCTCTGCCAACACCCCATTCAACCCCAGCCACTCTCACCCTTCAGAGACTTCAATGGAAGATTTCTTGTAGCCAAGCTGCCTCCTTGCTTTCATCAGCCCGAATTTCTTACTCATCCGAACCAGCAGCAGAATCACCACGAGGGCAGAGGGGAGAAAGACCAAGATGGAAAGCAGTCCGGACGACGTCAGCTGGAAGGAGGAACCTTTGGAAACAAAGCAGGGTGGGGCAGGCAGAGCAAGCCCCCCTCCAGCCAGCTACCAGAGCAGGCCCTACGTGGTCTTAGCCACAGAGACTCCAGGTCCGTTCCCCAGCACAAATGCCAACTGCTAGGGATTAGGGCAATGAGCCGGGCACAGCCCACCCTGGGATTAGGGCAATGAGCCGGGCACAGCCCACTCTGGCTCCCCAAGGCACCCCGAACCAGAATACATTCTGCAGGGTGGCAGGCAGAAGGACCTCCAGCCCAAGGCAGGAGGGTCAGGTTTCCAGGAAAGCAGCTGGTAGGGTTAAAGCAGGACCTGCAGGAGGGTCACCCTCCTATCCTGAGCACTGGCGTCTCTGCCTTACCTCTCTGGGTGACCATCAGCAAGGTCTGGGGGATGTTGTGCTGCACATCAGGGGGGTTCTTCACCAAACAGGTGAATGTCCCATTATCCTCAGGGGTTGGGTTGAAGATCGTAATTGAAGCATCCTGCTTGGCCACATCGCCAGCCCAGGAGACTCGGTCACGGAAGCTGCCTCCCTTGGCTGGGTAGGCACTGGACTGGTAGTGGAAGATCTGGGGGAGGGGCAATGGGATGGTAAGCCCATGCCATGCCAGAAGAGCCAACAGCAGCCAGCCCCCCAGGGGAGAAGGGGGCATCAGGGCTCCTGGAATCTGTTCATCAGCCCCACTCAGGCTGCGCCACCTCAGGGCCACCACAGAGCAGCAGCAAAGACGGGCTTGTCGCCCTGGGGCAGAGGCTCACCGGCTCCAAGTTGCCCCCTGAAAGAGGCCGGTAGGTCCAGTCGATGGTGAGCTTCTCTGTGACTGGGGAGGAGGACTTGAACCAGCACTTGAGGGTCACCGGCTCACCCACAAACGCCCGAACTCGGGCGTCGGCCTGGATCTCCAGCAGCTGGACTCTGGCAACCGCTGCAAGCACAGCCGCGGCGCATGTCAGCCTCCCGACCGAAGCGTCCGCCGCTTGGCCCCCCTCGCCGGCTCGCCTGACCACTGCGGGGCCGGCATCGAGGGCCCCCGCCCAGCGAGGCAGCCTGGCGGAAAGCGCCGGGCGTCAGGGCCACGACGAGAGTGGGGGGCGCTTCCCGCCTGCTTTTCCGCCTCCTTTCCAGGCGGGAGCCCGTCGGGAGGGAAGGCAGACCCACCGCGGGGCGGCTCTTGACGCCCGTTCCCGGCGAGGAAGGGGCGGGAGCGCGTGAAGCCGAACGCCCGCCCGGAGCCTCCTTCCGGGGCCCGCCGCCCTCCGGCTCTGGGTCGCAGCCGGGCGGGCCCCTGGCCAAGGCCTCCGCCGCGACCCCAGCGCTCCCTCGCGGCTCCCCGCCGCACTTTGGCGCCTCCCGCCCCCGCCCCCCCCCCGCCCCCGTGCGGCAGCCCTCCTCACCCAGGAGGAGCAGAGGCAGCGGGACCGCGCCGCTGGGCTTCTTCCGCACCAGCCCCATCTCTCCCGGACCTGTCGCACCTGCCCGTCCGGCCGGTGAAGCCGGAAGAGGCGGCGCCCGCGGCCGCCAAACCTGCTTGGTGGCCTGCCCGCAGAGGCGGGCCGTGCTCCGAGGAACTTTGCACGCGCTCCGGTGACTCTCCCTGACGGAGGGGCGCGAAACAAGGGCGTCCCGTCCTTACTGCCACGCTGATCCTAGAAAGCAAATCTAGCGGTGAAGGCTTGGATGGGAGACCAGCAGGAGATCACGAGCTGCGAGGCCAGGAAGTCAACAAACATCCCCAGGGAAAGACAGCAGGAAACCCCCTGTGCAAGAAGGGCTCTGGTCAGCGGTTTTTGCCTTTTTTTCAATCTCCTCCAAGGGTGAAGTTGAACTCAAGAAGAAGAGGGGGAGCTGCCCTAATGTCCTGAAGCATCCTAAGAACAATTGGAAGAATAGCAGCATTATGAGTCTGGCTGGGCCTTTAGCATACAAAGAATCCAGTGCAAGAAGTAGAAATAAGCTAGGGATCCTGAAGTCCAGTAGACAATCTCTGGCTGTATTGTGAAAAGCCTGCCTTAACCTTGGTTTGCTGCATCAGACACAGCTGGCTGGGCACCCATGACCTGCTAGACCAGAGCCAAATATTTATTTATTTATTTAAATTTATATGCTGCCCCTTCAGCAAAGGATCGTTACCTTGCCGTGGTGCTGGAGCTTCAGCACCTCAATGATGCCATGAGCTAAACCGTGAAGGGCCACCCAAGACGGGAAGGTCATGACAG